>NC_086320.1:142362023-142693809 GCF_036172605.1 Pelobates fuscus
GCCATATCCATAGAAATTGTAGAGAATATCCAGGATAGTTTTACAGGGCCAAATCATGTCGCCTGTTGAAAGAGGTGACCTTGCTCGGGTCCCAGGTGTGCGGTTCCTAAAATGGCTGCCATATACATGTCCTCTGATAGGAGACGCGGAAGGTATTAAACTGATATGAACAATACTAAACTCACCACTCCTATCTGGTGGCACATTAGCTTGCCCGCGCAGTGCCCCAAATTTCAAGTAAGAGGACCGACCAAGCATCTTCTTCCATCTCCCTGTTACATAAATCAATGCCATATCCATAGAAATTGTAGAGAATATCCAGGATAGTTTTACAGGGCCAAATCATGTCGCCTGTTGAAAGAGGTGACCTTGCTCGGGTCCCAGGTGTGCGGTTCCTAAAATGGCTGCCATATACATGTCCTCTGATAGGAGACGCGGAAGGTATTAAACTGATATGAACAATACTAAACTCACCACTCCTATCTGGTGGCACATTAGCTTGCCCGCGCAGTGCCCCAAATTTCAAGTAAGAGGACCGACCAAGCATCTTCTTCCATCTCCCTGTTACATAAATCAATGCCATATCCATAGAAATTGTAGAGAATATCCAGGATAGTTTTACAGGGCCAAATCATGTCGCCTGTTGAAAGAGGTGACCTTGCTCGGGTCCCAGGTGTGCGGTTCCTAAAATGGCTGCCATATACACGTCCACTGATAGGAGACGCGGAAGGTATTAAACTGATATGAACATTTACTAAACTCACCACTCCGAGTGCTGTTATTTATTTAATTTTTTTGTGGTGAGGCTTTACAGGACAGGTTGCTTCTCCACGGGACATGTTAACTCACGGGCAGCTGGCTCATTAAGGAACCAGAGCAGCTTGAACGAGGTGACCTTGCTCGGGTCCCAGGTGTGCGGTTCCTAAAATGGCTGCCATATACACGTCCACTGATAGGAGACGCGGAAGGTATTAAACTGATATGAACAATACTCCACTCCTATCAGTAGGTCCGTCCCATTGTGATTTATGCCCCCCACCCACCGTGCAGGGATGGGGGCCGGGGGGGAGGAAAGTAGGCCCCCCCATTGTGATTTATGGCCCCCACCCACCGCGCAGGGGTGGGGGCCAAGGGGGGGAGGACAGTAGGTCCCCTCATTGTGATTTATGGCCCCCACCCACCGCGCAGGGGTTGGGGAGGACAGTAGCTCCCCCCAGTGTGTATCATGGGCTTTGAGGACAGGTGTCAATCCATACCTGCCAAGTGACCCTATGTAGGGGTAACAGTCCCTATTCTGCTCTGTGTCAGTGTGTATCATGGTCTCTGTGGACGGGGAACAGTCTCTATTCTGCTCTGTGTCAGTGTGTATCATGGACTCTGTGGACAGGGAACAGTCTCTATTCTGCTCTGTGTCAGTGTGTATCATGGTCTCTGTGGACGGGGAACAGTCTCTATTCTGCTCTGTGTCAGTGTGTATCAGGGGCTTTGAGGACAGGTGTCAATCCATACCTGCCAAGTGACCCTATGTAGGGGGAACAGTCCCTATTCTGCTCTGTGTCAGTGTGTATCATGGTCTCTGTGGACGGGGAACAGTCTCTATTCTGCTCTGTGTCAGTGTGTATCATGGTCTCTGTGGACGGTGAACAGTCTCTATTCTGCTCTGTGTCAGTGTGTATCATGGTCTCTGTGGATAGGGAACAGTCTGTATTCTGCTCTGTGTCAGTGTGTATCAGGGGCTTTGAGGACAGGTGTCAATCCATACCTGCCAAGTGACCCTATGTAGGGGGGACAGTCTCTATTCTGCTCTGTGTCAGTGTGTATCATGGTCTCTGTGGACGGGGAACAGTCCCTATTATGCTCTGTGTCAGTGTGTATCAGGGGTTTTGAGGACAGGTGTCAATCCATATCTGCCAAGTGACCCTATGTAGGAGGAACAGTCCCTATTCTGCTCTGTGTCAGTGTGTATCAGGGGTTTTGAGGACAGGTGTCAATCCATATCTGCCAAGTGACCCTATGTAGGGGGAACAGTCCCTATTCTGCTCTGTGTCAGTGTGTATCAGGGGTTTTGAGGACAGGTGTCAATCCATATCTGCCAAGTGACCCTATGTAGGGGGAACAGTCTCTATTATGCTCTGTGTCAGTGTGTATCAGGGATCATTAGGATAGGTGTCAATCCATATCTGCCAAGTGACCCTATGTAGGGGGAACAGTCCCTATTCTGCTCTGTGTCAGTGAGTATCAGGGATTTGACTATCTTTATTCAGATTCAAAAATTACAATTCCAGGAAAAATGTAACAAACATTTACAAGAGCATGTTATGCACATCATAGAAACAACGTGAACCTCTTTAACCCCTTAAGGACCGGTGACGGTTCAGGACCGTCATCGGCATTTTACCGTTGCCGACCGCTGACGGTCCTGAACCGTCACAGCGGTCTTATGTACTTACCCGATCGCCGTCGTTCCCCCGGCGGCGATCGGCGTTGGTCCCGGTGTGGGGAGACTGCCTGCAGCCCAGACAGTCTCCCCATGGCGGATTAGGACCCCTGTGGCCATGTGATCGCCCAATAGGGCGACCACATGGTCACAATAGGTGTCCTAGTCTCTGCCTGCAGGGGGACTGTCTGTGCTGACAGGCAGTCTCCCTGCAACTGTAAAATAAAAAAAAGAAAGTTAATGTTAATTAAAAAATATATATATTATATATTTGTATATATATATATGACATATAGGCATATTATATCTATATAATATATGTCTATATATCATATATATAATGTCATGCCAAGTGTATTTTTATATTAATATGTACATATATTAATATAAAAATACACGTATAATTAAACTACACACGTATATATATAATATATATAATAACTATATATATTGTATATATATATTATATGCGTTCCATGTTCATGAATGCGTTCCATTCGCATTCCGGAAGTAAAAAGTCCATATGATAAAGCAATACAAAGATATATATAATAAAAAACAAAAGATTAACCATCAAATATATTGAGAATATGACAAATATAAACAGAGAGTAACACTGAAATACTATACATATGTTTCTTTATAGTACGTACAAAGTCCAACCATATAACTGAGATATCAGGATGTATAAAAATACTTAAAGAATATAATAAAAAGAAAACATCAAATGAGAAAAATAAAAATAAAAATAGAAATAATAGTGATAAAATAAAAATAAGAAAATAAACAAAAATAAGAATAAAAATTAAAAATGGTAAACATACGAATAAAAAGATGAAAATGAAACTAAAAAATATATATAAAAAATTAAAAATAAGAAAAATTAATAAATAATTAATAAACATTAATTATTAATAAACATTAATAATGAATAAATAGTGAAAAATAAATAAATGAAAATGAATAAATGATAAATAAAAAATTAAAAGTAATGAATATATAAATAATAATGAAAGAAATAGATATCAAGATAACAAAAATTAAGAAAAGTGTGAAAAAAATAATTTAAACAAAAAAATATAAAGTATAAAATAAACATAAAAAATAATAAAAATAAAAATGTAAAATAATAAAAATAAAATATAAAAAAACGCAAATGAATTACAGAAAAGCAAGACCACGACGTCCACAAATTTATTGGCGATAACCCTAAGTTTATTTTTAGAGGGGCAAAAATTTTGAAGCCGATTTTAACGTCTAATTATGTAGAGAAACAGGAAGTGGATAGTAATTTTTTAACCAATTGGTCTAAGACAGCAAGGAGATTTTATCATTGTGGGAACTGTTATGCCTGCAAAAACACTAAAGTGAGCATAAAAAAGAAAAATAACTTTGTATCTAACATAACTAAAGAAAGGTTCAATATTAATTCTTTTATTACATGTGACCAGGCCCGGACTGGCCACCGGGCACACCGGGAAAATACCCGGTGGGCCGCGGTGGCCATGGGCCGAGGCCGGCAGGGGAGGTCCCAGGATCTCCCCTGCCCGTATATGCAGGGCCGGCACTATCCGAGCGCCGGCCCCGCTGTTTTCAATGACGGGCCGGTGGGGAGAGGACCCGGCGGAGCTCTATCTTGCAGCTCCGCCGGGTTCCTCTTGCGAGATCCGGAGTGTTGCCATGGCAACGACCGGATCTCGCAAGGGTGAACTCTAGCCAGCAGGCTAGAGGTTACTCACCACTGGACCACCAGGGATGGTGTGAGAGTGCCGGTCCCCCCCCCTTCTCTCCCAGGCTAAAGGTAAGAAGGGAGGGGGGACATAATGCCTACTTTTTTTTTACCCCCCATCCCCCCAAACACTCAAACCCTTCTAACATTCACACACATCACACTCAGCACTCACACACTGCACTCTCACACACAGCACTTTCACACAACACAGCACTCTCACACAACACAGCGCTCTCACACCCATCACACACAGCACTCTCACACACAGCACTTTCACACAACACAGCACTCTCACACCCATCACACACTGCCCTCTCACACACAGCACTCTCACACACAGCACTTTCACACAACACAGCACTCTCACACCCATCACACACAGAACTCTCACACACAGAACTCTCACACACAGCACTTTCACACAACACAGCACTCTCACACCCATCACACACAGCACTCTCACACCCACCACACACAGCACTTTCACACAACACAGCACTCTCACACCCATCACACACACAGCACTCTCACACACATCCCACACAGCCCTCTCACACACATCATAAACAGCACCCACACACACATCACACACAGCACCCCTCCAACACAGCATCCATCACACCCACATACTGCACCCTTCACATACACACTACATCCCTTACAGACACCCACTGCACCCCTCACACATACACACTGCACCAAACACACACCCACCCACAATACTTCTGAACATATTTATAATATATATATACACACACTACAGCACCCCTCACACACATACTGCACTCCTAAACACATTACGTTCCAGACACACACTAGATCCCTTACCCAAATCTGGATCATATAGACACACTAGATCCCTTTATACACTCTGAATCCGTTATATACACACACTCACTAGATCTCCTACACATTTTGGGTCCTTCAAACACACACTAGACTCCTGTATACACACACACACTGCACCACCTACACACACACACTACATTCCTAAAATACACACTCTGGATCCCTTATAAACACACTAGATTCATTGTAAACAAACACATACTACACCCCTAAACACACACTCTCTACAACCCCTACAAACACTACATCACCTATATACACACACACACTATAGCCTGTATGCACACACTTACTACATCCCCTAAACACATATTCTCTACAGCCCCTAGCCACATATGCATTACATTACACCAAAGACACAACACGACTAAAACCGATCTTATTACACAATACCACACCACAATCAGCTGACTCTACACACACGCAATCCCACGAGCAGGCTCCAAACACATGCGCAATACTCTTTCCAGGCCCTTTTGTCTCCTGGTATCCATTTATAGAGACACCAGAGACAAGTTGCAAGGAAACAAAGTGCAAACATGTTATTAAATTTGTTTGCACTGTGCAGAACAAATACAGGGTTTTTTTCTCATGCTAGAGCTCTTTAGCAGAGTTCTGCGCATGGTCTGCCCTGGAAGAGCATTGAACCAACATGCTCACTTTGAGAGGGGGCGTGATTGTCATTGGTGATGACGAAACACACCCTCTCTGCCCCGCCCCCTTCTTAGTGGGCCGCTGTGATAAAAAAATGCCCGGGCCGAATTTTTCTCCCAGTCCAGCCCTGCATGTGACTCTAGAAATGTCATATATTTAGTACAATGTACCTGTGGCTTACAATACATAGGTAAAACCTCCTGACAAGGATGTACCAACATATTAGAAATATAAAAAATGGCTTCGTAAACCATAGTGTGTCTAATCATTTTTTAACCAAATATAATTAAAATCCTGATGAAATAGAATTTACAGCAATACAACAGGTTCAAACCCATTGGAGAGGATGGAATACTGCATTTAATTTAAGTAAAAAGGAATCTAGTTGGATCTTTGAGCTCCAAACATTATGCCCTAAAGGATTAAATATTGACTTTGAGATAGGTCATAGAAACATAGAAACATAGAAACATAGAATGTGACGGCAGATAAGAACCATTCGGCCCATCTAGTCTGCCCAGTTTTCTAAATACTTTCATTAGTCCCTGGCCTTATCTTATAGTTAGGATAGCCTTATGCCTATCCCACGCATGCTTAAACTCCTTTACTGTGTTAACCTCTACCACTTCAGCTGGAAGGCTATTCCATGCATCCACTACCCTCTCAGTAAAGTAATACTTCCTGATATTATTTTTAAACCTTTGTCCCTCTAATTTAAGACTATGTACTCTTGTTGTGGTAGTTTTTCTTCTTTTAAATATAGTCTCCTCCTTTACTGTGTTGATTCCCTTTATGTATTTAAATGTTTCTATCATATCCCCCCTGTCTCGTCTTTCCTCCATGCTATACATGTTAAGATCCTTTAACCTTTCCTGGTAAGTTTTATCCTGCAATCCATGAACCAGTTTAGTAGCCCTTCTTTGAACTCTCTCTAAGGTATCAATATCCTTCTGAAGATAGGGTCTCCAGTACTGTGTACAGTACTCCAAGTGAGGTCTCACCAGTGTTCTGTACAATGGCATGAGCACTTCCCTCTTTCTACTGCTAATACCTCTCCCTATACAACCAAGCATTCTGCTAGCATTTCCTGCTGCTCTATTACATTGTCTGCCTACCTTTAAGTCATCAGAAATAATCACCCCTAAATCCCTTTCCTCAGATGTTGAGGTTAGGACTCTATCAAATATTCTGTACTCTGCCCTTGGGTTTTTACGTCCAAGATGCATTATCTTGCACTTATCCACATTAAATGTCAGTTGCCACAACTCTGACCATTTTTCTAGTCTACCTAAATCATTTTCCATTTGGCTTATCCCTCCTGGAACATCAACCCTGTTACATATCTTAGTATCATCCGCAAAAAGACACACCTTACCATCAAGACCTTCTGCAATATCACTAATAAAAATATTAAAAATATTAAAGGTCCTATTTTATAATATAAAAAACGTTTTATTTCTAGACCTAATTAATTTTTTACACTTTTATCTGTATGTCCTATAAGTATTATTTGCTTAATGTACATCTTTTATGTCATATGTCCTAAATGGCTAATTCAATTGGGTGATATGTTTCATTTTTTTTATACGTACTTTTATTTCCCCATTTTATTATATTTCTGGTTTTAATTGACCATTCAGCACTTTATATGTATAGTTTACATCTTACTCTCTATTCTTTGTGATAATATAGCGTATTCTGACTGAATTAATATCTAACAATTTGATTCTTTTGTTGCCCTTATGTTTTCCCTCTTCAAATATGGCCTCTGTATGGACTTTAAATTATGCTGGGATGTATCCCGCCTACCCCTCCCCCTGACAAACATCCACATGGGTGAATACGTCACTATGCGGCTGCCGGATGTGGCGCCGCAATGACGAAACCGGAAGTGACGACTGCCGATTATGACGGAAAACGGAAATGACGAACCGGAGTTAGGCGCATATTGCGCCCATGTTGAGAATGTCAGTACAGACGCATAGAGAATACAGGGTGGTAATGGACATCTTGGGGAAGGTGGGAATACACGGCTGAGGCCGGAAGTATTCCTTATATGGGAAAAGGAGAGGGATTGTTTTAAACACACCTGTAATTATTTTTTAATTGTTTGCCATATAAAAATAAGAGCTATTTTAGTTGTAACCTACATATTGCACCTGAGGAAGACCCTCTATATTGGGTCGAAACGCGTTGTGCTTTTTATTGTTTTCTATTTTGTATCAATAAATAATATTCATTATACTTACATCTGGCTACCTGCTTTCTGATCTTCCTGACCGAGGACTGCAAACACCTCCTGGGGGGACCTAGCTCAGACATATGCACATCTGATTGATGCATTCTGCCTGCATAGTTTAGAGCAAACTCATAAATGCTCTAAAAATTGTGAGTTTTTCCAAGCTTCTCACTTTTACATTTTATATTTAAACATATTACCCTATGTTGGTGTTCTATATTTACAGAACCTAGGGACGTTCTACAAAACCTGTGGAGGTATACTCAACTTGCGCAATCACCTTTTTTTTTGTTCTGTTTAATAGAATTCTGATTAACAAAATTTAAAAAAAACTATTAAGACTATCCGTGGAGCCCTGCCATATAATTAAAATGTCATCTATGTAGTGCCTCCAGAGCTCCAAGTTTGCACCAAATGGGTTATCAGTCCAAATGGACATTCTTTACCAGATGTCCATGAAGATGTTTGCATAACTTGGTGCCCATGGCAATGCCCTCAATTTGCACGAATAACTCTACCTTAAAGTTAAAAAAGTTGTGAATAAAAATACAATGGATGGAATTAATAAGAAAGGCGCTAAAACTCAAGTCCTTTTCTACGTCATTAGTTAAATTATTTTTGACTGCCTCCAGACCAATATCATGGTCGATAATAGTATACAAGGATGTCACATCAAGTGTGGCCCATATGTAATCATCTTGCCACTCTATTGAAGGTGCTTTGTGTCCTTTAAATAGGATAAGGCATTTTGGGCATATTTTTGTAGATGGAAATCTATGAACTCTGAGAGTTTCGAAGTAAGGGAATCTATGCCACTGATAACTGGCCTGCCAGGTGGTTTTTCTTTACACTTGTGTATTTTCAGAAGAAAATAAAAGGTTGGAATCTTAGGGAACTCTACAAAGAGGAACAAAAAAGTGGGTTTGTTAATTAGCACTTCCTTTTTAGCATAATTAAAAAGTTGTCTCAATTCCAAATTAAATTTTGAATTGGGATCACTTTTCAATTTAGTGTACATCTGGTTTTCACCCAACAGTCTATAAGATTCTGTCAGATAGTCTTCTGTAGACATGACGACTATGCCTCCACCATTGTCGGCACTCTTAATCGTTAGATCTTTCCTTTGTTTAAGAGTTTTAAGTATGTTTCTTTCTTCCTGTGATAAATTATTACACAACTTATCTTTCTCAGTCCTCTTACTCAAAGTCACTTAAAATCATTTTATTAAATGTTTCAATTTGATTGCCTTTTTCACTTGGGCAAAACTTAGATTTAGGTTTAAATCTATTCGGTTATTTGGCCACACTTATAATATGTGAATTATCCATACATCCTTCGGTTTCTTTCTTAATAAAATATCTCTTAATATTAATTTCATGAATACATTTTTGAGTATCTACAAATAGTTCCAATACATTAGGTGGTTCATTAGGGACACATTTCAAGCCCTTACTTAAGAGAAAAATCTCTTGTGAAGTTAAAACTTAATTCTCCACGCACTTAAAATGCTCCACGGACTTTGTTTGATGAGATGAGCACAAGGAGATATTATGTTATCTTTTTGTCCCTGAGGAAGTTCAGTATTTGAACAAAGGGCCTTAGTGTTTGTTTTATTAGAGTTTCCTTTTTATATGCTATTTTTATACTTTTATTTTATGGCACTACAAGAAGGACCCCATCTATTTTACATCATTCTTGAGGGAGTTCCTGCTTTCCTACACCAAGCTACTTCTTTGTGATGTACCTATTTACTGCTTTTATCCTGTAAGTGCAATGTTTATTAAAGGGTTTATACTGCTATAGAAACTCTGCATTATTACTTTTTTATTTCTCTCCTATATGCTGTGATACTGATACGAAGATATTCTTCAATGTACTGATAAGACTTCAATCAACTTGGGTTTGTGAGTGTACCTTTACAGATTTTAGTATAATTTTGTACACGGCAATATTGCCCTATGTCTTCTCTTCTTATTTTTGCATTGTAGTTACCTGCTTTCTGGTATTGTGTATTTTCTATTGTTGAGGACCTGGAGGAGTCCTATTCTACATGCACTATTTTATTAGAGTAAATAAGTTTTACTTTTTTACCTTTGTTCCTCCCACTGGTGTCTCTGATACATTTGGTATATAAGTAGAGCTTCCTGCCTGTCTCACACATTGCTGTATAACTTCACACTGAGCTAGTTGGGGAGATCCTTGGATATCCCTAGCCACAGCAGCTCTGGGCCCCTGACTGCCACGGGCCCTCAGTCTATGACAGATGTGCCAGAGTGGTCAGTCCGCCCCTGAGCGAGTAGCCATTTCAAGCATGCTAGCAGGCATTAAACCGAATTTGTAATAAAGGAAGTGTAAACATTAGTTGACTCTTTACAGGAAGTGTTTATGAAAACTGTGTAAGTCACATGCAGGTGTGGCAGTACTTACCTTATCCAGGGCCCGGCCATGGTCCTCAGCTTGAGCTCTCCCACCTCCACATGAGCTGCACTCATCTCAATATCCTCTTCTGAGCGGGCCGCATGCACTGACTGCAGTGAACGGTCATGCGGCCCACATCACACTAGGAGTGCAGCTTGTGGCATGAGAAACTCTTAAAGAGGCAGTGGGAGTGACAAGTTAATTCAGGCACCCATTGGCCAACGTCATTCCAGCGCCCCTACACACGCACGTTTTTGGGGTGTAGGCATGATGTGGGCCAATAAAATGTTAAGTAAGGGTATTTAAAGTCCCCTAGCCCTATCCACTTTGCCCTTTCAACGTTTTTGTTTAAATGCCCTTTAGTGCAAGCATGTCAAACTCAAAGGTTAACACGTACTAAATAAACAAGTTTTAAGTTTATGTGGGCCGCAAAAACAAAAAAATATTTCATTTTTCATAGAAACGTAGGTTTATTTAGAAAAGTACAATATAAAAAAAGTTGCCTATCTGACACTGGACTACCTTATGCTCATAGGGCTTCACAGTAAACAAAAGAGCACATTTATTTTAAGGAGACATGTATTTGCATATAACCAATGTTTCAGTCCAACTACCTTGACATATTAAGAAAAGTTTGGTAATGGGACTGAAATAGTGAATGTATATTGTTGAACAGCTGTAAAAAAAACAAATTACATTATCTTGTTGATTTTAAAGTTCTATGAGTGTGTTCTTCACTTTGGATAAGATCATCAAACTTGATGATCTCAGCCAATCTAATGCTTTTCCATAGGAAAGCATTGGGAGGCTATTGTGCATGTGTGGCAAAAAGCTGCACAGCTAATCAGCATCTCCATTGGGAGCATTTAGCGCCTCCATGTAGACCCACCTTTATACACTGCCTCCTACCCTCATTCTAATACACTGCCCACAAATCCAATACATTGCCACCAAATCAAATACATTCCCCCTTCACCCAATCTAATACACCTCCCCTTAATCTAATACAGTGCCCCTCCTCTCTCCCCTCTAATTGAATACACTGCCCCACTCCCACAACTGTTCCAACCCTATCACTAGGTTTTATTTGCCAGTTGCTACTTGTCTGCCACTACTTGCCACACAGAGTGAAGTGTGCATGTTTATTAACCCCTTAACGACGAGTGACGGACGAGGTCCGTCACTCAGGGGATTGCCTTAACGACGAGTGACGGACCTCGTCCGTCACCCGTTAAAATTAACCCCAGATCGCCGCAATCGCGGCGATCGTGGGGTTAATGGTGCTCCGGTCTGCCTCTGCATTAGAGGCAGACCGGGAGCACCGGATCGGGCTGTCATAGTACATGTGCCCGCTCTGACAGCATGCCAGAGCGGGCACATGTGCTCTCTATACTCACCTCCGCCTCCCTGCACTTCCTGGTTCTGTGTGAAGTGCAGGGAGCCGAATCTTCAGTGATCCTGCCCCCTGTTGACAAAACAATAAAGTTAAATTAAAATCCCACCCCCCTTTACCCCCCCCTTTACCCATTTTAATATAAAATTAACCCCTTCCCTGCCAATTGATCACTGACTACAGTGATCAATTGGCAGGGATTACATTTTACTATGATCTGATTTTTTTTTAACCCCTGAGGTTTAATTATTATTTTTTTTAACCCTCAGGGGTTAAATTTATTTTATTAATTAATTTAAATTTTTTAAAGTTATAAATTTAGCTAGCTGGAAAGGGTGGAAGTTAGTGGGGAATTGGGGGATTTAGTATTAGGCTAACTAGGGGTTAACGTTAAAAAAAGTTTAAAAATAAGCTTTAAAAAGTTAAAAAATTAAGTTAAAAAAAGTTTTAATAACGTTTAAGTAAAAAATAAAAAAAAATAAACCCTTTACCCAGTCCAAATAAAAATTAACCCCTTCCCTGCCAGTCGATCACTGCCTACAGTGATCAAAATACAGATAACAGTATTATACTGTGATCTAATTTTTTTTAACCCCTGACGATTAACTTTTATTTATTTTTTAACCCTCAGGGGTTAAATTTATTTAATTAACTAATTTTAATATTGTATAATTAAATATTTTGCTAGCTGGGGTGGGTGGGAGTTATGGGAAAATGGGGAATTTACTGTTAGTGCTGCTTACTGCTAGTTAGGGGTTAACATAAAAAAAAAGCTTAGAAAAATGTTAAATCTGTAAAAAAAAGTTTTACGAAAGTTTAGGAAACTTTAAAAAAATTAATAAGCAAAACAAAAGTTTTATGGGTATATTGTGTGTGTGTTTGTGTGAGGGGTATAGTGTGTTTGTTGGAAGGTAATATGGCAAAGTAATTTATTTTATTTTTTTTAAATTGTAAAATTAATATACTATATATCACCCCTGTCTTCTTACCTTTACTCAGGGAAGGGGACATTGATCAAAACCTGGTGGTCCAGTGTTGAGTGAACGCTAGCCTGCACTAGAGTTCACTCTTGTGAAATCTGGTCAGAGCGTTGCCATGGTAACCACAGCAACAGCAACTCACACTTCTCGAGGGGAACTTACAGGACCCGCTGCAGGGTAGAGCTCACAGGTCCTGCCCTCTCCCTCCTCCTCTGCTGCACTTGACTTCCTGTGGGCTGGTGAGGGAGATCTTTGATCTCTCCACCAGCCCATGATGGCACACAGCAGGGACAGCGCTGGAATAGAATGCATGCACACAGCATGGGCCGGCTGGGGAGATCAAGTTCTCCTTGCCGGTCTTGGCCCATGGCCATCAAGGCCCATCAGGCATTTGCCAGTCCGGGCCTGATACTATACTATATAACTATAGCTGGACAAATATTCAAAGTGGTAATTAACATTATATTTACATATCTACTGTTTTAAGAACACAAACGGTCTGTTTTTGATAAGCTTCATCTGTGGTTACTTAACTGTTCAATATTATACTTTGCAAGGAATATAGATTTTACCACATGACAGGAGGCTTCATATTTTGCTAAACTTTCTTTACTGTAAACTCCAGCAGCAAAGGTCAATCAAAGTTCAAATCAATCAGAAAAAAAAACAGTGCATTATATAAAGCCTCGATTCCTTCTCTTTTTTTGCTGCTCCGACTGCAACAGGTCAGAGTATTAGCTCTACCCGAGTACCCTATAGATTAAATTTGTTTAATTGTGTACTCGTTTTTTAAAGTTCCTTTTTGTACTATATTTCCTGACTTCTAGCCTACCCTCTAATTTCCTGGCCCCTCCTTCTGCTGTACACCTTTTTATATTGACTTTGTCTTCCTCCTTGTGTGTCCCTGTCCTGCATTGTACTGCTGTGGGGATCTGCCTTGTGTCCTGTTTTTTTACCTGATAATTTTCCCTCTATGTTTTAGGCTGGGTCGTTGGGTTTCTGGGGTGCTAGACGCCACTTTCCCGTTGCACGCTTTGGTCCACATGAGTTGTTCCTGACGGGTCCTCGCATGTGGTGGTCATCTTGGATCTTGCTCCTTGCGAGATTCACGGCGGCCCTTTTGTTTGTGTGTGGCAGAACACTTTGTCTACGTCCTTGTGTGTCCCTGTCCTGCATTGTACTGCTGTGGGAATCTGCTTTTATATTACACTATATGGATAACAAACTAGTGCTATTTGCCTTAGTTATAAAAGTGAGGATTATTATATTGTGATGGGATTCCAGCATGGTCAAAATTTAGTAGGCCTAAATCTCCACATGGCATATGGTAATTAGTATCTGGTTACAAACATGGTTCCACTTAACTGGAAATTAGACCCTATGTAGACAGCCTGTCTAATATAGGTGGATTGGGACCGGCTGAATTTTGGTGTATATATGTTCAGCCAGACACCGGTATCCTGGCTTGACTAAGTGGAATCTTGTTGTAAATTCAGTCCTTAGATCAGGGGATACCGGCGAGACTAAGCAGATCCTGGTATATATTTAGTCTGCTAGCTCTCACACTATCTTGGCTAAGTGTGTCCTGTTGTAAATTCCGCCACTAGACCATAGATAGAATATATAGACTAGTGGATCCTGGTGTAAATTCCGTCCACTAGATCGTGGTGCCTGGGCAGCGAAGACTAATCGAATTCTGGTGTATATTCTGTTCGATAGCTCTCGAAGTGCTGGCCAGTTAGAATAATTGGGTTTGTTGTAAAGATTGTTAAATACGCTGTAATTGGTGAATTGTATGCCCTGCTAGAAAGCTTGAGCTCTGCCGTTTAGCAGACGTGTAAATTGTGTGTGTATAGTGTAAAATAGCGCACAGTACCATAACCACTGACTTGTACCATAACTACTGATATTTCGTGAAAAATACTAAACAGTACTGTTTAACATTGTATGTGTAACAATTTATTACTAACTGATCTTTTAACTTTAAAATCATAATTGTCTGAACTGTATAATAGTTACTAACCGTACCATAACCACTGACTGTAGAGACGAAATTGTTGAAATGTTATGCTATCGGTTAGTTAATGTTGATTAATTGTGTGGACAATTGTATGACTTGCTTAATAGTTGCATTGATTAGTATATAGTGTTTGGTGAGTCTTGATTTTACTTGTGTGTGCGACGTTGTGATATTGTTGAGTGTGTGAGGATCCTGTGCATGTGTGCACGTGTTTGTTTTGGCCTAGTAACTGTGCTATGTGGTGCTGTTGCTAAGGAAACGGGTGTGACCGTTGGAAGTGTGTTTGAATACTTGTTGTGTGCTTGAATCAGATACTCCATTGACAGTATGGGTGCGTCTGAGTCAAAGATCGTTGATCCCTTGTCCTGTATGTTAAAGAATTTTTCCAAGGGATATACTGCTTGCAATTATGGTGTAAAGCTATCCCTAAAACGATTGTCTACACTGTGTAGTAGGGAATGGCCTGTCCTGGTGGCCTCATGGCCTCCATGTGGCAGGCTTGACTTAAATTTAGTGCAGCGTGTATATGTGGCTGTAACCAGTAGGCCGGAATTCTACGATCAGTTTCCAGATCGTTGAAAAACTGCATAAGTGGATTAATCTGTGCCATGAAGAACAATGTCGCCTCATGGTGGCTAGGACTCACCTGTCCATAAGGGCCGCAGCTCTGCTCATTTTGGACATGCCCCCTGAGTCCGAGCTTCCTTTGCCACTCCCTTACTCCTCCAGGGCTAGAGGAGGTGCTGCTGGTGTAGCCACCCCCCTGCTCCATTGTCCCCACCCATCCACTCACCTAGCTCAGAACCCAGCCCACTTGCCCTAAGTCCTCCCTTTCCGGTACCTACCCCCACTAGTTCCCTATATCCGGAACTGACGTCACTTCTGGTTCCTAGTCAGGCTCCTCCCAGCCCTCCCCAAAATATTCAGACAAACAGAATTGCCCATCAGTAAAGTTAACTCACCCCCTTCCACCTATCCTACCACTCCTAGACCGGAATCTGTTATTAAGCAACCTTACCAAAGTCCCATACTAACCCGACAACTGACTGGCACCCTTCCATCCCGACGTTTACAAATGCCACTTCGGCTTACTCTGGGCCAACCCCATGTTGATGGTAATGGTCAACTACAGCAGGCAGACCCTGTATTTGTTTATGTCCCCTTCACCACGACCAACTTGTTCAATTGGAAGACCCATAACTCCTCTTACACCGATAAACCTCAAGCCATGACTGACTTGGTCTCCTCTATTGTACAGACCCACAATCCCACCTGGGCTGATTGTCAGCAGCTATTATTAACCTTGTTTAATTGTGAGGAAAGGACTACCGATCCAAATTGGAACATTAATGGTGCTGACATGCCCCATTTGAAGACCTATCAGCAAGCCATTATTACTGGCATGAAGGTAGGTGGGAAAAAGGTGATTAATATGTCCAGGACGGCTGAAGTGTTGCAGAAAACTGATGAGTCACCTAGTGCCTTTTACGAGAGATTGTTGGAGTCATACAGATTATACACTCCTTTTAATCCGGAGGCTCCTGAGAACTCTCGTATGATAAACTCAGCATTTGTCAGCCAGGCCCAAAGTTATATTAAGCGAATGGACAGGAATGTCCATATCACAGCTAATGGAGGGTGCAAATAAGGTGTATATGAATAGGGAAACTGAGACAAAGTGTGAGGAGGAATGTAAGATGAGGAAGAAAGTAGATATGCTAGCGGTAGCTATCACAGGTGTAGTGAGACAGGGAGGGGAGATGGACAGAGGAGTTGAGACAAGGATGAGCAGGGCACCACTAGGTAGAAATCAATGTGCTTATTGTAGAGAGGAAGGACATTGGAAGGGTGAATGTCCACAGAGGGGATATATTGCGGGCGGTAGACAAGATGAGAGAAGGGGGCGAGGTGGTCATGGTGGTAGCTTTAGAGGACGAGGAAGAGGAAGTTTTAGAGGAAATAATGGAAATAGCAGAGGGGGTGTTCAGGAAGGCAGATATTACCCACCTACTCAGATACCCAGGGATAGGGAAGATAGAGATTTTGTGGGTCTGGCTGACACTGTCATGGAAGACTATTGATACCGACCGGGCTCCATCCCCCTTGGTCGAGCAGAGCCTATGGTCGACGTAACAATAGGGGGAAAGAGAAGTCCTTTCATGATTGATACAGGTGCTGAACATTCAGTGGTGACTAAGTTGGTAGCTCCTCCTTCTGGAAAGACTGTAACTGTGGTAGGAGCTACTGGGAGAAGCACTGCTAGGCCAGTTCTCAGGAGTCGCACTTGCATTTTAGGAGGCCATTTTTTTAAGCACCAGTTCCTATATATGCCGGAGTGTCCAGTTCAACTTCTAGGACGCGATCTATTATCAAAGCTTCAACCTCAGATAACTTTTCTACCTAATGAATCAACGTCTCTGAAGTTTAATAAATCACCAGGCATGATAGCGGTATTGGTGCCATAAGAAGAAGAATGGCGTTTCTATTCTGTAATAATAAATGCAAACCCTAAGAGAGAAGGTATTCATCTGTCGTGTGATCTGCTCCTTCATGATGATTGGTTCAAACACTCAACTTGAAGGATTCAGACCTGTCTGGGTCGGTTTCCCCCCCACGCCAGAAATTCCTACGCTTCCTTTGGAAGGGACCCCATACCTTCTCTTCGGGCTCAGTATAGTCACGTGTGCTTCATGACACTCTTGAAGCCGTTTATGTCCTGTCTACAATCTCTGGACATACGGTGCCTCATATACCTGGATTATTTACTTCTCTTCTTCTACCTCACAGGTCTTTCAATTTCTGGCATTTGTGTTAGACTTAATCTCCTGAATTCTATGCTTGCCTCTCACAAAGATTACAACCATTCGGAAGGAGATTTTGATGGACCACATCCCGCTCAGGCTACTCGCCAGAGTAGTAGACCTTCCATGCTCTTCAATCTCAGTGATTTACCCTGGTCCTCTACACTACAGAGCCACACGTTGACTCAAACCACAATATCTGCGTGCAGGTTTCTCATAAGACCAACTGGCACTTCTCGATCCCAAAGAGTGAATGGAGGTCCGGAGTGCGGAGGCTGACTCAGACGTGCTGGACTACGCCTCTTACGATGAGGTTGAGTCGGGTGAGGATTTACCTCCTACGGGTGTGACCCCTTCTGCGGCCTCCAACACTACACGGGGTCTTACGACTGGCTCCACTGGGGGTGGTGCGGCACTGTTGGATCCGCAGGGCAACCCCCTGTTCGACCCAGATGACCTGCGCCACCCCCGGTCAGCCGAGTGAGAACCCCCAGGGCATATCGCCCAATATGTTGCACGGTGCATGCGCACCCCCCTTTCTAAGGAGGGCCGCAATAAACTATGCACTGAATGCCCCAGGCCTTCCCTCCCAGGCTCAGCCTGCAAGACCCCAGAGGTTGACCCCCAGATCGCACAATTTTTGAACAAATCGGGCTGGAAACCTAAAAAGGGCCTGGATTTTTCCCTAAAAGGATGCCAAGACAAAATTTTGGATACCCTGGGTCCTTTGTCTAAGCTATATGAGCTTCTGGATGCCGCTAAAGCCGGCGACTCGGCCCTGGATGTAAATGTGGCCATAGGATGGGTCCAGCGTGCTATTTGTCTTCTGGGGAATGCGAATACTGCTATGTCGGCAGAAAGATGTAAAGCGATTTTTCTGAAAATTGACCCCAAATTAGCTACCATGGCGGTGGCGGAACCGAGTTCATCCAGCGATGGGATGTTGTTTAGCGATACATTCATAAAGGACCTGGGGTCCTACGTTAAAACCTTTTATGGCCATTGATAAAGCCCATGCCAATATGAAGTGCGTGTTTGCACCTAAGGTTTTAGGGGGGTAGGTAAATCTCCGACCCCTCAACGCGTTCCTCCGATACCAGCATTTTCAGATGGAGGGCATACATTGTCTCAGAGACCTCCTCCATGCGTCAGATTGGTTGGCCAAACTGGATCTGAAGGACGCATATTTCACGGTTCCCATTGTGGTGGAACACAGAGACTTCCTCCACTTCACCTGGCACTGGAGGCAGTGGCGTTTTACATGTATACCGTTCAGTCTATCCTCAGCTCCTTGGTGCTTCACCAAGATTATGAGACCAGTGGTGACCTTCCTCTGTACGCGTGGCGTACGCCTAATTATTTACCTGGATGACATTCTAATCATGTCCCAGTCCCGAGGTCAACTGCAGGTACATGTGGATTGGACGGTCAACCTGCCCCAGAACATGGGGTTCATGATCAACTGGGACAAGTCAATCCTGACCCCAGCTCAGTCGGTGGAGTTCTTGGGGTTCAAAGTGGATTCCATCCAACAATTCCTATATCTCCCATAGTCCAAGATAGAAGCCATTCAAAGGAGCTTCGGAGAGCCCTTTGGGTGTCGGAGTTGTCCGTCAGGCAGTTGGTGAGGATTATCGGTCTCCTCCCAGCCTCCATTCAGGCGATTTCTCCAGGCCCATTGCACTACCAGGCCCTCCAGCAACTCAAAGGATCGCGTCATTCGATCAGGTCATTCTTACGAATCCAGAATACAGCTGGACAGTGAATCCAGAGACAAACTGGTTGGTACACATGGAGGCTTGGAACGGACAAGCCATTTTTGGGTCCATACCGGATGTGGTGATCGAGTCCGACGCCAGCTTACACGGCTGGGGGGGCACTGTGGCAACGTTTCCACTGGAGGCAGATGGTCCGAGATAGAGGGGTCCTTGCACATCAACTGCTTGGAACTCTTGGCAGGTGCCTTCGTGATTCGCAGTCTTACCCCAGGTCGAGCGGATTGCTGCGTTCTCCTCAAGATGGACAACGTATCGGTGGTGCGTTATATAAACAAATCCAAGATGTTAGCTCTATTGGCGAAAGATTTATGGCAATTCTGTCTGTACAACAATGTCTCCGTGATGGCAGAACACATTCCAGGTCTGGATAATTCGGGGGCAGATTGGAACTCGAGACATTTGAGAGACTCTGGAGATTGGCACTTACACTGTTATGGAATATTACAAGTTTTAGAATGAAATGTTGTATTTCTTACTGTGTACTTTTCTTTAAGAGATATTGCAAACTGACTGTGTTAGAAATGGAACATATTGTTTTTCATAGATGTTTCTTTAAGCAATAACCTCAGTGCATAATATGTTTGCGCCATTTTGTCCCAGACGAATTACAATAACAATAATGCATAAACAAGCTTCAAGGCTATCCTATGACTCTTTCAGTACACAATATAATGTGGTAACCCTAAGTAGATAAGGATGTTCAGACTTTAAGATGCCATCTTGAACTAAGTCAGGAAATTTCCATGACGTATATACCCTTTAGTTATGGACTTGTATTTTTGCCAAGTCAAGGGAGGTCCTAAAATGAATAAAGTAAAAGAAGTGTTACTTTTTCATATATGAACTACGGTAACCCTAAAATGGAGACACCTAAGGTATAAATAGGTGTACTTTTAAATGTTAAGACACATAGGAGAGACTTGGAGACAGATACTGCTCCATCTTAAAATGACAGAGAGGCTGACATGATGACATGTTCAGAAGGGTATGTTAACCTATTAATGATATTTGCAAGCATTTAGTTTAATCTTATAAACTCTGCTATAAATTATTGTAATGGATTTTATATGTCTATATTTATATTTTTATATAATAAATATCTAAAAGACAAAACTTTATTGCTTCCAAGAGAATCTTTTTTTGATATTGTATTCTTAATTATTTATATATGTTAAATAGAGGATCTCTTACTAACTATATAAAATTATAGCTAAGATATCTGTATAGTTAGCCCTACTAAGCCGCAGTTACAACCCGTTTCAGTGTTTCGGAGTCTAGACAGGTTATGGGGTCGATTCATGATAGACTTGTTCGCATCCCGCCTAAACACTCAGTTACTGGATTTTTACAGATGGAGGCCAGACCCGGATGCGGTTGCGACATACGCTTTCCTTCAGGAGTTGCTCCTTTCAAGGGACCTTGGGATGTCCCAAACGTTCCACAATCGATTTTCCTACTCCTCGATAACGCCTGGGCTCCAGGTACAAGAGCGGCCTATCGATCTTCATTGAGTTCAAGGTCTGGTTGGTGCATGGAACGGTCAGTGGATCCCGTATCTGCCTCTCTCCATATGATCTTGGAGTTCCTCACACACATGTTCGATTCGGGTAAGGCTTATCGCACTATTAACCTTTTCCGCTCAGCAATTTCAGCAGGCCATAAGGGATTGGATGGTTCACCCATAGGCAGATATCCTTTTGTGTGTTGTCTTCTCAAGGGTATTCGCCTCGCTCGCCCGCCTAGGACTCGGTTTTCTGCCTTCGGGGACGTCAACGTGGTGTTACAGTTTTTGTCGTCATGGTACCCTAACCAGGGGTTGACGCTTAAACAATTATCCTCTAAGTTAGTGATGCTGCTCTGCTTGATTTCATGTAAGAGAGTGTCTGGCGTCAGGGCCCTTGATTGGGATGCCATTACTTTTACCCCTGAGGGTATTTCTTTCAACATATCCAGAAGGACTAAATCGGCATCCAAGTAATTTGTGTACCCTAGATTCTCAGGGAGTTCGGCACTATGCCCGGTGGATTGTCTAAAGGTATATCTGGATGCTACACTGCCTCTTCGTTCATTGGATTTGCATCCATTATTCGTATCATTTAGGTCTCCATATCGGCCTGTATTGATCCCGACTATAGCACGTTGGGTGCGCTGGCTTCTATCTTTAGCAGGCGTTGACACTTCTATCTTCACGCCTCATTCAGTGCATGGAGCTATGGCATCCAAAGCTTCTGCAGTCGGCTGTCGTCTGGAGGACATTCTGTGGGCTGCGGATTGGTCTCGGGAGTCGACCTTCCATGATTTTTATTTCAGACCGATTGTACACATCGCATCTCAAGTGATAGCACAGCTTTAAACTTGCATAATAGGAATCTCCGTGTCGTTAATAAAATTCCCAGATTTTACTATTAACATGACGTAAAGTCATGATTTTATTAAAGAAATGGAGGCAAGTATTATTCCCACCCACCCTCCCGGTGTTGGGTCATTGGATGAGATGCTGTTGGGTTGTTCAGGTATGTTGCAATCTTGTCTGTTTACTGTGTACTGCGTATTTATTGTGTATTTATTTTATATTTGCTTGTTGATGTTTTGGTTTTATATGATTCTATATTAATAATATTTTCTATATTATAGGTTTGAATTCCTAGGAAGCAACCAACATATTTGTTTGGTAAGTCTTCAGTTTGGAGTTTGGTTATTACCATATTTCTCTCTTTTTTTTTAGCTTGAAGTTATTGGTTTGTTCCGGTTTCCTGTACTTGCCGAGGGTGATGTCATTTTATGTTTCCTGGTCTTCGGTTTTCGCAAGAAAGAGGGGGATTGTGGGAGACACAGGACTTTTATTGTCACTTCCTCGGTTATGTGATTGGTTGCCTGTGTGCCTATACAGTTTTTTCTTTCATTTTTTATAATATTTATATGCCTCTATATTTGCTGCTGAGGGAATAAAGAAAGAGTTATGCATAATACTCGCCTCCATGTCTTTAATAAAATCATGACTTTACGTCATGTTAATAGTAAAATCTGGAAATTATAGGTACACTACGTTAGCATAATCTACAATTGTTAAGACGATAGCACTATTATAGAAGTGAACTAATTAATTATATAGAATGCCTGATTTTATTTTATTGGCATTTGGCTTTTTTTTTTTTTTTTTTAAATTGAGTTTAACATGCCAGCCTTCATTGTATAAAATCCTGGATCCCAAAAGTAAAGTTTGCTTTAATACAACATGTAAGCCTAACATGAAATGTGTGCCTATCAATCATGCTCAGAGACCTTAATAAACAGCTATTTATTGAAAGGATAACCAAGAAATGTGGAGCCAGAGCACCCTGACACGATAATAATTTTTTAGACTATTATAACACAGAGAAAGACACAAACTGAATACACAGAGTTTCAGAGGAATGTTTCATTTATACCTTTCATATATTTGTACGTTCATGTTTACAAGATCTTTGCTATAATTATTTGGGATTTCTGATACAAGATGAATTTCCATTTACCTGCAGCAAATAGCACCAAAGCACTTTAGCATTTGCTGTTGAAAGAAATATAAAAAAAAGAATAGACTCCTAATGACATGACTTTTGCAATTTAATGTTATTTACTTAGACTTCTTACTAGTCAGCATGTCTGTTCCGTAAACCCTTAAATGAGTTATGCTCAGAAGTTATATAAAAGTAAAATATAGGTACCACCTACCAAGAGAGTGTTGCCCCCACCCCCAACCCCCCTCTATTGGCCACTTCTCACATTATCTATGAATAAAATCAACATTTAGCGACTGTCCCCTTGCCATCAATCGTCTTTTTTCCCCATCAATCATTTATTTTTTCCTTAGACGGAAATCTGAATACCGAATCAAAACATGTTTGGCCATTGTGCTTGTTGTTTGTCATATGTCCTTATGTCTCACAAACTCACAAATTTACAAAAAGTGGATATGCCCAAAGATCTCCTATCTTCAATTCAACACATGTATAGTATAGGGCTATTCCAGCTAGGGAAAGTAAAAATATAACATAGTGCAACACTGTGTATAATAATACTCGATATAAAATAAAGTGCCAAGTGGTCACTCACACTTTGACATCAAATAAAGTGCCTTCAGAAATATATTGGTGTGTGTCTTATTGCTTCAATGCTGAATAGATGATCATCTCATACAAAAGATAAAGAAATGCAAGAAAATAATGAAGTAACTGAGTAGATAAAGTACAAAAAGCATCATTTATTACTTACATCAAAGTAAATAATAGCAGATAATGAAAAATATGTTCAATAGTAGTCCAACGCGTTTCGTCCCTGTCAGGGACTTCCTCAGGGACAATCTTTTACACAATGCTGGATACAAATGCATACAATACCTAACCTCCCCTGCCTATATACATCCCCCAATTAGTCCCAATAGTTCTTCCACAGGTGGTTCAGTCTTCTTTCAGCTGTTGTTGGTTCAATTCAAGTTACTTCCGGGTTTCGGGCGCTCAACGTCGTCACGTGACATGCGTTCCAGATATGCGTTCCACCTTCTCCCTCTTAGAAAACCTTACAGAAACTCCACCCAAGAGGAAGAGATCAGAGGAGAATCCCCGGAGAGAGGAGTATCAAAAAAGAAAGAATTAGAAATAGCATCAGGGATCTATAATTTAACAGATATTCAGCTAACTACAGATGACATAAAAGCCCTTAAAAAAGGGCTGATACTTATATAGATCTTCAAAAGTTCATTCGTAAAATGACCCTTAAAATATTATTTTTAAAACACCCAGGAAAAGATAATACACCTCCAGTTACACAGCTAGATGAAAGAGGTTTAAAAAGAAGTCACACTTGTATCCTACTAGTCAAAAAGGCCATCATTTGGAAACATTCAGCAGTATGGTCTGTAGTGATCTAGAACAACTAGATTTACAACAATTGACTAATAAGAATAGAAATATATTCAACCTAAGAGGAAAGTGCCAGTATTAAGAAACTCCAAAATATGGAGAATATTATCATAAAGGAGGCTGATAAGGGGGAGTGAGGGTGGGCAATAGTTCCAATGACAAGGGACTATTACCTCAAGGAAGCAGATAGAATTTTGGGGGATACCAATACATATCTAAAATTAAAACATGACCCTACAATTAAATTTAACCAAGAATTCAAAATACTTCTAAACCATGCATTTCAGAAAAAATGTGGTATCGAAAGAAAATACTGAGTATCTTTATATTGAACATCCTGTAATTCCCATTTTTAACTTTTTGCCCAAGCTACATAAAAACCCTGTAGAACCCCCAGGAAGACCAATTATAAGTGGGATAAATTCAGTAACATCACATCTTTCTGAATTTATAGATCACCATTTGCAAAAATTTGCTCAAGAAGCCTCTTCCCATATTTTGGAATTAATGGAAAATAGAGATTGGCAAAAAGATTTTATATGGGTAACCATTGATGTTACATCTTTATATACAATAATTAAACACGAACTAGGTATTTCAGCAGTGGAACAAATTGTTAAAGATGATGTCACCATATCGAGTGATCTAAGGAATTTTCTGTTGGATGGTATTCATTTCATCCTATACCATAACTATTTCTCTTTCAATTATGCCTTCTATTTACAGAAAACCGGAACAACGATGGGGACCAGGTTTGCCCCAGCTATGCAAACATATACATGCAAGATTGAGAAGCCAACTCCGTGTGGAGGGGGCATGGCTGGGTTGTAAACCTGGTCCTCTGGAAACGTTTCATAGATGACGTTATCTTAATCTGGAAGGGAACTCAAAGTGAATAATTACAATCTTAAGTTCACCCATATATTGTATGCTAGGAGCATCAATTTTTTAGATATTACATTCTATATCACTTACGATAAGATACAATCGAAGTGCTATTTTAAGGAAACAGAAGGAAATAGTTTCATCCACACAAAGAGTTGCCATCATGAAAATTGGCTGAACTCCATACCTAGAAGTCAATTGATCTGAATCAAAAGGAATTGTTCGAACAATTATGACTACCAGTAACAAGCTAAACATCTGTGTAATAAATTGATGTCTAAAAAATATGAGAAGAGCTTATTAGATAGAGAAGCGAAAAGAGCTGGAGAACTGGATAGAAGGGATCTAATAAGAAAGAAAAGAAGAGGTAAAGGAAATAGGGAAAATTTTAAATATGCTTTAATTACTCAGTATAACACCCAACATCGGAATATTAAAAATATTCTAAACAAACATTGGGGAATCTTGTTAAAAGGCCCGATTTTAGGGGGAGTATTGCCTAAGAAGCCACCTATGATTTTTAGAAAAACAAAAAAATTAAAGAGCATATTGGCTCCAAGCTATGCTTTGACAAATAAATATGAAAACACTAAAAGTGAAGTTAAAGGCTTTAGTTCATGTAATCAATGTAAATAACTTTAAAGCTCTGTTACTGGCAGGGAATTTAATATTAAAACTAATATCAATTGTAGAAATTAGCAAAGAAAAGGAAAGAATCCCCTAAGGGATATTCCTATGCTGGCAATAAGGTAACAATGACACCTAAAGTAAAAATAAAAATTGTCTACATGTCCTAGGGAGTATAGCTTGGATGTTACAGGAAAAAATGTCCTTGTTATACTAATAGTAGTGATAAATCTTTATTGAGTCTTAACAAATAACAGGGAGACAAAAACTTTCCCTATATCCACATATAGCTGTAGGCAGAGGGTACAGAGAACCCAGTTATTGTTTGTTTAAGAGAAGAGAAAATTACTCTCTATTTCAGTGTAACCAACAATCATATAGTTCCCAGAATGAGTTATTGCCAGGTGCTGGGCTGGTAGAGGAATGGTGAGAAAAAATGAAAATTATTGTATAAATTTCTTGCTTCAAATGCCTCTACGCTAGTCCCTAATCTCCTGAAAACACCTTCAAGGGTGTTCTAATCTCAGTCTGAATCTAAATCTGGGTATCTGAAAGAACCAACTGCCTAACCAGCTTGAGCTTACTCGCTAGGATGAGCACGCAAAATAATAAAGGAGAAAGGGTCTAAAAACCCATAGTGCAACTAAATATGATTAAGTGCATATTAAGTGCATTGAGTGCATAAGTGCAAAGTGAAAAGAGTAACGACGAGCTTATCGCCCGACGCGCGTTTCGGTGTGTAGGAACACCTTCGTCAGGGGCTGAGCAACTGTCCTGGCGAAAAGCCGGGACTTTTAAATGCCCGCTAACCAATCAGGTCCAAGGTTCCCCCCCTCGTCATCTGTGACGTGTCCGGAGTCTACCCGCGTCACGTGTGACGTACCTATCACGTGGTGCGAGGTAGCTGGGAAGGAGGAGTTGGAGAGAGAAAACGTCATATGATTGACGGATCTTAGTCTCCATGAATTAGCCAAATGAATTGTAACGAATCCTTTGGGCAACTCTGTTGCCATTTTGGAGGATTGCTACATTCTGATATCCATAAGAGAGGCATAATAGTAGAGCTAGTTCAGCCTCCTTATATTGGATTTGGATATTCGATCAGGGAAAAGGGGGTGTACAGTATGGTACTGACAGTGTGAGTGTTACACTAGTATAGGAATATACAATAAACATATTAGCCTACATCACTATTGCATATAGATAAATCACTTCTCTCTAATTATACACCGTGCCACATATTAAGAGTATTCACTCTAGCATACTTTATGCAGAAATTCCCTCTAAAAGGCATTAGACCGAATACTCTTACATAAAGTGTATAACCTTGAAAGTGTTTCCAATAAAAGGGTAAAGTATAATATGATAAAATATCCCTCAAAAATAGTGTAACACTCACACTGTCAGTACCATACTGTACACCCCCTTTTCCCTGATCGAATATCCAAATCCAATATAAGGAGGCTGAACTAGCTCTACTATTATGCCTCTCTTATGGATATCAGAATGTAGCAATCCTCCAAAATGGCAACAGAGTTGCCCAAAGGATTCGTTACAATTCATTTGGCTAATTCATGGAGACTAAGATCCGTCAATCATATGACGTTTTCTCTCTCCAACTCCTCCTTCCCAGCTACCTCGCACCACGTGATAGGTACGTCACACGTGACGCGGGTAGACTCCGGACACGTCACAGATGACGAGGGGGGGAACCTTGGACCTGATTGGTTAGCGGGCATTTAAAAGTCCCGGCTTTTCGCCAGGACAGTTGCTCAGCCCCTGACGAAGGTGTTCCTACACACCGAAACGCGCGTCGGGCGATAAGCTCGTCGTTACTCTTTTCACTTTGCACTTATGCACTCAATGCACTTAATATGCACTTAATCATATTTAGTTGCACTATGGGTTTTTAGACCCTTTCTCCTTTATTATTTTGCGTGCTCATCCTAGCGAGTAAGCTCAAGCTGGTTAGGCAGTTGGTTCTTTCAGATACCCAGATTTAGATTCAGACTGAGATTAGAACACCCTTGAAGGTGTTTTCAGGAGATTAGGGACTAGCGTAGAGGCATTTGAAGCAAGAAATTTATACAATAATTTTCATTTTTTCTCACCATTCCTCTACCAGCCCAGCACCTGGCAATAACTCATTCTGGGAACTATATGATTGTTGGTTACACTGAAATAGAGAGTAATTTTCTCTTCTCTTAAACAAACAATAACTGGGTTCTCTGTACCCTCTGCCTACAGCTATATGTGGATATAGGGAAAGTTTTTGTCTCCCTGTTATTTGTTAAGACTCAATAAAGATTTATCACTACTATTAGTATAACAAGGACATTTTTTCCTGTAACATCCAAGCTATACTCCCTAGGACATGTAGACAATTTTTATTTTTACTTTAGGTGTCATTGTTACCTTATTGCCAGCATAGGAATATCCCTTAGGGGATTCTTTCCTTTTCTTTGCTAATTTTTGTTCATTAATCTACTTGGGTACAAGCCCTTTGGTGGGAACTGGCACCACCTCCTGACCACACTTCCTTGTCTCCCCTGCCCTCGTTATTCCATCTTTGAGGGCAGTTGGCAAAAGACAGGGCAGAAACTGTTTATCTATAATATCAATTGTAATAGCAAGAATGTTGTGTACCTGCTACATTGGCCCTGTGGGAAACAATATGTGGGACGTACATGAAGAAAACTTAAAGAACGCATATTAGAACATAAAAATAACATCCGAAAAAAATAAGACAAACAGTCCCCATGCACTGTAATGCATGTCCTAATTTTAGCTGGAAACATTTCCACTATGTAGGTTTAGATAACAATTAATAATCATTGGAGGGGTGGTAATCTTATTAAGAAACTAGCACAGCGAGAAACGTTTTGGATAAATGTATTGAAAACCTTACAACCAGGAGGATTAAATGCAGACATTGATCTGTGGTGCTTTTTGCAATAATCACTCCTTCCTTTTCTGCTTCTTATTTTCTTTTTCTCTGTCTTTTATTACGTATATTTTATTTATGTAAATAAATTGGCCTATTTTTTCTACAATGATAGTAAATAAGCTAAGAGAAAGCTCTTTTTTTTCTGTAAAATACAGCCCCTAAAGGAGACTTATATATACATTTATTATTAAGTCTATTAGAGGGATTGGGTATTTTCAATTTTTGATAGGTATTTGTACAATTAAAAGGAGATATAATTAAAAGGAGATTTTTTTATATTTTTATTTTAACACATAAATTATTTTAATATCTTTTTAGCATTTTGTATAATGTTTTTTTTTCATCCCTAATGGATTTAGTTAGAGTATCTTGGCTTGTACATATTATTCTATGCAGTGTGTCATTAAACAGACACACATGCATATAAGTATGTATCCATTAAAGGGACACTATAGTCACCTGAACAACTTTAGCTTAATGAAGCAGTTTTGGTGTATAGAACATGCCTCTGCAGCCTCACTGCTCAATCCTCTGCCATTTAGGAGTTAAATTTCTTTGTTTATGAACCTTAGTCACACCTCCCTGTATGTGACTTGCACAGCCTTCCATAAACACTTCCTGTAAAGAGAGCCCTATTTAGGCTTTCTTTATTGCAAGATTTTCTTATCCCCTGCTATGTTAACAGCTTGCTAGACCCTGCAAGAGCCTCCTGTATGTGATTAAAGTTCAATTTAGAGATTGAGATACAATTATTTAAGGTAAATTACATCTGTTTGAAAGTGAAACCAGTTTTTTTCATGCAGGCTCTGTCAATCAGAGCCAGTGGAGGTGTGACTAGGGCTGCATAAACAGAAACAAAGTGATTTAACTCCTAAATGACAGTGAATTGAGCAGTGAAATTGCAGGGGAATGATCTATACACTAAACCTGCTTTGTTTAGCTAAAGTAATTTAGGTGACTATAGTGTTCCTTTAATGTTTGATCGTGGATGGTGTGTGTGCTTTTTTGTTTTTTCGTTTTTGTTAATAAAGCTTGTTTGTTACTATGGATTAGTAACTCTTTTTAACTATTTTGTTATTCCCCCTGTACATACCCCACCCATATTTCCACCTAGAAACAGCTTTTTTTGGACTTTTTGCAAACATTCCAGCTTGCCACTATATTTGCTAATAAAAACGAAGGTGGAACGCATATCTGGAACGCATGACGTCATCGCGCATCTCACGTGACGACGTTGAGCGCCCTAAACCCGGAAGTAACTTAAATTGAACCAACAACAGCTGAAAGAAGATAGAACCACCTGTGGAAGAACTATTGGGACTAATTTTGGGATGTATATAGGGAGGTTTTTTTTTTTTAGTATTGTATGCATTTGTATCCAGCATTGTGTAAAAGATTAACCCTGAGGAAGTCCTTGACAGGGACGAAACGCGTTGGACTACTATTGAACATATTTTCATCATCTGCTATTATTTACTTCGATGTAAGTAATAAATGCTGCTTTTTGTACTTTATCTACTCAGTTACTTCATTATTTTCTTGCATTTCTTTATCTTTTGTATGAGATTATCATCTATTCAGCATTGAAGCAAGAAGATACACACTAATATATTTCTGAAGGCACTTTATTTGATGTCAAAGTGTGAGTGACCACTTGGCACTTTATTTTATATCGAGTATTATTATACACAGTGTTGAACTACGTTATATTTTCACTTTTCCTAGCTGGAATAGCCCTATACTATACAAATGCACACTTTGCTCCAATGGGAAGATCATTTCTTCTGCTTACTGGCCACTTATGCCATCATGTAATTGGCGTTGTTGAAAAGTAATTTTCACTTTTAAGAAATCCCCCCCACAAACTGAAGTACTTAATACTAACTAGTGCAGTAACTGTTTAGACCAAACCAAGTGTTTGCTTGAATATCTGCCCCTGTTCAGATTGTTTGAAATAAGGTGCGTGAACACTGAAGTAAATCACACTGAGCCACAGGTTTCAGGGAAATGAAAAACTTCGGAATGTTTACTTAGAGGGGCGGCAAGCCCCTTATAAAGCACAAAATACATCATATGCAAAACATGAGATAACATAGAAAGTACTTCTTTTATTGGTCAAGTGTTAAGTGTCTTATCTAATGCACTTCCTCCAAAGTGTGATGTCACCATGGATTTTACTCCAGATGGAGACGCCATCTTGATACACAAGGTGTTTGGTCGATGAAAAGGGGGTGATCTAGCAGCCATTTTGAGTAAATACTGAATACAGGTACTCATAGTAAATAGATATTTTACCTACATTAATTTATATCAATAACAGTCCCCCCTTAAAATGACTATTTACTAACAACAGTCTCTAGCAGCTATTTCTGTCCCTAAAAGCTGTCCCTAATAGCCTACAGCACATCTGTCCAACAGGCCTCGAACTCTTTTGGTGCTGCGCATATAGACTGTGCCCGTAAAGACAGACGCTATCCCTACTAGCCCTAAAATACTGTATCCTTGGCGGTGAAGGACTGCAACGGGGCATAGGGTTTATCATAATCCTCCTCATCTATCTCTTGATGAATGAAAGTTGGTGTGGCCTGGTCTGCTTTTTTCTGTATGCATTTCTTAACACAAGGGAGAACACAACAGACAATGAGAGCAAGTATAATCAAAATTACCAGGACTGCCACACCTATTTGGGCTAGAACTCTCTGGCATCCACTCGTCCACCCAAACCATGGATCCCATGGATCTTTTTCTGAGAGACTTTCTAATTTCTCTATTGCCAGGGTCACCTTGCCATTTGGGCCTGTGTTGTCTGGAATGTAGGTGCAACATGTCATGGTGTCAGGGAGTATTTTGCAAACTCCTCCTTTTTTCCGCTAGGATCATGTCTAGGGCCATCCTATTCTGGAAAGTCATCTGGGATGTGGCCTGAAGTTGCTCAGCAATCCCCTGAAGGGCATCTCTTGTATAGTTTACAAACCGTTGTTGGTTATAATAGATATAATTAATCCAATTCAGATTCTTATTGGCAGTAATGATTGGGATAATGGATGCAAATCCTGCCGCAACCTCATCCTTTGCCTTCATTTGGCACCCCCCTCGGCACCCCAATGGCATCAATATATACATGGGGTCGAAACTGCCTTTTACAGGGGTGCCTCTCTTTGTTCTGATGTGTGGGTGTGATTTGTCAAGTGTATCTTGGTGACTGTTGGAGATGATGCGTATCAGCATGATAACCTTGGCTAGGGTGCATTCCCCCCACCATAAACCTTCCAACCTTGTCCTGAGCTGCATATCCCCACACAACCAACATATGTCCCCCAGGGATTTAATCTGAGTCTGTAGCAAGGCAGCTGGAACTGTGCTATAAGTGGCACAATATTTGCCGGTGAAATTACCCAAAATCCTACCTATTCCATAATTATCATAACAAGTATAGTTCCCTTGATAGATGGTGATGCCCTCATCTGGTTTGGGGTTCTTAGTCATAATAGGATATTCTTTTTTCCATGATTCGCACACTGATTGGTTAGTCTTACAGTTAGTGAAAAGACTCAGAAAACACACTTCTATATCAGGGGGTAGGATTAGGGGTACAGTACCTAGGTGAGGTCTGGCTCCTCCACAGACATAGCAGTTAGTTCTATTGTGTTTGTTAGCATTATATCTCATCCATTCAAGCCATAGGTTAGTGTATGTAGCCATAGTGTCTTCAAATGTAGGGTTTGCTATGGCTACCATGTCCTTAACCCCTTAAGGACCAAACTTCTGGAATAAAAGGGAATCATGACATGTCATACATGTCATGTGTCCTTAAGGGGTTAAAGGTCTGGATGTGGGGTTTGAGCGGGTTAGTATTCCCCACATGTCGGGAAGCTACCCACTCAGGTGATTGATACATGTCTTGGAGCCCCCCCTTCTCCAGTACTTTCCCATTACATACTGGCCAGCATTGCCGGGGCTAGGATTTTCTATGTTTAGGGTAAGTTTCATTGGAGTCACCCCTCCTGGTTTTCGTAAAGTCATTCTACGTAATAAGGATTCCCCATTTCAGTTCCAACCTGTCCAGGGCACTCTGTGGTTTGTATCCCCAAGCTGTTCCTGCGTTCCAACCCACCGCCCTCCAGGAACTGCAGTCATGTCCCCAATAGTCATCTGTAACACATATATGGGTCTTTTATGCAGGGTATATCCTTGTATACAGTTTGTACCAATGATTGTGGGAATGGACAGGTGACAATAGTCAAATGTAAAGATGGCTACATTTGTGTTAGAAGAGTTATACCAAAATGTAAACACATTATCATCTTTAGTAATGGCAACTTGTTGGGCCCTTTTCAGGCCTAGTAGCGAAAAGATGCACAGGAAAATCATGGCTTTAGGCCAGTCCACCTCTGGGGCTGGAACCTTCTTGCAGTGGGGAGCATGTATCCAGGTACTCTTCCCAGCCAATTTAACAGAAGTGGCTGTGACTAGAAGGACTTGGAATGGACCATCAAATCTTGGCTCAAGAGTGTGTTTTCTCACGAATTTCTTAACCAGAACCCAATCATCACGAAGCAGTCGGTGGGTGCCTGTATCAAACTCTGGATCTTGAATTGAAGAGAACACTTGTGCATGGATTTTGGTCAACGCTCGGGAGAGAGCAGTAACATAGTCAACCAATATATCAGAATGGAGCTGGAGTTGTTGGGGGAAATAGCATCCAAGTCTAGGTGCTGACCCAAACAGGATCTCATAAGGGGACAGGGCAAACCTCCCTATTGGTGTGTACCTAACACTAAATAGAGCAAAGGGTGGACTCTCTGGTTAGTTTCTTGGGCCATTTTCAGCATTCTGGCATTAAGGTGCCATTCATGCATTCTACCTTGCCACTACTCTGAGGGTGGTAGGGAGTTTGGAAAGGGTCACCCCCAATGCAGCCCAGATTAATTTGGTTACTGATGCAGTGAAGGCCGGTCCTTGATCACTTTCAATTACTTCTGGGACCCCATATCTGCATACTACTTCGGTGAGCAGGCGTTTGGCTGTGCGTATTCATATCGACCACTCTTTGGCATTTGGATGTGGTCAACTTGGATTCTTTGGAAGGGATAATGAGGTTTGGCTAGATGCTTCGGGGGGGATTTTTCCATTCTTCCTGGGTTGCACTTGGCGCAAATGGTGCAGGATCTGCAGTAGCTGTTTGTCAGAGAGGTAATTCCTGGTGCTTCATAGTATTTGCTGATCAGGGTGTTCATTAGGGTCCTGGATAGGTGTGATGCTCCATGGGCCCACTGGACCACTGCTGAGTACATGCTCTTGGTTAAACAGAACTTGAGATTGTTGGTGTGGCGAAACCGACCTCGCCACGTGTCCTTGGAGGGGGCTGCTTGCCTGCCACTTGCCTTCTGACTATGGCCCGGGAAGATGTGGCCCTTTAATTACAAGATTTGGGCATAATGGATTTTTGGTGTGCTGCTGCTGGCCCTTTAACATCTCACAGAAAGGGTTTGTACTTTTAAATTGGCACTTCGAATTTCGTCGAAGTGCCGAAGTAGTCGAAGTGGCCGCCATTCGACAAACGAACATGTGGCGGCGGCCATCTTGGTTCATTCCATGCGGTCAGCGGTATGTGTAGCCAAATTCATGGAGCTGAAATCGGCTACATAGTTCCGCGAACACCGCTGAGCCTTACCTTCTCCCACGGTGATTTTGCAGCCGCAGAGACTAAGTCTCGTTCGAATGGGGCTTAGTCATTTTTTCAGCCTGAAATAGACCGACCGCACAGCCCAAATCTATGGAACTGTTTTGGGCATGAAAATGTGCTTGCGGTCGGTCCTAAAGGACTTCCATATAACTTTTTAATCCCTTGCATTAAGACTACTACTACTATAGACCGATTAAACGTTTTAATCGGTTGATTGCCCTGATTTTTGAGTATGTGTTTATTTCCCGCATGCTGATTATGAAAATGTATGTTTTATGTTTGTGGCATGTATATTTTAGAAGTTATAAATATTGTGTAAAAACTGTATTGCTCTGCCGGTGATACTGATTACCCATTGTGTTCAGTAATCATATCACAGGCAGAGGGGAGGATTTTGTGTGGGAGTGTCTGTGTGTATTGTATGGATTGATTGGTTGTTCTGTAATACCCTGTGGGCTGTACTGTGGTTGTGGATTGGGAATAAAAGAGACTGTATGTGCCAAGACAGTCAGATTCTGCTTAACCCTTAAAACGAAGTGTCGTCTCGTTATTGGGGAATTGGATTGTATGCTGACTGCCAGGAGTGTAGGAGTGTCGTATGGTTTTCCTGTTCGGCTGTTTCCAGGATTCGTAGAGTTTGCATTTCGGGAGATTGGTGCTTACAGTTGCTGCCTGTGCATCTGGAAAGGGGAATATCGCCTAAACGGTTTTTAACCTCTGGTGAGCAAAACGGTCCGTTACAGTTGGAGTACAACCCATCTTTAATTTAAGGGTTGCCCCTTTCTGTTTCCAGCTTTGAATTTCTTCAGGATCAGCAGCTGCTTGTTGTTCCTTCAGGAGCTGCATAGTGAATATGGGCATTTCTTCAGTGGACACTCTTCTGTCCACTTCCCTTGGTGCACATGCAGCATCTTTGGCGGCTTGATCAGCTAGATAGTCGCCTCGTGCTTCATCTGAGTTCAGTCTCCCGTGAGCCTTTACCTTCAGTATGGCCACTTCTTCGGGGAGGAGTAAGGCATCCATCAGATCTTTAATAGCCGTGCTATCTTTGACTGGTGTGCCAGTTGCTTTGAGAAATCCTCTCATCTTCCAGATTAGTCCAAAGTCATGTGCCACGCCTAGTGCATATCTTGAGTCAGTGTAGATATTGGCACATTTTCCTACAGAGATCTTGCATGCTGTGGTGAGAGCCTGTAGCTCAGCTTCTTGTGCAGACATGGATGGGGGAGTGAGGATGCTTGAAGTACTTTATCCATTGTGGTGACAGCAAATCCAGTATGATTTATTCCGTGTTCATCAGCATATCTGGAGCCATCCACAAACAGGGTGAGGTCAGGTTCTTGTAAGGCAGCTTCATGTACAGTTGGGAGGTGTGTTGTTTCCATTTTCATCTGTTCAAAGCAGTCATGAGGTACATCTGGGTCTTGGTCTGTGGGTGGACTTTAAATGCATATTTCTGTGTGGAATCAGGGATAGCCAGTTGTCTTGCAATTCAGGGTTCGCTTGGTGACACCCTCTTCAGCAAGCTGAGTCTGGTTTGCAGTGATCCATGATTTGGCCAATGGGCCAAGTTCTTTCCATGAAATCTGTGGGGACTTGGAGAGAGAGATGTGAAGGACAGCTAAGTCCCAGTGGTGGTATAGATGAGTTACCTCCGGAGGCAGGCGGACTAAGGCTAGACAATTGCCTTTAGATCACGGAACAGGTCTGTTTTGGTGACGCGCACTTCCACCAACTGAAACAGGTCTTCTTCATAGTGGGCTTCGGGTCCTAGAGTGTTTCTGTACCACAAGGTGCAATGAGGGAAAGACTGAGTGTCATGTGGGACAGAGGGCTTGAGCACGTTCAGAAGAACCATGGAGTCTGGGTCTATGTCGAGGCTGTACCAGTGATACCGGAGAAACTGACGGAAGCCAAGCACAGAGAGATGGACACAGGTTTCTTCAGGAAGGAAGAGATTCTTTATTCGGTTCACCGATCGGGACTCAGAGGGACTATAGTCTCCAAAATACAACAAGTTCTGAGCCCCGGACAATAGTGTAGGCTCCTTATATAGGCATGTAACTCCTCCCATAATAAGCTCCACCCACACATTCTCTTAACCAATCAAAACGAATAAGAACTAAATTCCTGTTCGACCGCATGGCTTGCCCAGCACAATGGAGGAGGGGAATACTACATCCGGTATTCTCGCACATGCTCCGTACATTACTGATTGTATCTTTGCCACGTGCAACCAACCGACCGATACACCAGTATATGCACGTACACATGCCACGTGGTAATCTCGGCCTACTAAATTTATTTTTACCGAGATTCCACCACATTCCCCCCTTTGATGCCTCTGATATTTTCACAATTACGGAGGCATCACTTAACCTTAGTTTGCATATACCTCAGGTTGCCATGAACCAGACCAGACCTTGCTACTAATGATGTGAATGCCTCAACATTCCTCTTCCTGCACTAGTTCTCCCTGATTTAGAGCCTCATATCTATATATGGCCATTATTTGTGCAGCAGCCTTTCTCTCTGCTATATTTTCTATAATGCTCTGCACAGATCTAACTACTAAAGGAATAAGACATGGTGTCACGTCTAAACATTTGTTATGAAGGAACACAACTGCAGATTTCTTATAGTTTGAATATTTATTATAAAAAGTAAAAGGTATTGACTTTAATTCCAATTTACAGGTACTGTAGCTTTAAGTAATAAACGATAACTGAAGTCCACAATTATAGGCACTGTAGCTTTAAGTAGTAAACGATAACTGAAGTCCACAATTATAGGCACTGTAGCTTTAAGTAGTAAACGATAACTGAAGTCCACAATTATAGGCACTGTAGCTTTAAGTAGTAAACGATAACTGAAGTCCACAATTACAGGCACTGAATCAGAAAGAGTCCTTTAGTAGTATTAATGAATTAGGTGATAAGAAGTCACAATAGCTGTTCCATAGATTTTAACTGAAGCAAGACAGATGCAGCTAACTGAGATAAAGTATGAGTTGAAGTTAGCTGTAACGGGTTTGTTTTATCGAAGGACTTTGGAGACAGTAAATAACAGCTTTGAGATGCAACGCTTATCACAGAGGTTTTACTTAGCTTCCGGCACATAGAACACTGGTTCCCAAGATCTCCTCAGAGGCGGTTATCCTGAATGGAGAGAGTTCAGCTTTAGTCGTGGATGAGGAGAGGTGAAGGGAACTTGAAGTCTTCCAGTCCGGTCCGGTAACAGAGGCTTTCACAACGATGTTGTAGCCGGTTCGTGAGTACGGAACGTAGTTCAATAATCCAGCGTCGATCAGCTGGTGCGGTCGGATTAAATAGGGAGACCGTGTCATAAAGAGGTGTGGCTAAGCTCCGTGGAACCAGGAAGTAAGAGGATACCATAGTTAAGGCATGACAGTATCCCCTCCTTAATGAGCAACCTCTGGGTGCTATTGACTTGGTTTAGAAGGGTAACGCTTGTGAAATTTGGAAATCAATTTGTCAGCATGAACAACAGAGGAGTTTTCCCATGTATCTTCATCAATTCCATATCCTTTCCATCTGATGAGGTATTGTAAAGAGCCACGATGGATCCTTGAATCCAGTATACTTTGAATTTCGTATTCTTCTTCGCCCTGGACCAATATGGGATCAGGAGAAGTAGTGACATTTCTTTGGAAAGGGTCAGGATGATGAGGCTTCAGTAAGGACACATGAAAAACAGGATGTAGCTTCAAAGTAGGTGGAAGTTTCAATTTAACAACATTACGGTTGATAACCGATATTATTGGAAAAGGACCAAGAAAAAGGGAACTTAACTTCTTTGATGGACGGTTTGTAGAGATGGTTAAGGCATGACACATGGTAGGAGAAGACACAGCATTAAGATCAGCATGACTCCACCTACCAATACCTTAAGTCCTCCAAACTGCTCATACCAATTACCAAACCAACTACTTGGATTATATCCTTTCCATACCTGAGTAGGCACATGCGCTAGTTTAACCATATGGCTAGTAAGCTCAGCTATTGCTTGCCCTTCATCATCTATTTGAAGCCAGCAATTGCTTAGGTTAAACTTCCCACATACACCTCCCTCTACTGCCAATAGGTAATCCAAAGCTAATCTATTTTGGTAAACGGCTGTCCTCATCCTAGTATTATGCTTCGCTAGAAGATTGAGTGCTTGTGATGTCTCATTAGTAATTATCTCAACCACCGCCTGTAACCTTATAATGCGGTTGAGCATATATATTGGGGTTCTATATCCGAAAGTGCCATCCTCTGCCCAAGTGGCTGGCCCATAATAATCTATAATACGCTGGGGAGGCCATGCATTATCTTCCCAGGCACCTATCTCTATGGGTCCCCTTTTCTTCCTATGATTCACATCATATACTTTAACTCCCAAAGTCTCACCTGTTTCAATAGGCAACAAGAAGAAGGATGGTTTGAGCATACCTAACACACATGCCCCTTCCCAGTCCTGTGGTAACTCCGAATAGGCCTTCTTATCACAGATCCAGTACAAATTTGCTGGGGCTTTCCAACTAGATGTAATAGATAAATCAAACCACATGTCCTTTAAATTGGCATATCTTGCAAACGGGTTGGGTGGTTCTGAGACATTTGAAGCCGACCACCAGGTTGTATTCTTTGTACTATCATCATAAGCTTTTTGCCCTAGACAAGTTAGTTCTCCTACAGATGTATTAAACATTATTCCTTTTCTTGCTATGCAAACATAACCTATGATGGAGGTCTTTAATCTCCACTCAGATTTACCTCTAACACTCATCTGATAATCGGCTTGTGAGGATATTATTTGTTCAATTGTCTCAGAACCGGACATTACCTCCTTTGCTTCCCAGGGCCATTGGTCTCCCATGTTAGTACCTCCACACACATAGCAGTTGGTCACATTAAGACTACCAGCAATACTTTCAGCTAAATCTATAAACAGGTTTTTAGCATTATGGGGGATCTTATTATCTACACTCATCTCTTCATAAAAAGAATGGAAAACCTGATGAGTTTGGGATGCTACGGTATCGGTCTCTATCCCTATAAATAATATTGTCCCAGGATCTAAACCCGTCCCATATATCTAAAACCCAAATAAGTTACCGAACCTATCTAAAAATTGTTCAGGATTATTTATAAGTATATGGACTGGGTTACATTCCATAGACTTACAATATGGTTTGGTAGGCTACTTAGTAACAATCATATCCTTGTCTGCTGTCTGTCCCCAAGTTGCCCACCCCACACAAGACCAATATGGGCAATAATTATAATCCTTATCTGGGCATTTTGGACTTACGTACTTGTTTTTACTACTGGGACAAATATATTTATCGTTAGACCCATACGTTCTCTCCCACTTAAGATCCCCACATACATTCCACGGCTTTCTACCACTTGATATCGCTTTACATGCATCAAATAGCAGAACACCTGAAGAATGTACGGTATCTAATACAGTTTTATTTATTAGGGTCCCCTGTGGATCTCCATTCCTGAGGGTCAACCAAATTGTACGGGGTTGATACTCCGGATTGAAGCACTTAGGTTCTCCTACTCCTAAATGACAAACACTATATTCTATACCTAGGTATCTACACCTAAACACATATCCCTTACACTCATATTGTGAATGCCAAATTAGGGTCTGGGAAATATGATTACCTGTTATAGTAGTCTTAATGCAAACCTCACAGCTAGGAGTGTCGGTACCTCTACCTTCCTGAATATAAAAAGACACAAAAATATACATTATCAAAAACACTTCTTTCGACGTCTTCATCCTCAGTCTTCGTCCGTGCGATGGCACCTCAGCTTCCAGGTGTAAGGGCTGCAAGGAATGGAGTTCTGCTCCTCTTCACAGAGGTCCCTTCGAGACACCCTGGCTATGATACGTGGGTGAGTGGTCAGGCTTTATTATGGCCGTCAAAACACTCACTTACTAATCTCTTTAAATACAATTGTAATCCCAATGTCTCCTCGTCACTCCGACTGAGTCGTGCGCTTTAACCGGATCTTGCAGGGATTCTCTGGATCTGGTGTAGCTTGCCAAGAATCTACTGCTGCTGGTTTAACCCTGGAGTGATGAATCCACGGAGTCACTTCAGCCACCATTATTGCTGTAGGGGTAGACAAAAGAACAACATAAGGACCCCTCCACTTAGGCCCTAACGGTATACTGTTCCACTTTAATCCACACTTGATCTCCTGGATGATAACTATGAACAGGGGGATAAATATTCACAGGTAATCTATCTTGTACCCATTTCTGTACCTCCTCCATAGTTTTACCCAACTCTACAACCTGCTGCCGAGTAATTCCTTCTCCCAACTGACTCAAATCCCCCCTTAAGTTACCAAGTACGGGAGGTGGACGCCCATACATGATTTCAAAAGGTGAGAGACCCATCCTTCTGGTAGGTGTACTACGAATACGTAACAGAGCTATAGGTAAAAGAACATTCCACTTAAACTGAGTCTCTTGACACATCTTTGCCAACTGGTTCTTAATAGTTCTATTCATTCTTTCTACTTTACCAGAGCTCTGAGGTCTATATGCCGTATGAAGTTTCCACTTAATACCAAGCATATGAGTCCGTTGTTGTAGGCACTGGTGAACAAAGGCTGGACCATTATCCGATCCTATAGAGCATGGTAGTCCATATCAGGGTATTATTTCTCGCAGCAGGAATCGTACAACTTCTCCTGCTTTCTCTGTACGAGTAGGACATGCTTCTACCCAGCCTGAATAGGTGCACACAACTACTAGTAGGTAGCGATGTCCACCGGATTTAGGCATTACTGTATAGTCTATTTGAAGATCGGACATAGGGAGTCCCCCCATATACTGAACTCCTGGTGGTTTTACTGGTCCTTGCCTTGCATTATTCTTAGCACATATTACACATCTTCGTACAATGGCTTGAGTCAAGTTGGACAATCTTGGTATGTAGAAATGTTTTCTGAGAGATTCTTCCATACTATCTCTTTCAGAATGTGTCCCGTTGTGATAGTTCTGGACAATTTCTACAGCTAGTGATGCTGGAATGACTATTCTTCCATCTTCTAACTGATACCATTTGTTCTCCAGGTACTTTCCAGTTTCAGTCTTTAACCACTCTTCTTCTTGAGCTGTATAAACTGGAGTCCATTGAGACAGTGGAGTCGGTATAAGAGCAGCTATATGTTCCACATATTCCTGTCTTCCTGATTCAGCGGCACGCTTAGCTGCATTATCTGCCATCCGATTTCCTTTGGTTACATCACCATCTCCTTTCAGATGCGCCCGACAATGTATAATACCAACTTCTTTCGGTTCCCATACGGCTTCCAGTAGTTGTAATATTTCAGCTGCGTACTTGATTTCTTTACCCTCTGAATTCAATAGTCCTCTTTCTTTATACAAAGCTCCGTGGGCATGAGTGGTTAAAAACGCATACTTGGAGTCCGTGTAGATGTTCACTCTTAAACCTTCAGCCAATTGTAACGCTCGTGTTAGTGCAATTAGTTCTGCCTTCTGTGCCGATGTTCCTTTTGACAATGGCCGAGCTTCTATCACCTTGTCTATAGTCGTTACTGCATATCCTGCATAGCGAATCCCTTCTTTCACATAACTACTGCCGTCCGTATAGTACTGGACATCAGGGTTCTGGATGGGAAAGTCACAAAGATCTGGTCTACTTGAAAATACTTCATCCATCACCTCCAGGCAATCGTGTTGACTTTCAGTAGGTTGCGGCAAAAGGGTAGCTGGATTTAAGGTATTGACAGTCTCTAGATGCACTCTTGGGTTTTCACACAACATAGCTTGATACTTAGTCATGCGGCTGTTACTAAACCAATGGTTGCCTTTGTAATCTAGCAACGTTTGTACTGCGTGCGGAACTCGCACATAGAGTTCTTGACCCAGAGTGAGTTTATCGGCTTCAGCTACCAGCAGGGCGGCTGCAGCTACGGCTTTTAGACAAGGTGGAAGACCACTGGCCACTGCATCCAGTTGTTTGGACATATATGCAACAGGTCTTTGCCATGATCCCAAGTACTGTGTTAATACTCCCACAGCCATTCTTCTCTGCTCGTGTACATATAAGTAGAATGGACGTGTGTGATCAGGTAGACCTAAGGCTGGGGCACTCATCAAAGCCTTCTTCACATCTTCAAATGCCTTTTGCTATTCAGGGGTCCATAGGAAGGGATCGTGTTCTGTACCTTTTATAGCTGCATAAAGAGGTTTCGCCAATATCGCATAACTGGGAATCCATATCCTACAGAAGCCTGCTGCCCCCAAGAACTCCCGCACTTGTCTTCTATTCTTGGGTATTGGTATTTGGCATACAGCCTCTTTTCTCTCTGGCCCCATTATTCTTTGACCTTCAGAGATATGGAATCCCAGATACTTGACAGTTGGCTGACACAACTGAGCTTTCTTCCTGGACACCTTGTATCCTGCCTTCCAGAGAATGTGTAGTAGATCATGTGTTGCTTGCTGACATATTTCTCTTGTAACTGCGGCTATCAACAAATCATCTACATATTGTAATAGTACACACTCTCCTGGGATGGACTTGAAATCCAGTAAGTCTTGACTTAAAGCTGATCTAAATAGGGTAGGTGAATTTTTAAACCCTTGGGGCAGTCTTGTCCAAGTCATCTGGCGTTTCGAGCCTGTTACAGCATTTTCCCATTGGAATGCAAAGATACACTGACTTTCTGCAGCAATTCGAAGGCAAAAGAAGGTATCTTTGAGATCTAAGACAGTGAAATAGGTAGCCCCGCCCGGAATTAAAGCAAGCAGGTTATATGGATTGGGCACAACTGGATGTATACTTACGACCGCATCATTGACTGCTCTCAAGTCCTGCACAGGGCGATACTCATCTGTACTGGGCTTTTGAACAGGCAGCAATGGGGTGTTCCAGGGGGAAGTACAGAATTTTAGGATACCATACCGTATGAACTTATCCAGATATGATTGTATATTCTTCTTGGCCTTTTGTGGGATATGATATTGCCGTAAGCTCACTGGATAGACCCCAAGTTTCAGTTCGATTCGAATTGGTGGAATATTGCGAGCAAGTCCTGGTGGGTTGTTCTCTGCCCAAACTCCTGGTATATTGAACAAGGATTCATCACTCTTAGGGTTTTGGCTAGTCAACGCTGTATAAAGTCGCCACTCTTCTTCCTTTGGTACAGATAGTGTCATTATACCATAAGGTCCATTGAACTTTAAAGATGTTGTTCCATTTGGTAGAAACGTTATCTGCGCTTGTAGTTTTGACAGCAAATCACGTCCTAGCAGTTGGACTGGACATTCAGGCATATAAAGGAATTGATGTTTCACTATGTGGCCTCCCAATGTACAGAGTCGACTTTTAAGAACCGGTTTAGCAGCACTCCTTCCAGTTGCTCCTATTACGGTGATAGTTCTTCCAGATGGAGGAGCAACTAGGTCAGTCACCACCGAATGTTCAGCACCAGTATCGATCATGAATGCACTCCTTTTCCCCCCTATTGATACATCGACCATAGGCTCCGCTCGGCCAAGGGGGATGGAGCCCGGTCGGTATCAATAGTCCTCCATGACCGTGTCAGCCAATCCTACAAAGTCCCTATCTTCTCTATCGCGGGATCTCTGCGCTGCGGGATAGTATCTGTCTTCTCTAACACTTCCTCTATTGCTACCATTACTCCCTCCGGGACCTCCTCTACCTCTCGCTCTGCCTCTATAATTACCATATCCTGCCCTGGGTCGGTCTCTCTCATACTGTTCCCTTTGTGGACACTCACTTCTCCAATTCCCTTCTTCCTTACAGTATGCGCACTGATTCCTACTCAGGGGTTCCCTATTCCACTTACTATCGCCTCTATCCGTTCCCCTATATACTTCCTTTTCCCTTCTATCTACGCCTGTGATCGCTACCGCTAGCATATCTGCCTTTTTACGCATCTTGCGCTCTTCCTTTTTCTTCGTCTCCGTTTCCCTGTTCATATACACTTTATTCGCTACCTCCATTAGTTGGGTTATGGACATCCCTACAAACCCTTCTAACTTTTGTAGCTTGCGCTTTATATCTCCGTAGGCTTGGCTGACAAAGGCAGAGTTAACCATCCGGGAATTCTCAGGGGCCTACGGATTAAAGCAGGTATACAAGCGGTATGCCTCCAATAATCGGTCATAAAAGACACTGGGCGATTCATCACTTTTCTGTAACACCTCAGCTGTCTTAGACATGTTAATCGCCTTCTTTCCTCCGGCTTTTATGCCAGCAATAATAGCGTCTCTATAAGCTTTTAAATGAACCATGTCTGCGCCATTGACATTCCACTCTAGATCGGCGTTCGGATAATGAGTTGCGGCCCATGCTGCTGGGTTGGCTTGATTTCGTGCACGGGCCTCTTCTTCCAGCGCTTTAATTGCCGCTTGATTTATCCTAGTCCTTTCCTCGTTATTAAATAATGTCATTAATAATTGCTGGCAATCAGCCCAAGTGGGATTGTGTGTCTGGACTATCGAGGTGAACAGATCAGTCATGGCTTGAGGCTTCTCAGTGTAAGAGGAGTTATGGGTCTTCCAGTTAAAGAGATCGGTAGTCGTGAAAGGGACGTAGACAAAGACTGGGTCAGCGTATTGTATCTGGCCGTCATCGTTAAGGTGTGTCGGGCCAGGAGTCAATCGAAGTGGCATTTGATAATGTCGGGGTTGGAGGGTACCGGTCAGTTGTCGGGTTAGTATGGGGCTTCGTTGAGGTGCGTCAGTTAGGGGTTCCAGTTGAGGGGTAGTAAGGCATGGGGATGGGGAAGCTTTACTATGGGGAAGGTTGGTGAATAAAATATTCCGGGCCGGGCTAGGGGGAGCCTGACCGGAAGCTAGATATGGCGCCAAATCAGGATATGTGGGGTTAACGGAAGTAGGTACCGGAAGGGGAGGTTTTGAAACAAGGGGACTGGATTCTGAGCTGGAGGAGGAAGTAGGTGGGGACAACGGGGCAAGGGGTGGAGCGTTTCCAGCAACACCTCCTCTTCCTCTTCCTGTGGAGGAGGAGTAAGGGGGCGGCATAGGGATCTCAGACTCAGGGGGCGTGTCCAAAATGGGCGTAATCATGGCCCTAGTGGACAAGCGAGTCCTGGCCACCATGAGGCGACATTGCTCCTCGTGGCATACTCGGATCCATTTTGGCGAGTCATTTACGGCCTGCCTCCAACAATCAATATATGGAAACTGGCCGTAAAGTTCAGGCCTACCTGATACAGCCACGTGTACACGCTGTACCAGATTAGGATCCAAACTGCCACGTGGCGGCCATGCGGCAACCAAAGTAGGCCATTCCCTACTACACAATGTAATCAAGCGTGCTAGAGACATTTTTACCCCAAAATCACATTTAGTGTATCCCTTTTTAAAATTCTTTATCATACATCCTAAGGGATCCAAAATCGTCGAATCTGACGCGCCCATACTTAACAATGGAGCGTCGTTTCCAACAGATACTATGCAAACACTCTATCAACGGTCACACCCGTTCCCTCGGCAACAGCACCACGTGGTACAGTTACTAAATGAAACGCACACAGCAAAACACTTAGGGAATTCCCGTACACACACAGCTGTTACACCAGTCACTATATAACTAATACTGGGCCCTTTGGCGAAACTATACGGTCACCCATGCTATAATTCCCTATATTTGAATTACCCATCTATAACATACCCCAGTAACATCGTCTTTACAAACAGTAGTTACAGTACGGTTAGCATAGGTTAAAGTACAATTTAAAGTCACAGTACAATTAGTAGTGGTTATGGTGTTAGACATGCAATATAGACGACAATTATTAGTACTTATTTACAGTGTCAGTAATTATACATGGTTATGGTACCGTGCGCTATAATACAGTTACACACTATTCACACTCTCGCTAGACGGCAGAGCTCACGCTATCTAGCAAGATATACACGTTACTAAAAACAATCTTTAACACATATACAATTCGCAACTAATCTATTGGCCAGTACCTTGATGGACTACCTAAAACTATCTACATCCGTTTTGGTTAGCCACACTGCCCAAGCACCACATATAGCGAACTAGAGGGCGGAATTTACAACAGTACCCTCTTAGTCTAATTACTCTATCAAAAATCTAGTGGGTTCCAAATTTACACGCCTTCCCACTTAGCGAAGATAGGTTGAGATCTTAGTCTCCCGGTCCCTCCGACCTAGCGAACAAAATATACACCCTAGAACGCTAGTCTAGACAAGACACTGGTGTCCGGCTAGGGCTATTTACACAGGACCCCGCCTGACTCCAAACCAAAATTAAACGGGCTGACTACAGGGCGTTTAATTGAGCGGTGCGCCTTCGCTCCTTCCCTCCACTGGAGGGGGCAGATTCCAAATAACCCCTTATGGGCCTACCGCACAATCGGTATCCAATACCCCTAGTGGGTCCGCCATCTAAAACAGCGGTCGTCTTACCTCCTCGTTCCTGAACCTGAGTTCACACTCATCGACGGGGACACCCCAGCACTTACTACGTAGAGGCCGATGATCTCCTGGACAACAGACCAGTGGCGCCGAGACGAAGGGAGGTCCACGCAGAAGTTCAGGGGTGCAGCCGTAGAAAACGTGGGCAAAGATAGACCGTCTCACGCCTCTGCTTCTCAGCTACCGTTGAACGATGAGCTTCCCGGCCAATGCACCAAATGATACCGGAGAAACTGACGGAAGCCAAGCACAGAGAGATGGACACAGGTTTCTTCAGGAAGGAAGAGATTCTTTATTCGGTTCACCGAAATACAACAAGTTCTGAGCCCCGGACAATAGTGTAGGCTCCTTATATAGGCATGTAACTCCTCCCATAATAAGCTCCACCCACACATTCTCTTAACCAATCAAAACGAATAAGAACTAACTTCCTGTTCGACCGCATGGCTTGCCCAGCACAATGGAGGAGGGGAATACTACATCCGGTATTCTCGCACATGCTCCGTACACTACTGATTGTATCTTTGCCACGTGCAACCAACCGACCGATACACCAGTATATGCACGTACACATGCCACGTGGTAATCTCGGCCTACTAAATTTATTTTTACCGAGATTCCACCACACCAGTAGTGGGGAATTCCCCCCCTGGGAAGTGGCAGAAGAGTGGCCAGGTTAAGGGAGTAGCACCTCTGCAGGGATACATTGTCTGGTAGCAGAAGAGAGCATTGTAGGCTAAGGTGACGGGCAGCTAAGAGGTGTTTGGCTGTACTTGGTTGATGATGGCAGCAATGTCGTGGGGTGCAAGAATGGTGAGGTGATTACCAAGTACCATATCACTTGTTTTGTCAAGGAGGGCCTTTGCTGCAAAAACTGCTCGGAGGCAAGAGGGGCCTCCTCTTGCCACAGGATCTAGTTGGCAGGAATAGTAGCCAATGGGGCGTTGGCAGGAGCCATGAGGTTGTGTGAGGACTCCAGAGGCATGACCCTGGCTTTCTGACATGAACAACTTAAAAGGCTTTAAATGAAAAAGACTAAAGTGAGAAAGGTTGTTCCATTAGAGATGGAAAAAATGGACCCCCATTCCACCAAAAGATATCTCTACAATATTAGAATAATTATACGGTATAACCTTTATTAGGCCACTTACGGACAACACAAAAACAAAAGTGAATTAGTAGTGACAGACTCGTGAAAATACAAGTGAATTAAAAACTGGGTAGATGCAGTTTGGATATTATCCAGAGGTAGTGGAAATGGCAGTGATATCTGAAATAAAGTTAAGGTACAGAGTACAGTATGTTGTACAGTATAAACTTAATCAGATATCACATACGCCATGCTCCTCTGGACCTAAGTATCCACAGTCTGTAAGACTTTAGAGGTAGTTCGGCTATAGAGGTGGGACTACACCGTGAGCTGAAGAAAAATCTGTATCGATACTATCACTCTATGCTTGAATTGAGTACTGGTACATAGGAAGCTGTTTAGTCAATGAAGAACATAATGACAGCACCTATGTGTATATTCATATGCACAGTATAAGTTAGTGAGTACTATTTTTGTCTAGTACCCAGAAATCTCCTTGTAATTGTTAAGTATACCTGGAGATGAATTTGATAGTGGATAGGTGGTAATTCGCTAGATAGAAACAGCAGCGGAGGAAGTGTCACAGTATATCAATAGAAGTGTGAATACATAGATATAGATTGAGGGTGGGAGTGAAAAAATTGGTATAGCAGGATATATCTGAGGGTAAGTTTGTAGGTGTCCCAAAATAAATGGTTTAAAGTATAGGTCTCATACACAAACTAGCACTCACCAACCACACAAATCTCTCCCAGAGACAGAGACCGCTTTAATAGATATTCAGCCAGTATAGGTTGATATTAAAGTAAAGATGCGGTCAAACTCATGGGTAAATTCCCTACACACTGCTGCTTCAAGGCAGCCTATCACTAACTGAAATGAACAGACTGTCTAGCTAGCTAGGGAGAGTAGCTACTTCAAAAACGCCCAGCACTGAAAGGGTCCATACATACTATCAGACTGGCTGAACGGAGTAGCTCAATCTCTCTCCTATTATTATTCAGTGCTGCTGCTGCGATCGCTATCATGCAGGCAGTCTGGTATTGCACATGCCTGAACATTAAATTCAATTCAGTAGTCTCTTACAGCGCTAAGTCCCCCAATATAGAGTAGCCGTCTGCAATATAAGGTAGCCGTAAATTCCCTACACACTGCTGCTTCAAGGCAGCCTATCACTGACTGAAATGAACAGACTGTCTAACTAGCGAGGGAGAGTAGCTACTTCAAAAACGCCCAGCACTGAAAGGGTCCATACATACTATCAGACTGGCTGAACGGAGTAGCTCAATCTCTCTCCTATTATTATTAAGTGCTGCTGCTGCGATCGCTATCTTGCAGGCAGTCTGGTATTGCACATGCCTGAACATTAAATTAAATTCAGTAGTCTCTTACAGCGCTAAGTCCCCCAATATAAAGTAGCCGTCTGTATCCCCCAGTGTTAAAATAAAAAAAACGGCAAACGCTCGACGCGCGTTTCGGCGCGGTCACACGCCTTTATCAAGAGCTCCTGGTACAGCTGTAGGGAGGTAAGTATATACCGGGGAGAGACCCGCCCTTACATTGATGCGCTCCAATCAGCTTAGCTGGGGAGTGGCTGAGGGCGGGGCTATAGCCCGATCGAGTCCCTTTCATTCACAGTATTTTTTCCGGATGGCATATGTCTCATGAGTTTTAGCTATCACCATGGAGATGTAGCCAGCCATATTATATGCGCGCGCAGTGTAGATCATGCGTCTGCGCAGAAGCCTTAGTTTAGGAGTCCGTCCCTTTCATTAGCTACATTGGTAAAAGACATAAACATACCATATAAAGTCTTGGATGATAAAAGTTAGTTCTCTAATACAGGAGATCCGTCTTATTAGAGAGGCAGGTAAGCTGTAAAACAAACATACAGTTTGTACAGAGCCAAGCCACTACATTGGAACCTCTCTTCTTATTAACAGTTCATCCCTTGGGGCGAATAGTCAATTGTTCTGTCGTGAAATTAAATTATGGTATGGGTAGGAGAACCCCTAAGTCCCACATTATATTGATTAAACAAAAGGGACCCAATAAATCAGAAGTCCATCATATATATATTCTTTGGATACATTACCCAGAATGACAGACACTTAATGGCTTGTGTATTTAGCTATGAATGAATAAGGATATGAATACCTCAATATTCAATGGTCATAGTCACATTGGACTAAACCAGTACCAGGTAAGGTATAAATACTACAAAATTATTACAAATAAAGATCAAAATTATAATCATAAATGGGCAATGTGTGCTAGTCAAAAAAGGAAGGGGGTGTATATATGGGAGATTTATTTACAGATATATTTACATTTTTGTTTATTTATTTATCTATATTTATATTTATTTTATTTACATGGTCAAGGTCGTCACTAAGTCTGAGCCATATATGGGAATCACACATTATAGACTTAGCCATCTGGTGATGGTTAGATATATGGAGAAAAAGAGAAGCCTTCGTTCAGGCCTTTTGGCCTTTTGGAGTTTTGAGTTTGTATATCCACCTACACTCCTTTTGACGTAGGAGTTTGTCAAAATCTCCTCGCCTCTGATCACGTTTAACCCATTCTAATCCGCAGAATCTAATCTCATTAGAGACACCATCATGAAAGTTTTTTAGATGTCTGGAGATTGGTGTTTCCATACGGTTTTTTGGGGATCTTACGTGTTCTTTGATCCGTTCCTTGAACGGTCTGAAGGTTTTACCCACATATAGCATTTTGCAGCTACAGGTAAGGAGGTATACCAAGCCGGCTGTGTTGCAGTTAAAAAAGTGGGTAATTTCAAAAGTCTGTTGTCCATCACTATCTTGGACTTTTTTTGAATCCCGTAAGATGTATTTGCATGCAACACATCTACCACACTTAAATGAACCACAGGGGGGGGGTTTCGGCCCAGCCAGGTCGTTTTATTTTGTTTCATTGAGAAGTGACTCGGTACCAGCATATCACGGAGGTTTTTTCCTCGACGTGCTGTAATGGTTGCTCTAGGGCTAAGGACATCTTTAAGATGGGCGTCCTTCAGGAGAATAGGCCAAAATTTCTCAATTGACTTCTTCACTGTATCCCATCCTGTGTCAAAGGTTCCAATCATACGGATAGATTGATTAGGTGGTGATGGTTTAGGTTGATCTGAAATAAGATCTTCTCTGTCTATTTCGAGGGCTCTTTTATATGCCCTTTTAAGACATTTATTCGGGTAGCCCTTTTCCCGAAATTGTTGTCTCAATAAGGCTGCTTTTATCTTGAAATCTGATAGATCTGTGCAGTTCCTGCGTACCCTCAGGTATTGTCCTACCGGTATGCCCTGCTTTAATGGTCTAGGGTGAAAGCTATCCCACTTCAAAAGTGCATTGGATGCTGTGGGCTTCTTAAAAAGAGTTGTTTTTAGAGAGCCATTCGTATTAATAGAGAACTTAAAAGGCTTCTCGTAATCTGGGAGGCCCAGGGCCAGGGCGTTGAAGATAGTATGTTGCAAAGCAAAGAAGCTGGATAAGGCCTCCGGAGACAGGGAAAATGGTTCAGTTTTTAGAGCATCATACAGAGGCTGCATGAGGATAGAGGCCTCTGGTATCCAGGATCTACAGTAGAGGATTAGGCCCAGGAAAGCACGAAGGGGCTTGTCTGCTGTGGGAGGATAAATATCAGAGATTCCCCTCACCCGATCCTGGGTGAGGTGACGGGTGCCATGTGATAGACAGTGACCCAGGAAAACCACGGAGGGTAGGCACCATTGTAGCTTCTTCTTGGAGTCTTGCATCCTTGTTCAGCAAGATAGCAGAGTAGATCTTCTGAGGCACTCTCAGCCGTAGGGAGATCATCAGCACACATATTGGAGCAGGACCACATCAGTGTTAGCTTTTTGACATGAGTCCAGTATTGAAGCCATTGCCTTTGCAAACTGGCTGGGAGAGTTGTGTGCCCCCTGAGGCATGACAGTCCAGGTGTATTAATGGCGTTCATAGGTGAAGGCAAACAGATATTGGCATGAGGGATCCAGGGGTACACTGAAGAAAGCATAAGCCAAATCCACCACTGTGAAAATCTTGGAGGGTATGAGGGATACAGGAGGGTATGAGGGTTAGGCACAATATGGGTATCCAGGACGGTTGCTTCATTAGCAGCTCTGAGGTCTTGAACCATTCTGTATTTTTCAGGCTCACCCTTTGCAGTCTTCTGCTTCACGGGGTATAGGGGAGTGTTGCAGGGAGACTCAAACTTGACCAGGGCACCATTAGACAATAGGCTTTACACCTGCTGAGAGATAGTAAGGGCTTGGGCAGGCTTCAAAGGGTTCTGTGGTTTATGGGGCAGGCTGGCCCCTGTGAGTAACTTCACCAGAACTGGGGGAACTTGGAAGCGTCCAATGTCTTCTGGGCCTGTAGACCATAGCTTGGAAGGTATTCTTGCAAAGGCACTGGGGGAACCGTCTAGGACCCTTGCATCCCTATCAGGATATGGGACTGCTGCCTAAATCGAACCCAACCAACACACACATAACAATACCCATTTCCATACACGCTGCCAGTAGCTGAATAAAGCTCTGAACCTTCACCTCACACCATGTGAGACATCACAATTGGTATTACCTGATTTCCCCTGGCAGTCCTTAAGGGTCACAGAAGTCTGCATAAATGTTCAACGCTACCTCTGTCCCTTATTTATGTTTATACTTCTTTTTTTATTTCTATATTTTATACTTTTTATCTTCCAATGTTCCTCCATGCTGTTGTTGGTATCTCTTCCAAGTGTATCTCATATACATGCTAGATATCTAATGCTAAAAATTGTTAATGCACAGGAACCTGACGATATTGTGATTTTGCTGCTGTGATCTGCAGTTCAGTTGAAACTATGTTAGATATTAGACATGTGCAATTCATTTCGGTCCGAATGTGAATTCGGACGAATTTCGGGCAATTCGGCATTCGGGTACTTCCGAATGTCCGAATAGATGAATTGCTGAAGTTCCAAAATTACCGAAGTGTCGAAGTGCCGAAGTGCCTTAGTTCTGAAGCACAGTATTGCCTAAGAACTAATATACTTACCCAGTGGAAGAATGAAGAATGTTACACTGTATACAATTTTAAATAAAAAGTATACAAACATAGCCAGGACTCAGGTTTAAGCATTTGAAACACTTACAACAATCAAGTAACACACATTCATATAAAATGTAAGTTACTTAGCCAGTCAATGTAATGACAGGAATTAATAAGTAGATAACCTCATAATTCCCATGGTATTAGGAAGCTATCTACTAAAAGGCTAAAATACCTAAACTGGTCTTTCAGCCAAATTTACCAATACTAAGTATAGATTGTATTATTATTATTATTATTATTATTATTATTGCCATTTATATAGCGCCAACAGATTCCGTAGCGCTTTACAATATTATGAGAGGGGATTTAACTATAAATAGGACAATTACAAATAAACTTACAGGAACAATAGGTTGAAGAGGACCCTGCTCAATCGAGCTTACATTCTATAGGAGGTGGGGTGTAAAACACATTAGGACAGGAATTTACAATCAAATAAGGTGGGCTGCTCTTTAGGAGAGGGCAAGAGACAGGTATGTGAGGTAGGGGTTAGTCTTGGAGGCCATAAGCTTTCCTAAAGAGATGGGTTGTAAGGCACTTCTTAAAAGATGTAAGACTAGGGGAGAGTCTGATGGCGGTAGGCAGGCTATTCCATAGGAAGGGAGCCGCCCGCGAGAAGTCCTGCAAGCGCGAGTTGGGCGTACGGGTGCGTAGGGTAAGATTTCTTAGTATTACTAAATTATGCCCCTACTCGCTATACCGCGAGTAGGGGCATGTTTAGTAAACAGTGAGCAGCCTGTGGCTGCTCACTTTAAAAAAAAACAACTCCCCCCCCTCCCATGCTGCGCGAGTGGGGGCTTCTAACCTGAATAGGGGACATATTGTCCTCCCCCCGGCCCCCACTCATGAGCGGACGGTGGGGGCCCTAATTTAGAATAAGGAAGGGACCTAATGTCCTCCCCCCAGCCCCCACCCCTAAGTGGCGGGTCGGGACCCTAAATTAGAATAAGGAGGGGGACCTAATGTCCTCCCCCCTGGACCCCACCCCTGAGCGGTGGGTTGGGGCCCTAAATACTAATAAGGAGGGTGGGGACCTAATGTATACTTGGACATTAGGTCCCCCCCTATTAGTATTTAGGGCCCCCACCCACCGCTCAGGGGTGGTTGCCAGGGGGGAGGACATTAGGTCCCCCAATTGGTATTTAGGGCCCCCAGCCACCGTTCAGGGGTGGGGGCCGGGGGGAGGACATTAGGTGTGTCCCCCTTATTATAATTTAGGGCCCCCCACCCACCGCTCAGGGGTAGGGGCCAGGGAGGTGGACATTAGGTCCTCCCCCTTATTATAATTTATGGCCCCCACGCACCGCTCAGGGGTGAGGGCCAGGGGGGAGGACATTAGGTCCCCCCCTTATTAGTATTTAGGGCCCCCACCGCTCAGGGGTGGGGGCAAGGGGGAGGACATTTTGTCCCCCCCTTATTCTAATTTAGGGCCCCCACCCAACGCTCAGGGGAGGGGGCCAGGGGGGGGAACTTAGGACCCCCAATTGGTATTTAGGGCCCCCAGCCACAGCTCAGGGGTGGGGGCCAGGGTGGAGGACATTAGGTCCCCCCCTTATTCTAATTTAGGACCCCACCCATGGGTCAGGGGTGGGGGCCAGGGGGGAGGACATTAGGTTCCCCCTTATTATAATTTAGGGCTCCCACCCACCGCTCAGGGGTGGGGGCTGGGTGGGGAGGACAATCGCCTTTATTATTATTTTACTTTAGGTCCCCCACCCGCCGCTCAGGGACCAATTTAGGTCTTTCAGCCTTTTGGTAGCTAACTCCCTAATACCGTGGGAATTAGGGAGTTATCTACTAAGCGGCTGCAAGAGAAGTCCCGAAGTCCCGAAATTCCGAAGTTCCAAAGTGTTGAAGTTCCGAAGTGTCAAAGTTTCGAAGTGTCGAACCAAACCGAAGTCCCGAATTGCCGAAGTCCTGAATTGCCGAAGTCCCGAATTTAGGAATTCCGAACCGAACCAAACATTTTCCCCATGCACATGCCTATTAGATATATGCAGAATGACCTTGTATTATGTATTCTGCAATTAAGATGACTGTAATGCTAATATGTGCTTGGATGATGTGCTAATGACACTAAATGTTACTTTACAAGAGATATTGAAAAAAAAAAACAGTGTTCTGAAAGGAAGTTAGTTTGCAAAAGCACCACCACACATTGTACTTTGCACTCGTATGAAGTGAGCATTTTCAACAAAGGTTAAACAGGTTCATTTGAAAGAATCATATACCAATCATGAATTCAATCTAAGTATTAAATCCTCCATAAGTTTTAAACAGGGTTTTACCCTCATAGAGATTGTAAATAGTGATGTCGCGAACATAAAATTTTCCGTTCGCGAATGGCGAACGCGAACTTCCGCAAATGTTCCCGAATGGGCGAACCAGGCGAACCGCCATAGACTTCAATAAGCAGGCAGATTTAAAAACCCACAGGGACTCATTCTGGCCGGAATAGTGGTGGAAAAGTTGTTTCAAGGGGACTAACACCTGGACTGTGGCATGCCAGAGGGGGATCCATGGCAAAACTCCCATGGAAAATTATATAGTTGATGCAGAGACTGGTTTTAATCCATAAAGGGCATAAATTACCTAACATTCCTAAATTGTTTGGAATAACGTGCTTTAAAACATCAGGTATGATGTTGTATCGATCAGGTATTGTAAGGGTTACGCCCGCTTCACAGTGACAGACCAAACTCCCCATTTAACGCACCGCAAACAACCGCAAACAGTCCATTTGCACAACCGCAAACTCCCCATTTGCACAAGGTTGGATACCAAGCTAGCCATGTCCCGTTCCTTGTCCTCACTGATGTCATTGAAGGTCTCTTCCTCCACCCAGCCACGTACAACACCAAGGGTCCCGAAAGGTGACAACAAGCCCCCTGTATTGTTTTTTTAAATGTACACTACTGTTACACCAGTTATGAGTTGCACTGGTGTGACACTGTGCCCTGGCAGGCCCTGAAACGCACACGTGTGAAGGAAACTGACTGCTATTATTTCACAGTCTAATTTCTAGGTTTTTTTTTAATGTACACTACTGTTACACCAGATATGAGTTGCACTGGTGTGACACTGTGCCCTGGAAGGCCCTGAAACGCACACGTGTGAAGGAAACTGACTGCTATTATATTACAGTCAAAAAAGTTGTTGTTTTTTTTTAAATGCAAGCTATTGTGACACCAGATATGAGTGGTGGCACTGGGCAAGTGGGCACAGTATACGCTGTGAGCCTGACACACACGCTGGCAGGCAGGCAACTGCAATTAGAAAAAAGCAGACTGATGTTCTAGCCCTAAAGAGGGCTTTTTGGTGTGCTGTCCTTACAGCAGAGATCAGATGAGTCCTTCAGGACTGTAGTGGACACTGAATACACTAGCCTAGCTATTGATTTCCCTATTAAATCAGCAGCAGCTACACTGTCCCTCCTCTCACTAAGAATGCAGCTTCCGGGGGGCGGGGCCTAGCTGTCATGGAGGAAAGACGCACTTCGTGTGAGCTCCCTCAATATCTCACTTTAAGCAGCTATCAACAAGCTAATTTCACCCCAGAGGGGGATGACCCAGCAATGTTTCTCCTACCTGACCGACCCGACATGCTTAATAGCGGTCAGCAACTCGACAGAGTCTTACTTACCTCCACGTGGCAAGTGTGGCCTGGTGCTCACCGGGCGGGAGAGGTGTCCAATCTCCCGATCCTGGGATGCCCAGGAGCAGCTACTTCCCGGCAGGAGCTCCGTTATCCCCCCCCTCCCTCGGACCAGTGGGGGTTATCCCGGTCCACCCCTGAGAGGCTGTCTGGAGCTAATGGACGCACAGAGCACAGCCGCCCAGGCTGACATACTCATCTGCGACTCTCCCAATATGGTGGCAGCCGCGTGTCCTCCTGGTACCAGCAAAGCATGGCAGGATATTGAGTCTAAGCTGGACAGACAATTTTGGAAGCAAATAACAAGCAGGAAGCCCCAACAAGCTCCACCACAGCCCCAACAAGCTCCACCACAGCTAAGCGAAGCAGTCCCCATTAAAATCCACCAACACAAAAGGCGTCGAAGACAGGACCGGAGGCACAAACAGAAATGCAGAGCCTACCCCATGTCAAGCACTCGCCTCCACCTTAAGCCACCACAATCCCGCACTGGACGTGAAGCACCACCGGGACAGATCCGACCACCCGACAAAACAAGCTTCCACCACCTCAAGCCGCGAACCCAGCACTCAGCCAGAGACTTGCCTTTGTCGTTCCAGGTATCAGGGACTCCCAGGGTCTGCACCTGGCGCCCAGAAGGGATCGGATGAGCACAAGCAGTAAACAGCAGCCTGCCAAGCATGTCCCACTATAGCCGATCCTCCACACCATGAACTGCTCTCTGCACATTAACTAATCGTAAAGGAGCAAGCGTTTAAACATGTCATTATTTCACCTCCGAAAGAGTTTATTGTCATACATCCTTACATGCCTTTACCTTAACCGTTCATGTATTATGTTATTCACTAGTCTCATCTCATGGGGCGACTCACACTTGATTTATAACTAGTGGTGGAGCTGCTGATATAAATACACAGTTGATAACGTGCAAGCTACACCCTAAACATGACAGCCATCTTTCACATCAATGTACTGCTATATACTCATACCCTCAGTGCAACTAGCCATGATATACGCACGTTCAGCCTAGCATGCTCAAATATAACACACTTCTGTCTAAAAAAAATAAAAAAAATAATAATAATAAAAAATAGAAAAAGAATGCAGCTTCCGAATGAATCTAAAATGGATGCTGTCCAGGAGGTGGGAAGGTCTTGGAGGGAGGGTCTGCTGCTGATTGGCTGGAATGTGTCCGCTGACTGTGAGGTACAGGGTCAAAGTTTACTCAATGATGACGAATAGGGGGAGGACCGAACATCACATATGTTCGCCATCCGTGGAGAACGTGAACAAGCTATGTTCGCCAGGAACTATTCGGGACATCTCTAGTCAGGATAGATGCCTCTGGAATGCGAGGTACGGGTTGAGATGGTACGCATACCAGTGTCTCAGGGGCCAAATAAGCATTTCTGGACAAAAGTGTCTGATGGGCCCGGGCAATCTGGTCCATACGGTGATCCTGTTCTTAAAACCGTGCTTTATAGGAGGCCATTTGCTGTCCTAAACCTGCAGGGCCCATGGTCCTATCATAATGTCATGATGTAATACCCCAACACGCAGAGTTTAGGATAGCAAGGGACAAGACTAGGATATAACTTATTACCTGGACTTAGAATGGCCAGACTAAACGTTAGACAGAGATAAAGCGTAATCAGAAACGAGACGAGGTCATGGTAACAGAGAGTCTACAAAAACGAGAACAAGCCAGAGTCAGGTAGATGGTAATCAGTCACATGGGCAAACAAGACAGGAAACGGTTAAAGATAAATTCAGAGTCAAGAACAAAGCCATGGTCAATACCAAAATAAACAAAAAAAAATCAAGGAACGCACTAAAGGGTACTGACACAGAAACCATGATAGGACAAAGTGGATAGGGCTAGGGAAGTTTAAATATCCTTTAACATTTGATTGGCCCACGTCATGTCTACGCCCCCAAAACGTTTGTGTGTGGGGGTGCTGGAATGACATGGGCCAATGGGAGCCTGAAGCAACTTTTGGCTCCCACTGCCCCTTTAAGAGTGAGCTTGTGACTCGAGCCGTGCTCCTAGTGCCAGGCGGGCCACGTGATCGATCACTGTGGTCACTGCACGCGGCTAAGTCAGAAGAGGAGATTAAGCCGCATGCGGCTCGTGTGGAGGCAGGAGTGATCCAGCCACGCGCGGCTCAAGCTTAGGAGTCAGGTTGGTCCCAGGATAAGGTAAATACAGCCACAACCACTTATCCCAATCACACATCTTTCCTAATGTCCTATCCCATTAAAAGCATATTACCGCATATTTAATAAAACAGATAGACCCCCTACTTCATCCAGGTTACCGATCGATGGTTCGATATTCTGAGCCCTCTCTGATTTACTGTACACGACTATTCGATATTCCCACAAATTTTATATAGCATTTTATGTTTGTTTGAGACCACCTTAAAAATATTGGATATTGCTAAAAATCATGATCACTATATACTTTCTCTACAAACCTCTAAAACGAACCAAATTACTCATCCATCTGCTATACCACTTTATCCCACCTAGAACTAGTGCCCAGTTAAAATACTTGACTCTTACTTACCCACACTCAGTCATGCCACACATATTTCACCACTACTCTCACTGAATCCCTCTGACTACGGCTAAATTAATCTTCTACATCAGAACACTACTCCTAAGATTGGGTTGTATCCATGTCTCGGGTCTTTTATTTAGAATAGGGGCAGCTTCGGTCTCCTTCAACACTGACACTCCAGTGCATATTATTAAAAGATTGGGCAGATGGAAATCCTCAGTCTACAACCGATATATTCCTCATCCCGAGAAAGAACTGAGGAAAGCTTTTAAAAGTTTGGCTTTGTAAATTTGATGCAATACGTGTGTTTTTCTTTAATACCTTTTCACCCTCTTCGCATGAACCCGATTTACATATATTACTAATATGTTTCTGAACATATATATTATATTATTCACTCACTCACTCACTCACTCTCTGGGCCGGCCTAAGACATCATGCTGCCTAGGTCCAACGATAAATGACTATGGGGGATAATGTATAATAAGCACAGGTTACTGGCTATGGGAGGGATAATGTATCATAAACACAGGTTACTGGCTATGGGAGGATAATGCATAATAAACACAGGTTACTGGCTATGGGGGGGTAATGTATAATAAACACAGGTTACTGGCTATGGGGATAATGTATAATAAACACAGGTTACTGGTTATGGGAGGATAATGTATAATAAACACAGGTTACTGGCTATGGGAGGGCTAATGTATAATAAACACAGGTTACTGGCTATGGGGGAATAGTGTATAATATGCACAGGTTACTGGCTATGGGAGGGATAATGTATAATAAACACAGGTTACTGGCTATGGGAGGGATAATGTATAATAAACACAGGTTACTAGCTATGGGGGGATAATGTATAATAAACAAAGGTTACTGGCTATAGGGGGGGTAATGTATAATAAACACAGGTTACTGGCTATGGGGGGGATAATGTATAATAAACACAGGTTACTGGCTATGGGGGATAATGTATAATAAACACAGGTTACTGGCTATGGGGGGTAATGTATAATAAACACAGGTTACTGGCTATGGGGGATAATGTATAATAAACACAGGTTACTGGCTATGGGGGATAATGTATAATAAACACAGGTTACTGGCTATGGAGGATAATGTATAATAAACACAAACACAACAAACCAAAAAAAAAGAATGCAGCTTCAGAATTAATCTAAATTGTATGCTGTCTAGGAGGTGGGAGGGTCTGGGAGGGAGGGTCTGCTGTTGATTGGCTGGAATGTGTCTGCTGACTGTGGTACAGGGTCAAAATTTACTCAATGATGATGAATAGGGGGCGGACCGAACATCGCATATATTCGCCATCCGTGGCGAACGCGAACAAGCTATGTTCGCCAGGAACTATTCGCCAGCGAACCGTTCGGGACATCACTAATTGTAAATTGACTATATTCCGATAAACGCTTAAGATGAATGAAACAATGGGTTGGGATAGTGTGAGGATGACATCATCCACAAATAAGCTTACCTAAAAGCATTAAAGCAAACAGTAATGCCATTGATATTTTTGAAAGATCTAATCTTAGCAGCTAGTGGCTCTAAAGAAAAGACATATAACAAGGGGAGAAGGGACGACACTTTTGGTTATCATTGGACAGTGCAAACCTAGTGGAAGTAAAACCTTAATTTAATACTACCCCTGAGGGTCTATTGTAAAGTACCATATTTGGGAAATAAAGCCCACATGGAAGACAAAGGATCGAGGACCAAAGTGAGTAACTCTTGGCTTGGCCTTTTAAATGCTTTCTCAGCATCCATAGAGAGGTGGAGCCTCCCTCCACCACCACCCCTCCTCCTCCCCTGCAGCCTACCTACTGTGGGATAGCAACGTCAACACCTTATTGGAGTTGTCAGAGCTCTGGCAACAGGGATGTATTCCCTATTAGGCAGAGTGGCTGTCTTGTAGGGGGTGTCTATTTACAGCACTTATAATATGTCTTTTTGGAGCTTAGATTGGCTGATGAGGGGAGATAAATACCAGGAGCCAGTGTCTTCTATGTCTAGTCAGCCTCTTATGCAATATAAAAGAGCAGCAGGAACAGTTAGAGGGTGTTAATGGAGAAGCCATGTGTGAAAAACGAATTACATCTTATGAATCAATAGCTTTTAGAACCACCTTTAGCAGCAATAGCTTGAAGTAATCGTTTTCTGTATAACTATTAGTCTCTTATATTGTTGTGGAGAACTTTTGGCCAACTCTTTTTTACAATGTTGCTTCACTCAACATTGAGGTTTGCTGGTATTTGTTTATGCACAGATCTCTATAGTCCAGCCACAGCATTTCAATCATGTTGAGGTTTGAACTTTGACTGGGTCATTGCAACACTTTGATTCTTGTCTTTTTCAGCCATTCTATTGAAAATGGTCTTATAATGCTTCCCAGTTTGATGGGCAACATTTGCTTTTTTAAGATCATTGATGATGTATTTCCTACTTGGCATTGTGTTAATGCACACCTGAATGCCCAAGACCAGCAAACTGATAAAACCAGCTTTTATAGAGGTGGTCACACATCCTGATGACAATTAATTAACAGCATTAATTAAGTCTGTGAGTCTGTATAGGAAGGGGTCATTTCTCATCTGCCCACTTACAGCATATCACACAGTAAATGCCATTCAGGAGTAGTAGGGACAGCTCTTAGTGATGCATACTGTATAACAGGTCCTGTACCTTAAATCATAGAAGGATGAGTACTTTGCAAATAATTACCCTTTCTTTTCCTAACCTAAACTTAACCCCTCTCAAAACTTAAACAAACTAATTCCTTAGTCCCAATTTGTAGCACAAAACCTAAACTGAAAGAAAACCATTTACAGGGACACCACGGCACCCAGACCTCTTCATCTCATTGAAGTAGCCTGGGTGCAGTGTCCTTATTGCCGCTTACGTGAAATGGAAAACGTAGTTTTAGAAAAAGTGCAAAGTTTACAGTCTCTAGTGCCTATCTACCAGACAGTGACCAGAGAATACTTCCATCATTTTACCAGACTTTAGGTCACCTTACTGATTGCTAGATGTCCTCACGTTATGCATAAGGACATCCAGCATCAGTGAAAACTGTGACGGACCGCCTGGCCTCCACCAGTCGCTGCTTCCTAGTAGCCTGAAGTACTATAAGAATCGAACCAGACCCGTAAACACTGTACTCCCTTAGCCGCCGCAGCTTGCCTGGGGTCTGACTGTCCTCCACCCACCCTGGACCCAAGCCCAGGATCCAGCTTCCATTGACCTCTCCTACTCCAGAGAGTCTAGGAGGTAATAGTTGTGTAGCTCTTACAAGAGCTAGTGATTATAGCCAGTATAGAAATCCAAAGCAGGTATAGTTGGTCCATAGTTTTTTGGCGGGAGGCTGGCAAGCAGGCCCCTCCAAAAGCCAGTGGCGAGGTTCTGTTCGCCACAAAAACCAAACAGGAAAGCATTGATTTAATGCATTCTGATGCGGAGGGCCTAATGCAATCAAGCCCCTCGCATTCTTGTTAGCCCCTCCCCCAGTTGGATGCTGTTGGAGAAGGCAGAATGACCCAGTGCCCAGTGACTCAGTGCCAATGGAGATCGGTGCTAGAATCAGGTAAACAAGAGGTTTTAACCCTTTATTGGCTGGCGTGCCATGAAAGAGGGGGAAGACGGGGATTTCTATAGTGTTAGCAATACGGACTTGCATACCTAACACTATAGCATCCATTTAACCTAATCCTAAATTTAGCTTTCCTTAATAATTTAACACACCATGTACCCCTATACTAAATGCAATCTCACTCTAACTAAACCCAGGCATTAATTTACCTTCCACTACCGCCCCTCCCGCCCTTCCCCCACAGCATTAACAGCACCTGTATGCTACTTTGTTTCTTAATTTCTATGAAAGCAGTAAGGGTGTATTTAGTTTTTCCACACATGACTTTGCCAAGTGGGCTTTATTGTTGTTAAATAAATCATGACACAATGTAATATGACATGTGTTGTTGTTCATCTTAGGTTGTATTTACCTCATTTTAAGACCTGCTAAGAATCAGATGATTGTTAATATGTCCTGATATGTAGTACCATATACTTTTTTTCCACTAATGTATATACATTTGCAGTTAAAGGGACACTCCAGGCACCCAGACCACTTCTGCCCATTGGAGTGGCATGGGTGCCAACTCCCATCACCCTTAACCCAGCAACATAGGATGGGGGGCAAGATGGGTTTGTTTTCCTGGCACTGGAGAGTCCCTTTAATAAAATTGAATGCATGTTTTTTTCACTGCTTTGTATAACTGTAGTGCCTGGTAAATAAATTCCGTTACAACATTGAATCTGCCTTTTGAGAGGGGGGGGGGGGCAAGGGGTGCATTAAAATTATGTGTCTTCAGGTACCTGACATGTAAATCTGTCCCTGCCTGGTGACCCCTAAGAAACCCCACTTGATAATTGTGAATCAAACAAAGGCAATTGTATTTAGTCTACTAGCCAGGATGTTTGCAAAGATTGTAGCATCTAAATTTAATAAGTAAATTAGTCAAATTGTTTTATTGCAGTTGGAAGTTTACCTGGATTAGGACGAGTAATATTGTTGGCTAAGAGCATATCAGGGGGAAGTCGTGTGATTCAGATGGCAATAAAATAGACATAATAGTCTTATAACATATATTAGATAACTAACATGATCCTCTAGCCCTGTGGGTAGGTAATTTACAAATAACAGACAAAATCTCCTCAGAGGAGATTGGTTGAGTAAGGGATACCTTTTAATCCTCTGATATTGTAAGCTGATCTTCTAAATTCCTAAGTGATAAAGTTGGAGGGTTACCTATTGTCCCCTCCAGCCCCACTCATTGACAGCAGGTGTGGGTCCTAAGTAAAAAAACGTGGGTGACCTATTGACCTATTGTCCACCCAAGCCCCCAGCCACTTGCGATAGGTTTGGGCCCTAAGCAACAAGGAGGCTGGACCTTTTTTCCCGAATCCACTCCCAGCCTTTGGCAGGGGGGACTTAACAATAAGTTACAGGTAAGTACCAAGATTTACCTGTCAGAGCATTATGGAAGGCTGAAGCCAACCAATCAGAGCGCTCTGACTCAAGCTTCCTCCTCCCTGCAAGCTCAGGAGTCAAGATGCATTATTGTTTTTTTAGGATTTTTTTTTTCCGGTAAAGTTTTTTTTGCAATCAGGTTCTTTTTTATTTTAAAAGTTGCAATCAACTTTTTGAATGGAAGATGGAAGAAAGACAACATCTCATAGTAAGAATTATTTTTATTTTACAGCTATTTACGTTAAGCCCCCTCCTCACTATTATTACAGTAATTTACAGTATTTTACAATTACCAAACTTTCCCTAATATGTGAAGGTAATTGGACTGGATCATTGACTATATGCTTATGTAGTGAATGTTTTAGCTCTTTTAATTATTTTAAAGTCCAATGAGTGCTTTCATTTGCAGTGAAAGCTTTCAATGTTAAGTTATCTTTTCCACCTCTATATCTACAGACTATACCGGTGCAATGCATTATAGAGCTGGTATATGGAAAATAATTCGAGAGCTGCTCTAAGTTCCCAAGCTGGCCTTGACTCAAAGGATGTTGGCTACTTATCTCTGCCATTTAATCTTCAAAAAGCACATTATAAGTGCTGCAAACAGGCGTCCCTAGTGGTCAGATGCCTACTCTGTCTAATAGGATATCTGGCCCTAAGTAGCAGACCATGTCTCCTATAAGAGGAACTTACTCATAAAGACAAAGCAAACATCTGGTCAAGTTAGAAAAAGCAGGTACGTTGAAAAGAAACATTACATTAAAAATGATATAGAACAGAATGCACAGCTGCATTAACTTGGATTTTATTATAAAACCAATCTAATTAATTTTATAAAATCAAAGGACTAGTAGTGCAACAAAATAGAAATACATGCCTAAAGAAATGGATTATAGTAAAATAAAATAGGAAAGGGTGATGTGCATTCTGCTCACAAAATGTTGCTTACATTTAACATGAAAACATGCAAACACACGTTTCCTTTCTTCTCTAAATGAAGTCCATCACAATAAATAATAAGATGCACTTCACAACATTTTTGTTCTTTCTTTAAAACTTGGTTAATTTGAAAATGTTCAATATGAAATTCAAAGAAAGAGAGGTTGAATGCATGACATCACTTATGACATCAATTATGCAAAATAGTCATTGTAAAACAAAGCCAGTAACATTAAATTAGATAGAAACATTATAATTGTAACACTACTTTGTAGCAGAAAAAAAATTGTTTTGTTCCAAAGATTTGTCATATTTATGAAAGTATCAAACACAAGTCTAATAAGTCAACCAACAGTCTCTGGGGAGAAAGAGGTTGTTTTCAAAGTTCAAGGCAACAAAATATATCCGTATATCAACCAAACCAAAATGTATTCCTATTTTGTTTAATTTGCTCCAAAGCCTTAAGTGGGCAAGATTTGTTATGCATCACATGTAGAAATTGTAACACTGGCAAAGATTCCAGTAGTGTGCATGGGTGAAAGCTGAAAGCATACAAGTTCAATGAGGTTTTTGTGTAGTGAATAGTCCAGTAAATTATTCACGGTGGTCTGTAAATCTTAAAATCCTAAATGGAGCGCGGACTACTCTTGTAGAAGAACAAAATTCTAGTCATAATTAGGAATTCAACTGTAGGGTCCGTGGAACTTAATTATTGGTGTTTGTAAAATGTCTGTAAATCTCTGCCCTGTATTCAGCCTAATTGATGATCACAACTCTCACTCTTTTGTCTTTGGGGCGAATTGTGAAATTGTGATCCTTTGATCCTTTGAGAGCCTTCTTTTCCATATGTGAGAAATTCTAAGGAGGGTGTACCTGAACATTAGAGAGAGTCTAGCAGTCATGTTTTAAATTTCATGTGAAGACCTTAATCCTCGGATCACAGATAGAGCCAAAGGTCCCTTTCAGTCTGAAAGAATTTACTGAGACTTGTGTTGTAAGTAACTGGAAGCATTCTGAAAGGTGGAGTTTTCATTTACTGGTCAACCTCCTGGATCAATGTCAGATTTGGGGACAAAGATCTTTGGTAGCACAGAAGTCTCAATTTCTATGTGGGATCAATGTGACAGTTTAAATCTTTGCAGTGGTCAGCCTTTAAAGTCTTCTTTCGTCTAACACTTCTTATCTTCAGCCCCAAGAAAGACTTATTAAAAATCCATGATCCCACAATGCAACTCTTTAAAATAAAAAAATTAAAATTGCAACAAAACAAAAATTAAAAACACGATGCAATAAAATGAATCCATGTGGACTCACTGCAGACTGACCTCTCATAGCAGGGGAAAGCCCTTGTAAAAACTTTCCCACACTTTGTCAGCTATTACATCATGTGAGAAAATTTCCCATGCTATATAATATCAGTATGAGTACTTACATCTGTTGGCATTTAAAATCCAACAACAATGCATAGTTATGTGGTTAGTACACATTAATGATATATTAATATTATCAGATTTATTTAGAGGTAATGAAGGATTTATGAGTTTTAGTCCAAGACAGTCAATTTGTAAAAGTTTCCATCCTAGCAATGTTTCTGGCTCTGATAGTTTGACAAAAAATGTACATTTTTGTGAATTAGTCCTAATAGCATTTTGTAGCACATTATAACAAATGGTTACTGGTGAATGATTTGAGTCTCGAGTAATTCTTTAGAGTTAAATTGATTTTAATTAAATACTTAGTAGTTTTCTATGCTTTTGATCATTTGACCTTAAGCAAATCACTCCTTGACATTCAAATACTTTGAATTAGGAATTTAAAAAAGATCCCAATTTTAAAGCACTTATCAAAAAAGGATGAATTCGCTTGATGTACAGAAGCAGAAAATGAGTTTGACTAAAGCTGTTTATGTCTTGTCATCACAAAAATTAATGTCACATTCCTGCTGAGGGTTCATATTTTTTTCTCTGTGATATCTGTTATGCTGTTATTAATATAATAATATTTATGTCTAAGATCAAATGTATTCTAAGACATTCCCAATGTGTAATTGCATTAAGAGTTTTTCCCATGCTCAACTTTTCGTTTCGGTGCCAAAAATATTAATTATGTTCACCTACTAATAAAATGGCTAAAATCAGCGAATTGCATATTCCTAACTTTTATGGGTACTAATTGGTTATTACAATAACCAAATATATAATAATTATATAACCACATTTCCTTTTCTATTTTACAGCTATCTGTAAAATGTTCTTTTAAACCTTGTGATTAAAAAAATGTTAAGTCAAAAGAAAATTGGCTAAAGCTTTATTTTGTGACAATTAACAAAGCTGCTGGACAATTATTATTATATATTCTAGCAATTACGTTGCTTAACATTCTATTTTTTATAAATAGTAGAGTTTAGTGATAAAATGGTTAAAATGAAAATGTTAAAACGCACTGGCATGTCTATACTCTTAATAATATAGAGATATGAAAATATATAAAAAAATATGCTTTTTAACATTTTCCCTATTTTTACAATTGCATTAACACAAAATATTGTGCTATGCATACATATAAGGTCTCATAAAAAAAAAAAAAACAATATATGTTATGTGTGGGTGTTCTTAATGGTAACACTGCAAACAAGTGGAACAAGTGAATAACAAAAGTGCAAAAAAGACCTAAGTCACAGAATTTCAGAAAGCCTTAGTTAAAAAAAAGTCAAATTTTTACGTGGAATCATATTCATATATTTAATTCATCACCTGTAAGAAAACATTAAGAATAAATAATCACTTCTTTGCCATGAACTTCTATGTCATTTAGCAATCTCTTGTTTGTCCTGAAATCTCTTTGCAGCGCTGGGAAGAGGCCACCATAAACTGACAAACATAGACACAAGTTGTTCACAGTAATATCTTCAAAATGTAATTGCATATCACAGGTTATATTGTGTTCTTTACCAAGGCATGCTTTTATTCTCTATCCAATCAGATAGTTACACCTGGTCTTAATGTATAGAGAGGGTCGTAAAGGGTGGGTGAGGACTTTGGACATAACTGCTGTTACTGGGCAGATCAGCAGTAAGGGGGGATGTTTAATTAGGACTTTACTGTTGTTACATGACAAACAGCAGTAAGGGAGTAGGATATAGGAAAGCAGGTATAAAGTTGTAAACAACCAAAAAGCTTACTTTGCTTAAACGTTGAAACTTATTTTAGGGGTTTATACACTATTTGATATCAAAAAGCATAAAACTAATCAAATTCCATCATTACCCAATTGCCAAATGCACAATCATTCTTGTCCTCTTCAAATATTTGTTATTGATACAAAGTTAAAAAATGTTTACATAACAAAAAATAAACGTATTCAATTATAGTAATACAATATAACATTTTGAGGAAGGGATAAAAAAAAAGACTTGGGGGGTGGGAACAACAGAAATTACAACTCAAGTTCTCAGAACACATATCTTAACATTGTTTTCTTTAGTAGTACTGTTATATATCTGTCACGGGAGATGGGACTCCTCGTACGTGTCCCCCTAATTATACTTTGTATCGTCTAATGTTTCCCTGCATTCAAGTGGAATTGTTCCATTCTGTTCGGTTACCGAACAGATTCTGTGGGGTCCCCTCGTTCGCAAATCAAATCATGTTTAGGCTTGATTGGAAGCAGGCCGGACTGGGAGAAAAATTCAGTCTGGACATTTTTTTATCACAGCAGCCCACTAAGAAGGGGGTGGGGCAGATAGGCTTGTGTTTTGTCATCCCCAATGACAAGCACGCCCCCTCTCAAAGTGAGCACGTTGGTTCAATGCTCTTCCAGGGCAGACCATGAGAAAAAGACCATGTATTTGTTCTGCACAGTGCAAGCAAATTTAATAACATGCTTGCACTGTTTCCTCGCAACTTGGCTCTGGTGCCTCTATAAATTATCCCATTTATAGAGGCACCAGAGACAAGTTGCAAGGAAACAGTGCAAGCATGTTATTAAATTTGCTTGCCAGGAGGGGGGCGGAGCCTGACTGGATTCCTGAGTAGACGCACAAGTGCTGTGCTCCTGCAGCCAAATTCGATAAAGAGCCCATAAATCTAAACTAAAGGCTCGCACCTACATGAGTGTGCCATACCAGAGCTCAGCGTGCCTTACTGAACCTCCTCATACCTCTCGTTTGAAAATCAGCGCACAGCAACCCGAGATGTTCAACCGCGGCCTGCGGGCGCCAGATCTGGGGAGAGACGGCCGCTTTCCCCGTCCTCGCGCTAAAGGCCCGGGAGACACGACACTCCCCCCCCCCCTGGACCGGTGGGGGTTATCCCGGTCCAACCATGGGAGAAAGCCAGACCATATTGGAGGCAGACGACCACCCCACAGGGTCAGCCTGCAACAAACGGGCAAACCGCAATGGTGGACACCACATGGAGAACAAGCTACAGTGCAGAAGAACCTGATATCCTGAAGCGACTGGAACGCACCTTTGCTGCCTTCTGGGAAAAACTAGCCGACAAACTGGAACAGGCACAGCCATGCGAGCCAGAGGGGACTATGCCCGAAATACCATCACCCTGCTCCCGCCATCGACAAGCAGCCCCCAAGCGGAAGAGGGTTGGGAAATGGCGGCGGAGACGACGACACCTTCAGCCTGCTCGCAACCCTGCTCGCACTCACAGAGCAAGGCATGGGAACCTTTACAAAAAAACGCCACGACACCAGGGGAGACACAACAAGGGGCACACCACACAGTCGGTACCACAACGAACCTCCCCAGTGACAGCTCCCACCAGCCGACTCAATGTAAGCCGGGAAAGCCTGCTGCACATAACCTGGCCACGGGACTCTACACACCCACAGGCAGGCATAGGGTAAAGTGTCTACAGTGTAAAGACTCTATGGCCACCCATTATAACCATGGGTTATGACTCATACTCACATAAAAATGAACGCTATCCTGTTTCTCATTAATTGTTGTTTATCCTTGTGTTATAAATAAGCAGCCTCCCTAGTGCATGTGAGCATACCTCTCGATTTACATTTAATGTACCTATCTCCTATACTAGTACCCTATGCTATCTGAACGTGCACTCCAGGTTACTGAATCAATTATACTGCTTAATGTATATCAACGATCACAGTATTACCAATAAGCATGTATCACCTGTACCTATTACGCTCCTACTACCATATTAAGGTACTGGCAGAACGCACAGATGTCGATGGCCCACTTAATCCCACCTAATCCCCTGAAACTTAGATGTGTTATATAGTGTTAATCAATATTATATGCAGGTCACGCCGCCCACTTATCGCACTTGTAAAAATTTGAAGGTTAAAAATGCAGAGACTTCGACAACGGCCTACTGCAAACCCGCCAGAGTGTACATGATTGCTACCCAGTGGTTATGCTATGCTTACTCTAAGCTTATAGTTACACGATTTGCTTCCCATACATTTAATTTCACTTTACCCTCTCAACCAGTGCGTATTGAATATATATGTTTGCCTCTCTTGATCGACCACCACTGGCAAGACCAACCTAAGCATACTTAATATACAACTACCAGTGAAAGTTTTTGTCAATCTGCATGTCCTTAATGCCTCTCAGCATATGTATTGTCTCACTGTTAATAAGCATGTTTGCCTTAAAGTGCAGCCCATCTTGAAAACATATATTGAAGCATGTTATAACCACAGAGCTTGTTTTATATCTCATGTTTTGCATTCGTAACCAAAAATGTGTGCAGTTACTCCTGACATATTGTGCCTCTACTTGTAACCATTCATAATGCTTGTTACCTATATGTCACTGTTATGCTATGTCTGTCTCCACTGCACCTCAAAAATAAAGAATTATAAAAAAAAAAAAATTTGCTTGCCAGGAGACAAAAGGGCTAGGAAAGAGTATTGTGCATGTATTTGGAGCCTGCTTGTGGGATTGTGTGTGTGTAGAGTGAGCTGATTGTGGTGTGGTATTTTGTAATAAGGTTAGTTTTAGTCGTGTTGTGTTTGTGGTGTAATGTAATGCATGCATGGCTAGGGGTTGTAGAGAGTACTGTGTGTGAGAGATTGCTGTGTGTAAGGGTGCTGTGAATGTGTGTGTGTGTGGGTGAGGGGGATGTGTGTGTGTGAGAGAGAGAGGGAGGTGTGTGTGTGTGTGTGTGGGTAATGTGTGTGTGTGAGAGAGAGCTGTGTGTGTGAGAGGGAGCTGTGTGTGTGAGGGTGTGTGTGTGTGTGTGTATGTGTGTGTAGATATGTGTGGGTGATGTGTGTGAGGGTAATGTGTGTGTTTGTGTGTGTATGTATGTGAGGGTGATGTATGTAGGGTAATGTGTGTGAGAGTGCTGTGTGTGTAAAGAGTATTGTGTGTGAGGGTGATGTGTGTGAGAGTACTATGTGTGAGAGTGCTGTGTGTGAGGGTGATGTATGTGAGTGTTCTGGATTGTGAGGGTGATGTATGTGAGGGTGTGGTGTGTGAGAGTGCAGTGTGTGAGAGTGATGTGTGTGTTCAGATGTCTGGCCTTGGCTTCTGGTATCCAGTATTCTATTTATAATTCTTTAGCAAAAATAACAAAATAGGTGGTCAAATACCCGAATTGGGTAAAAAATCACGCCACAATGGCTCACCTCAAACTATCTTGGTCAATGGGGTACTTTATAAATTTGTCTTAAGAAAGCTACAGATATTAGACTTTAATCATGGAAGGTCAATTCTGATAGCTACAGACAGCAGATAAGCTTAGCTCCAAGTTGCTAAGTAAAGTATTGACTAGAAACACTGGTCTTAAGGCTGGGAGCAGACTTAGTTGCAAAGCTCTATAGGCCACAGCTAGCGTCTGTGGAATTATCTAAATAGAGCCAACAGGATTAAAAAGTAGTCTTGCAAATAATCAACAGTTCAAAACTGCAAACATACCCATCCATATGAGGGCTAGATAACTGTAATGAGACCTACTTGTAATGTCTAAGGCTCTCAGTATATCTTACCCATATTATATGAAAAGAACCGGGGGGGGGGGGGGGGGGTGAAATGGAACAGCTTGCAGGACTGTAGTACTAAGTCTAAGAGAATATAGTTAACTGTTCCCAGGCAACATGTCCAGTGTGATGAGGTGAAAAATAAGGAAAGTGAAAATTAGAGTGATCTAATGTGTAGAACCATACTTAGATTGTTGGTTACCTACACATAGTGACAGTGCCCTAGTGAAAACTTAAGTGAAAGGAAAGAGAAACCCGACGCGCGTTTCGGTGGTTTCTGTAATGCACCTTCGTCAGGGGCTGGAGGGAGACTGACCTCAAGTCTCCTTTTAAATGTATGCTAGTAGCTGCTAATACCTGTTGGACCAATCAGAATAAGGCATGTGACTACATTTTGGCGCCAAAACAAAACAAACAAACAAATAAAAAAAAAAAAAAAAAATTATCGGCCAATCAGAGAGCTTGCCATCTGACATCAGCGGCTGAGTGGTTTTAACTGGTGTGGTGCCGAAATTTATCCTTAGAGAATGAATAGCTTCTGGCTATTGGGGCTAACTGTGATAATTAGTAGCTTACATTAAAGTGAAATAATGCCATAAGCATATATGGTCTTTGAAGTGGTATTGTGGTTTCTGAGGCATTTCTAGTATTCATGCCTGTACTAGTGAAGTTAGTTATTTGCATGCTGCTTAGTGATGCTATGAATTCCTCACATTGTTGCAGCTGTAATTTGTGTAACTTAGTTTTGGGATAGGGTTAAATTTTATTGAGCAATATACCATTTCTGCGGCAAGAAAACCTAGCCGGCGAAATCAAGAATGCTGTTTTGTGGTCAAATACAGTTCGCACATAATTAAATCAAACCCGTAACTATTATTTAAACTGACTTATTATATGAATAGACAATGTCAATTGACTCAGTCATTTTGTCAGGTTTAGAGCTGGATACATTTCGGCAGTAATGAACTAAGTCACAGACTTCCGTCCCTAGACACATATCAGGTATCTGACGATTCCGTTCTAACAGAATACCGGGCAGAGGTGTCTTTGCGATACTTACTAGGAAACGGTTTTAGCTGTGTCTTTGATTATTGGAATAGTTATATGCTGGAAAGCATGTGACTATTAACTAAGCTCTGAAGTCGGGACAGTAGTGTGTAGTTGATAGATTATCGCATTGCAGCTAATAAATTGTAATTGCCTAGAAGACACAGATATCTATCCCTATTATAAGAGGAAAGATCAAGGACATTTCCTTTTATGGGGTCTGATAAAGTGTATTATGTACCGCTTAGTGACATACCGTCACTTCTTAAAGGACCAGACGTCCATATTAATGGCTGTGTGTCCCCGCAGTTCTTACAATGATTGTGTTGCAATTACTATTTTTAAACTTAGCTCTGAATGTAATGTTAATTAAAGTCTGATTACTGGGACAATCTGACTTCATAATCATAACATCTAAGAATTGATGTGTGTAGTCTGATTATTAAATGTAATAGGTTAGAGGGACAGATGCAGCAGCTACTAACTATGACACAACTTAATTTAATTTTGCTGAAGACTATTTACATATTTACATATATACAATAATGAGAATGGCGTGTATGCTCATAAGAACCTTAATGGAAATGTAATCCTTTTAAAACAGGAGAGAGGCATGGTATTTGTAGTGTATAGATATTTTCTAGTCAGAGATGAAGGACGAATACGAAAAGCCTTCATTCAACCCTGCAGGGGACAATGTTTTGAGTGTGTATATCCAATAACTTTCTCTTTGTAGAAGTTTGATATCTATATCCCCTTTTCTTGGGCCTAGTTTGATTTTCTCTAAACCATTAAAGCGTAAGTCTTGTGCTGACCCTCCATGTTTCATTTTTAGATGACGTGAAATCACTGTATCGGTTTGTCTGGAAGGATTCACTGAATTAATGTGTTCCAGAATACGATTTTTTTTTTTTTTTTCCAATGTATATTTTTATTGGATGAAATAAACATGAAATAAACATGAAATAAACATGGGAATGTCAGTCACAGTAGAATACATTATATAATACGTATATGAGCAATACAGAGTGTAATACAGTGGTGAAAAAATCTCTTACATAACAATTTACGCAAAAGTAATAGAACACAATAGAGCTAAGTAATGTGTCATGACATATCAGAAAACAGAAATATGAACAAAGAGGGTGTACTTGTCACTGTACATCCACTCCAAGAGACTTAATGACCACAGTGCTGTACTGGTGAGTTGAATTGGTGTTGACCTTAAACCTAGTGCCTTGTTGCCACATGCTATGTTTAACAATTATAGCATAATATTCATTTAATGCATACCGTAATAGCATACCAGAATTACAGCCCTGAGGGGGGAAGAGAAGTGATACATGTTGCGTGGAGTGTGAGACCGTGGGGGTACACCTTATTATACCCGATGGATGGGTACATTATACATCATGTAGCGAACATAAATTATGACCTAAAACCATTGTGACACCAACATGAGTGATAGCTCTAGAATACTCGTGTGAGTGAATGAATTCCCATAAGATGTTACAAATACGTAGGAAGGACTACGTTAATTATATTAACAGGGGGAGAAAGAGGGTGGGGGGGGAGAACAGAGAGAGTATCAACATAACAGAGTACATATAAAGATAGTTATTGTGCGTTGTCTGCTATTTTCTCCCAGTTTTGCCAAAGTTTGAGGAATGACGGGTTATTTCTTCTATGTGCCCATTCCTTTTCGAAGATATAGGTGGTTTGGACCCTTTGTATGACTTCCTGGACAGTGGGGCTTAGTTTGCTTTTCCAATGAGCAGCTATGCTAAGTTTAGCTGCCACAAGGATGTTTAAAACTGCCGCTCTGGATGGGAGGTTAGGTAAAACGGGAGTCAGGTGGAGGAGATATGTAGCGGGTGAGAGTGGAAGACTATAATTACTAATTGAGGCAATTAAAAGCTGGATTTGAGACCAGAAGGTATGCAGGACCTTACAATCCCAGAAAAGATGCTTCAGTGTACCCTCTGTGTCCTTGCATCTCCAGCAGCATCGATCTGAATCAGAATAAATCCTGCCTAATCTGGATGGGGTCATGTACCACCTCATTAATATTTTAAAATAAGCTTCCCAGTGGGTAACACATTTTGATGAGTGTTTTGTATAATTTATGGCATTAACCCAATCGGTCAAGGGGAATGTTACATTTAGTTCTTGTTCCCAGCGTAACATATAAGACAATTTAGCATTACTATTGTCATTGTTCATCGCCAGGTTTGAATAACAGAGGGAAAGAGATTTCATTGTGGGCGATTTTTTGTGTGCTGTGAAGCATATAAGCCCCAGTTTGCTCATCGCTAGGGGGCGGACATGTTTCACTGATCTAGAATGTAAAATGTGCTTGACCCTCAGATATACGAAAAGATCCCTTGAAGGTAATGCGAATGTTTTTTGCAGATTAGGGAAAGGAGTTAATCCTGCAATTGAGTACAATGAGTGAACATGGGTTATACCCCTAGATATCCAGTGTTGTATAGGCAAGTCTGGGGATATGGCCGTGAGTGCTTGCAAGGGAGCATTAAATAGCAATTCAGGGCTTGGACACAATCGGGGACTCCAGAGCTTCCACGATCTTAATAAAAATTTGGAAGCTGATAACATACCCTGTGATTCAGTAAATGAAGAGGACCACAAATTATGTGACAATTTCTGTACATTGCCACATTTCTCTTCTAGTTGTAGCCATACTGGGCTGGTTTTGTGTGTTATTAAATCGACTCCTTGCGCTAGTACTGTAGCCATATAATAATTTTTAAGGTTAGGTATATTTAGACCACCACTCTCCATGGGGTGCCACAGGGTCCGAAAGGAAATCCTCGGGGGTTTTCTTTTCCATATATGAGCATTTAAAATTTTCTGGAATTTTTGTAAGAGAGCATTGGAAAGGGCTATGGGCAATGTCCTAAACAAATATAATATTATAGGGATTGCCATCATTTTAATCGAAGAGATTTTACCCAGCCAGGAGATATTGGTTTTGTCCCACGATTCTATTTGTTTTGAAAGCTTTGTTAGGGTCTCCATATGATTCTCTAAGATAATTTGTTTGGTTGTATGAGCTATTTTGACTCCTAAGTAGGAAATCGAGCTTTTGCGCCATTCAAATGGATATTGGGCTTTGAGAATGTCTATCGTATTGGATTCTAGGTTGATGGGAAGGATTTGTGTTTTGGCAATATTGTTTTTGTAATATGATATTTTGCCGTAAGCCTGCAAGGTGTGAACAACATGAGGAATTGAGTGCATCGGATCGGAAAGGAAAAGCATGATATCATCCGCAAAGAGTGCAATCTTTTTTTCACCAGCTGGTGTGGTAAGGCCTGGGATTAGAGTATCATTTTTAATAAGTCTAACCAGTGGTTCCAGACATAGAATAAAAATATGAGGTGATAAGGGGCAACCCTGTCTGGTACCATTTTGTATGGAAAAGCTACGAGAGGTGAAGCCTGTATTGAATACCTTAGCAGAGGGCGATGAATAAAGGGCCTTAATGCTAGTGATGAAAAGGCTTGAGAACTGGAACGCTGATAGTACGTGTTCCATATAAGACCAATTCAGACGATCAAAAGCCTTTTCAGCGTCCAAAGCCATGAAAGTACTTTTTACCTTGTTTTTGAATGCCCATTCTAATAAATCCATGCAATATCTTGTATTGTCGCCTACTTGTTTACCCGGGACAAAACCTGCTTGTTCAATAGAGACTAAGTTGGGTAATAAGGGTTTTAATCTGTTGGCGATTAATTTGGCATATAGTTTGACATCTGCATTTAACAGTGAAATTGGTCGAAGGTTGCTACAGATCGTTGGAGACTTATTCGGTTTGGGCAGGGTTATGACGAATGCTTCCAGCATTTCTCGTGGAAATGAACCTGATTTTTGAACAGTGTTAAATAACTTTGTGATGTGAGGAATCAGTTGTGGTGCCAATTTAATGTAGTAGTAGTTTGAGAGTCCATCAGGACCTGGGGCTTTGTGTTTGGGAAGGGACCGTATTGCTGTCGCGACCTCCGCTTCCGTGAAGGGTGCACTAAGCATGTCATTCTGTTGTTGAGTGACCTGTGGTAGATCGACCTGTGCTAAGTAATTTATAATTTCTTCAGGGTTGGGCGTATGGGTGCTTGTATCTGTATGGAGATTGTAAAGGTCTTCGTAATAATAGGACAACTCGTCCACAATTTTATTAGGGTTATAGATTTTTGAGCCCTCCTTGGAAGTAATGTAGGGAATTTTCGTCTGAAGGTATTTAGCTTTCAATTTGTTTGCTAGCAATTTACCTGCTTTGTTTCCCATGTGATAATAATGTTGTTGTAGCTTACGTGCATTAATATGGTACTCCTGAGCCTGTAATTGGCGAAGTGCCTCTTGAACTTTGGATATTTGTTTGGATAGGGATTTAGATGGATTTGTCTTATTGGATTGTTCCAATAAAGTCAGTTTTTGGTTTAACTCAGTGCTCGAATTTTGGAAACGTTTTTTGAGTTGGGATCCCAATTTTATAAATTCGCCTCTGATGACCGCCTTATGGGCAAGCCAAACTGTTTCAGTGGAGGTGGTGCCATTGGAGTTTGTCGTGAAATAGTTATCTAGTTCTATAGCTACAGTTTTATGATTCTTTGGGCAGTCTAAAATTGACTCGTTTAGTCTCCATTTTCCCCTTCCTTTAGCAGGATAGGGGACACCGATGACGGTTTCTATCGGAGCATGGTCAGACCATGAACGTTGACCAATTGTTTGGCTTTTGAGGTGCGGGAGTGTGGATTTATCAATCAGGCAGAGGTCTATGCGTGTATACGTAGTGTGGACATGCGAAAAATAAGAGTAGTCTCTAGCTGTGGGGTATAAGTTTCTCCAAGCGTCATACAAGTCTGCTGAGTGCAGCAAGTGGGACAACATTCTGCCCATTTGTATGGATGCCTTACTAGGTGGTTTGTTCTGAATGCGTTGTGTGTCTATGTGCGGGTCTAACGTGCAATTAAAGTCGCCACAGAGAATTAAGTGGCCTTTTTTGAAGCGGGATATTTTGTTGATGGCTTTCTTTATAAACGGATATTGGGCTATGTTTGGTGCATAAAGGGAGGCTACCGTTAATTGGATACCATTCAAGTCTCCTACTAGAATGAGCAGCCTGCCCTCTGGGTCAGAATATTGAGTATGTAGCGTGAAAACCCAATCAGAATGGAAGAGGATTGCTACCCCTTTGGTTTTGTTGGGAGCTTGTGCGTGATAACTGATAGGATAATTTTTTGAATAAAGTTTAGGCGAATTCGTTTTCTGAAAGTGAGTTTCTTGCAAACACACTATAGCTGCTTTTGAAGCAGTCATTTCTTTTAATACCTGCCGTCTCTTATTAGGACTATTCAGGCCCTTAACATTGATGGACAGAATTTTCATAGTATTATGAGGCATTAAAGTGGATGGAGAGTGCCTGTACTGGTGTGGACCATAAAAATGCAAGATAGGCTATCCATTAAAACATTAACAAACTGCAAATGTATCCCAATTAAACCTTTTACAAAGTTTAGTGTACACCTGGAGAGCTCTGTTAGAGATATATAGGTAGTTAGGAGAAGGGGGGGGGGAAATTAGGGGAAACAACAAACAAAAGTATATACAACGATCTCCATTATGAAGGAGATACGAACAGGCCATATGGAGAACACTCTAAGGTGAACTCGAGAGGTGGCCTTGGAAGGTGGGAGAACGTGGAGCTCCTGTCCTCCTGATAGGAGGTAACTTAATAATTAAAGGAGGTGAGAAACATATATAGGCATGAAAATAACATACAAAACCATAACTACGGTTGAACATCACCTGTTTGTGAATAACCTTGCAGCGTATACAGCATTATAGTGGGAGGACGGCAAGGGGTTACCAAGAGCCTTTATGATCGCCTATGGGCAATATCTTAAACATACAGTGCCTAAATATCGATCGGTAGACATTAGCGATATTACACATCGCAGGTAAAGTAGGAGGGAGCGCATACGAGCGTCTGAGAGAGGTATAATTAAGAGGACTACACTTGAAGTGTCGGCTATTTAGTCGGTAACTGTATAGTGATTCTTTAGACCTGACCCGTGGAACTAACTCACCCTTCTAAGTAATTAATACCGAAATCAGGCCGCAGGGAGTCCTCGGTATTGAAATGGAGGGTGACCACCTCGGTGATTATTTGGAGTTAATAACTATGACTGTAGCTGTAGCTATAGCCAGGGTGTAAGCGGCACCGGTCTGTAAGCGGCGGCACGGTAATAGGGTGGCAGGTGAACAGGTAGTGTATAAAGGAGTTAACGGAAAAAGAAAATTAAAATATATAAAGCCGTAAAATGTGACCTAAACTAATGGTATCAATGTATTTCCCGAGAGGGAGTCAGCGATGATACAGCAAGTTGTGGAGAGCGATAGATCACGCAGAGGGTGAACAAACCCCAACGTGCTCTTAGAAATCGAAGGGTGCTCAATACCTATTGAACCCGAGAACGGGTCTGGCACAGGGGGGGATTGCGTATCAAGTATTTAACATTATTAACATTTAACATTTACATTGACACACCATACCCAAGTTGATAAAAAAATCCCGGTGGATGATAAGCAAAGTTCATGTCTTTGAAGACTGTGCTCCCGCCATGTGCCAGTCCGCCAGAATCCTCTTCGGGGAGGCTTCTCCGGGTACTGTACTGTTGCCGTCCGTGTTGCGCCATAATCCCCATTCCGAGAGGGCCTTCATGCCTTCGCAAGCGTTGGTGAATGTCCTGGTAGAGCCTTGTCTCCAGACGATCAGTTTCGTCGGGTATCCCCACTTGTAGTTCACGTTGTTGTTCCTCAGCGTTTTGGTGATGGTTATGAATTCTCTGCGTTTCGCCATGGTGGCAGCTGATAAGTCCGCAAATAAAGCAATTTTAGAATGAGGGTCTGGAAGGGTCGCCATTTTTCTCGCTGCTGTGAGTAATGCATCTTTATGAGCATAGTAATGGAATTTGACTATAACGTCTCTCGGTGTTTCGGGAGACAACCGAGACGGACGTGGAAGCCTATGCATACGGTCGTAGGCCCAAGCAGAGTCGGGAAGAGCAGGGACTAAGGCCTTGCGTATGGAAAGCACGTATTGAGGGAGAGTGTCTTGGGAGACATCATCCGGAATACCTCTAAATCTGACGTTCTGCCTTCTTGACCTGTCCTCCAAGTCTGCTAATTTCAGTTTTAGGGTCTCATTGTCGTCCGAGAGAGACTGAAGCTTGTCCACCACTTCATTATGTGCGTTGCACAAATCGCCCGTTTTATTTTCCAGGTGGCTTGTCCGATCACCCAGACTCGCCAACTCTCTTAGCAGTTCACTGTCTATGCGGTGAAAATCCGCTTTGATTGTTGCTCTTAATTCTTGGAGCATCCTATGGAGGCTTTTCTCCGTAATTGGTGATTCAGAGTACTTAGACGAAGTCGATTCGTGGTCCGAGAGTCCGTCCGACGTGGCCTCTGTTTCCTCGCCGCCATCTTTGGTCAATGTTTGGCGGTCTTTTTTCTTCGTTTTGGTCGAGTCGTGGACCTTGTTCTGTTTGGAAGGTGACATTTCCTATGTCCAGTATCTCCCTCAAGTAATAGCCGGTAAATTAGATAAGTTACTGCTTTTAGTAGCTTGATTGTAGCTGCTCAGGAGGAAAAATCGCCGGAGCTCTTATTCCATGCGACTGAACGCGCCGGAAGCCAGACACGCCCCCCCAGAATACGATTTTTAAAGGTTCTAAATGTCTTCCCCACGTACTTTAGGCCGCAGCTGCATGTCAGGAGGTAGACAATTCCAGCTGTTTGACAGTTAAAGAAAGTTAACTGTGTATGTCTTTGTATTGTTTGCATTAGAAAAAGTTTTGAATGCCTTCTGATAAATTTGCAAGCCTTGCAACGTCCACACTGGTAGGTGCCTACTGTTGGAGACTTTAGCCAAGTGGTCGGGCCTGTTTTCAGTGGGAGATGACTTGGTACAAGAATGTCTTTAAGGTTACGGCCTCTTCTGGCTGTGAGTGAGACATGAGGAGTAAGGACTTCTTTTAGATGTTGATCTTGGTATATTAGTGGCCAGTATCTTTCAAGGGTTTGTTTCACAGGGTCCCATCCAGAATCAAAGGTGCCAATACACCTGATCAGGTTCTGGGTTGTATCCTTGGTGAAATTCTCAGTAAGGAGGGACTCCCTTTCAGTTAGTAGTGCCCTCTGGTATGCTGACTTCAGGCATCTATTAGAATACCCTTTCTTTTTATGAATACAAAGAAGAAGTAGGGATGCAAAATGAAAGATAAGCAATTCTAAGGTGTGGATATAAAATTTATATACAACCTTGTATCGATGAAGTGAGCGATATCTATATAGAAATAAATCGCATATAGTGTATTACAGAACCAAAATGTTATAACACGCAAAGTGATTGTAGTAACTCACAAGATTGTAATGTAAAACAGGCCCATCATCCTCAGTCAGGCAGGATCTTCAGTATATGAAGTAAACAGATTCTTCTATAGACTTGGAATAAAAGAGACCAAATGATAGTGCAGACAGAAATTATATAGAATAGATTTAATATACAAATGCACTTACAAAAGGATCCAAGTAAAACAGCATAAAAACCACACTCAGGTGGTATCAACAGCATCAAAGTAAGTCCCCAAGTGGTGTAATCCGACGCGTTTCGTCTAGTCGACTTCCTCAGGGATTATGCTCGTTCCGTTCTGGGGTCGCCATTTAAATCTGCCGCCGAAAGTGCCGCGATGTGATGCACCTGTGTGTGTTTCTTTTCCTGTGCGTCTCAACCTGGAACGCACTGAGTATATCCGGCGTCGTTTCCGGTTCCGGTTTAGCGATAGCAAAAAACTTCTATGCGTTTCATGCTGGAACGCATTGGCAAAAATGGGAACCCCTCGTACAGAAACCACTACATAGTAATATTAAAGTATCCCAGAATGAAAGGGTACATGCTTCTCAGTATAATTATATATATAGAATGAAAAAATTAAATAATAAGTATAAAATAAATATATAAAAATATATAAAAAGGGGGAATAGGAATGAAATTATATAATATAATAATAAAATAGAAAAATTAATAAATTAGAAAAATTAAAAATTAATGAGCAAATTTAGTATCTATATATACCCAATACTGGGACACTTATTCTAGCTGTGTGACATGAATATATATTGATCTTATTATGAAACAGTATAATAAAATTGATAATACTGAAATTTAGACAAAAGATAGTAAATGTATATACCCAAATAATACTGGGACACTTTTTCCAGCTGTGTAACATGAATACATATTTTGATGTTGTTGTAAAACATAAATAATATGGTATAATGAATTAATAATTCTCTAATAAAACAAAAACAAAACAGTATAAAAATCAACATTCATAATTCATAATACTCCAGTAAAACAGGACAATGATTAGTACTCCCAAAAGGATTTCTGAAGACTTAAAAAACAAGAATTAGATCTCGCAAAAGACAAAAATATATCAGTTTTGCTAAACAAAATTATATACAAGAGATATATAAAAGAAAGAAGATATATGTGAACCAGGGCCAGCAAAAGAAGAAAAAACCCACAAAGGGAAAGGGGAAAAAGGTCCTGAGGAATCAGATTAAACCTGTAAGATCTATATCCATATTAAGGCCTCTTTTAAGGATGCCTAAATTATAAATCCATTGTGCCTCTTTCTTATTTAATAACGTGGATCTATTTCCTCCTCTCCAGTTTTTTTCGGCTTTATCTATCCCAATTGCTATAAAATTCTCCCATGAAAAGGCCGGACATGTGTTACAGTGTTTTGGGACACTGTGTTCCGTTTTATTTGTGCGGATATTGTAAAAATGTTCAGCTAGTCTGGTGTGTAATTTTCTTGTTGTTCGTCCTATGTATTGTGCACCACAACCACATTGTAAGAGGTAGATGGCAAACGTAGTAGAACACTGAATAAATTTCCTGATCTCATACTTTTTTTGAGTATAAGTGCCTGTAAAGTCATGTGTAGTTCTTTTTTGGAACTTACAAGTAGAACATTTTCCGCAACTATAAAAACCTTTTAGATCAAATAAGTGGGTATTAGCTTTTTTTGTGTTTAATAGACTGGGTGCTAACTGGTTTTTTAGATTTTCTGCTTTTTTATATATTACTGTGGGTCTGTCAGGGATCACTTTTCCTAATATGTCGTCTTTCTTCAATATGTGCCAATGTTTTCTCAGGATTTTTTCCATTCTTTTAGCCTGGGAATTGAATCTAGTGATAAAAGCATATTCAAATTTATTGTTGGTATAATTTTTCTTTTTGTTTTTGTGTGAGTTATCTTGATTTTCTAATAGAGATTGTCTTTCTAGTGGGTTTGCTATTTGTTGCTGTGTTGTTTAGTGGTTGGGTACTTTTTTGCCTTAACCCTTTCTTTTTAAACTGCAACCTCAAGGTTTGGGCTTTCAGTTTAAACTCTTCTAGTGTGGAGCAGTCTCTTCTAACCCGAAGATACTGACCCGTGGGTATTCCTCTCTTTAGAGAGGAAGGATGGCAGCTCTCCCAATTTAGCAGATTATTGGTGGCCGTAGGTTTTCTAAACAGGGTAGTGGATACATAATTATCCTGTGTAATTTCTAATGTGACGTCAAGAAAGTGTAGTTTATGGCCTCCTATTTCATGAATAAGTCTGAGATTGATGTTATTTGTGTTTAAGGCTTCGACGAAGCTGTTGAACAATTCAGATGATCCAGTCCATACAATCAACACGTCATCAATGTAGCATTTCCACAATTTGATGTACTTATGGTACTGGGAAAACCCTGCATTGAAGACAATGTTGTGTTCCCACCAACCTAGGTGGAGGTTCGCATAAGAGGGGGCACAAGTTGTCCCCATAGCGGTCCCTCTCACCTGGTGGTAGTAGGTCTCCTCAAACAAAAAGTAGTTGTGTGTAAGTATGTACCGTAGGAGTTCCACCACTAAGTCATTGTGGTTGGTGAATGACCCATCTCTAGATTGGAGGAACCACTGCACGTTCTTGATGCCTATGTTGTGAGGGATGGAACTATATAGTCCTTCTACATCAAGGCTACATAGTTTGGCGTCAGGAGGTAGTGCCATGTCTTTCAAGATGTTCAAAGTCTGTTTTGTGTCTCTAAGGTGGGAAGGGAGAGTCTTAACAAAATCCCGTAATATGTACTCTACATGTACACTGCAGTTTTGAGAGAGATTATTCCTGCCTGAGACTATTGGTAAAAAGTTGCTATGGTTGGTTTTTTGTTCCACATGAACTTATATTCATCCGTTGTTATGAGATTCTTTTGGAGGGCTAGGTCCAGTATATTTTTTAATTCAAGTAAGTACTTGTTTGTTGGATCAGAAGCTAGGACTTCATAGGTGTTCACATCATCTATAATTCGATGTACCATTTGTACATAGTTTGTCCTGTCCATTACGACCTGGTTTCCCCCTTTATCAGATGGTTTAATGATGATAGATTTGTTCTTTTTAAGGACATTTAGTGCCTTCCTTTCTTGAAAGCTCAGATTGTCTGTGGATTGAATGTCATCCCCTATAGTCTCTAGTTCCTTACAGGTTAGTTCTACGAAAAGGTCTATGTATTTGAACTCTGGGATATAGGGAGTAAATTTGCTTTTAGGTTTTAAATTCGTAAAAGGAGCCGTCATCGTAGTCACTGGATCATTGCTGTTGAGTAGGTCCACTAGATTGTCCAGCAAGTTCATATCTTGAATTTCTAGACCTAGTCTTCCCGCTCTTTTAGTCTTTTGAATACAGTGAAATTTGTGGAGAGCTAGTTTTCTGGCAAATAGATGAATATCTTTTGTCCAATAAAATCTATCGAATTTTGGTGTGGGGACAAAGGATAGTCCTCTCTTAAGTATCTGAGTCTCAAGGGTAGTAAGCTGGTGAGAAGACAGGTTGATGATCAGGCTTTCCTTTGTTAGTATGTTTTCTTCTGTTTGTATCTTTGTGTTGACCTGCTTCTTGTGTTCCTTTGGGATTTTCCTTCAAATTTCCCCTTTCTAAAAAAATAATACCCTTTTTCAAAATACTTTTGGGATTTGAGTCTGTGGAGGTGGAAGCACTTTCTATGGTTGGTTCTGTTTCAGAGCCACTGGTGTCGTATTCCGATGTGGAAAATTGATCAAAATCCACTCTTCTATTGCGCTTAAATTTTTGGTAGATGTTTCCTGTCTGAAAGTCTTTAGAGTCCCTCAGGAATTTTGAGTGTTTGCGTGTTTTAATAGAGTTTTGAAACCTGTCAAGTTGTTTTTTTTGTTTTATTTCAAGTTGTTCAAAGTTAGTTCCTTTTTTAAAAACTTGAATTTTGTCTATCTCTTCATCCACTTCTTTATTAATTTTCTCTAGTCTCAATTTTTCACATCTACATAAGATGTCCATGAATTTACGGGAACAGACGCCTACTGCTTCCTCCCATTCCTTAATGAACTCAGTTTCTTCTATGTGGGGTCCAGGGATGTTTTGGACTCTAAGTCCCCTTGGAAATAACTCCTTATTGAGATATTTCTCAAGTGAGGCTACCTCCCACCCTGCTCTTATTTGTTGTTTGAATAAATATGTTAAATGGTTGAAAGTTTTTTTTTTCTTCCGTTGTTATGAGATTCTTTTGGAGGGCTAGGTCCAGTATATTTTTAATTCAAGTTAGTACTTGTTTGTTGGATCAGAAGCTAGGACTTCATAGGTGTTCACATCATCTATAATTCGATGTACCATTTGTACATAGTTTGTCCTGTCCATTACGACCAGGTTTCCCCCTTTATCAGATGGTTTAATGGTGATAGATTCATTCTTTTTAAGGACATTTAGTGCCTTCCTTTCTTGAAAGCTCAGATTGTCTGTGGATTGAATGTCATCCCCTATAGTCTCTAGTTCCAGAGGGCACTACTAACTGAAAGGGAGTCCCTCCTTACTGAGAATTTCACCAAGGATACAACCCAGAACCTGATCAGGTGTATTGGCACCTTTGATTCTGGATGGGACCCTGTGAAACAAACCCTTGAAAGATACTGGCCACTAATATACCAAGATCAACATCTAAAAGAAGTCCTTACTCCTCATGTCTCACTCACAGCCAGAAGAGGCCATAACCTTAAAGACATTCTTGTACCAAGTCATCTCCCACTGAAAACAGGCCCGACCACTTGGCTAAAGTCTCCAACAGTAGGCACCTACCAGTGTGGACGTTGCAAGGCTTGCAAATTTATCAGAAGGCATTCAAAACTTTTTCTAATGCAAACAATACGAAGACATACACAGTTAAAACTTTCTTTAACTGTCAAACAGCTGGAATTGTCTACCTCCTGACATGCAGCTGCGGCCTAAAGTACGTGGGGAAGACATTTAGAACCTTTAAAAATCGTATTCTGGAACACATTAATTCAGTGAATCCTTCCAGACAAACCGATACAGTGATTTCACGTCATCTAAAAATGAAACATGGAGGGTCAGCACAAGACTTACGCTTTAATGGTTTAGAGAAAATCAAACTAGGCCCAAGAAAAGGGGATATAGATATCAAACTTCTACAAAGAGAAAGTTATTGGATATACACACTCAAAACATTGTCCCCTGCAGGGTTGAACGAAGGCTTTTCGTATACGTCCTTCATCTCTGACTAGAAAATATCTATACACTACAAATACCATGCCTCTCTCCTGTTTTAAAAGGATTACATTTCCATTAAGGTTCTTATGAGCATACACGCCATTCTCATTATTGTATATATGTAAATATGTAAATAGTCTTCAGCAAAATTAAATTAAGTTGTGTCATAGTTAGTAGCTGCTGCATCTGTCCCTCTAACTTATTACATTTAATAATCAGACTACACACATCAATTCTTAGATGTTATGATTATGAAGTCAGATTGTCCCAGTAATCAGACTTTAATTAACATTACATTCAGAGCTAAGTTTAAAAATAGTAATTGCAACACAATCATTGTAAGAACTGCGGGGACACACAGCCATTAATATGGACGTCTGGTCCTTTAAGAAGTGACGGTATGTCACTAAGCGGTACATAATACACTTTATCAGACCCCATAAAAGGAAATGTCCTTGATCTTTCCTCTTATAATAGGGATAGATATCTGTGTCTTCTAGGCAATTACAATTTATTAGCTGCAATGCGATAATCTATCAACTACACACTACTGTCCCGACTTCAGAGCTTAGTTAATAGTCACATGCTTTCCAGCATATAACTATTCCAATAATCAAAGACACAGCTAAAACCGTTTCCTAGTAAGTATCGCAAAGACACCTCTGCCCGGTATTCTGTTAGAACGGAATCGTCAGATTCCTGATATGTGTCTAGGGACGGAAGTCTGTGACTTAGTTCATTACTGCCAAAATTTATCCAGCTCTAAACCTGACACAATGACTGAGTCAATTGACATTGTCTATTCATATAATAAGTCAGTTTAAATAATAGTTACGGGTTTGATTTCATTATGTGCGAACTGTATTTGACCACAAAACAGCATTCTTGATTTCGCCGGCTAGGTTTTCTTGCCGTAGAAATGGTAGATTGCTACAGTATCAATAAAATGTAACCCTATCCCAAAACTAAGTTACACAAATTACAGCTGCAACAATGTGAGGAATTCATAGCATCACTAAGCAGCATGCAAATAACTAACTTCACTAGTACAGGCATGAATACTAGAAATGCCTCAGAAACCACAATACCACTTCAAAGACCATATATGCTTATGGCATTATTTCACTTTAATGTAAGCTACTAATTACAGTAGTAGCCCCAATAGCCAGAAGCTATTCATTCTCTAAGGATAAATTTCGGCACCACAACAGTTAAAACCACTCAGCCGCTGATGTCAGATGGCAAGCTCTCTGATTGGCCGATTTTTTATTTTTTTTAATTTGTTTGTTTGTTTTTTTTGGGCGCCAAAATGTAGTCACATGCCTGATTCTGATTGGTCCAACAGGTATTAGCAGCTACTAGCACACATTTAAAAGGAGACTTGAGGTCAGTCTCCCTCCAGCCCCTGACGAAGGTGCATTACAGAAAGCACCGAAACGCGCGTCGGGTTTCTCTTTCCTTTCACTTATTTTTTCACTAGGGCACTGTCACTATGTGTAGGTAACCAACAATCTAAGTATGGTTCTACACATTAGATCACTCTAATTTTCACTTTCCTTATTTTTCACCTCATCAGACTGGACATGTTGCCTGGGAGCAGTTAACTATATTCTCTTAGACTTAGTACTACAGTCCTGCAAGCTGTTCCATTCCCCCCCCCCCCCCCCGGTTCTTTTCATATAATATGGGTAAGATATACTGAGAGCCTTAGGCATTATAAGTAGGTCTCATTACAGTTATCTAGCCCTCATATGGATGGGTATGTTTGCAGTTTTGAACTGTTGATTATTTGCAAGACTACTTTTTAATCCTGTTGGCTCTATTTAGATAATTCCACATATGCTAGCTGTGGCCTATAGAGCTTTGCAACTAAGTCTGCTCCCAGCCTTAAGACCAGTGTTTCTAGTCAATACTTTACTTAGCAACTTGGAGCTAAGCTTATCTGCTGTCTGTAGCTATCAGAATTGACCTTTTCATGATTAAAGTCTAATATCTGTAGCTTTCTTAAGACAAATTTATAAAGTACCCCATTGACCAAGATAGTTTGAGGTGAGCCATTGTGGCGTGATTTTTTACCCAATTCGGGTATTTGACCACCTATTTTTTTATTTTTGCTAAAGACTCTTTACGGTCCTATCATTAATTGATTTGGTAATCCCATCTTTCCTACTCCAGTACTTACTATAGACCTCCGGATTTGGTATCCAGATGGTCTAAGTAAATTCTTTCACTATTCTCTATTTAGGGGTATAAGCCCCAGGACACCTCTGGAGTGTCCAAACTAGGTGAATCTCTGCCAGTGTTGAGGAGTTCCATCAGTTGGACCCACCAACAAGGGCAGGGATACATTTCGTTATTCTATTTACAATTCTTGTTTAGTTTTTCTTGTTTTTTCTGGTTATCTATTCTATGTCTGGTTTTCGTTATGCTGGGTTTTCTGGGTTAATTTCTTTATTCCGTTCCTGGAATTCCCAGTCTCCTGGATTCCTTAAAATGTTTGTTTTTTTGTTGCCACACCCATTCCTTTGCAGTTAATCCTTTTTGTTTGTCTGCTCCTGCAAGCAGTGGTCTCATTTCCTCTGCTCCTTTCTTTGCAGGTAAGTACTGTGTGTTTTTTATTGTTGTTTATTTAGTCATGCATATTTAGGATCTAGTTAGGACCCACCGTAATTGGAGTACTTTGGCGCAGTGGTGGGCTGCATGCATCTTGGCCATTTATGTATGTCTAAATCTCCAATGTTTATTACATATATAGTACTTAGTTATGTCTCCTTTAGTTTTGCCTTGTATCTCGTCTTGTTTTATTTTGTCTTGTATTCCCAGTTCATGTACAGTCATGCCCTGTCCTGCCCTGTCCATGTCCTGTTCATGTTTTTCTCATATATTGTGTACATGTTCTGGGTTCTGCTTTCTGTCCTGCTCCGGTTCTAGTTTATTCTAGTCTTGTCTTGTTATCTTGTTTGGTGCCTATTCTAGTCTTACCTTTCTTCTAGTACTGGATACATATCTGTGTAATACCTAGCTCTTGGCATCCGCTAATCTGCATCAGGGCTCTGGTATGTGGCTGCACAAACCCTGGAGCTCAACACCAGGGGGTTACCCTGCACCAGACCCTGATTGTCCATTTCCACGCTGAGACTCCTATCTTCATCATCAGGTATTCAGGGGTCCCGGTCTTCGGGAGTGCTGTGTGTGAGGGTGATGTGTGTGAGGGTGATGAATGTGTGAGGGTGATGTGTGTGTAAGGGTGATGTGTGTGTGAGGGTGATGTGGGTGATGTGTGTGTGAAGTTGATGTGGGTGATGTGTGTGAGTGATGTTTGTGTGTGTGAGAGTGATGTGTGTGTGTGTGAGTGCTGTGTGCGTGTGTGAGGGTGCTGTGTGTGAGAGTTATGTGTGTGAGGCATTGTATCCCGCCTCCCATCTTACCTTTAGCCTGGGAGGAGGACCATGCTGCTGCCATCCCTGGTGGATCTAGTGGTGAGTGAACTCTAGCCTGTGGGCTAGAGTTCACTCTTGCTAGATTGAGGGCGTTGCCATGGCAAGGCTCCAGATCTTGTGAGAGGAACCCGGCTGAGCTGCAAGATAGAGCTTCGCTGGGTCCTCTCTCCTTCCTTCTTGAGCCACATGTCTGTGTAAGTGGGCCGGTGGTGAGATCTTTGATCTCCCCACCAGCCTGTCAAGGACTACTGCAGGGAGGGCGCTCAGATAGCGCAGGTCCTTTGACGTCCCGTGCCGGCCTCGGCCCATGGCCATTGCATTTGCCTGGTGTGCCGATGGAAAGTCCATGCCTGATTGGAAAATTGTGCTTGTCCCATTAATGAATATGATAAAAATTAGTCATGAGTATTAATCTGTGGATAGGTATTAACGTCTCTTTTGAATATGACATTGGGACACAAGGCTTGTTCATAAGAGGGAATCAAGACATATGGCAAATGAGAGAGTTAGTTTATACTGAAGCCAGACTTCCAGGCCACTTATGTGTGACTTCTCACACCTTACAGAGTAGCTTTGCTGAGGTCCCAGCTTCAAAGAGGAATTTAGGTTGTAAGCTCTGACCTCCCATGTGACGGACCACTTGGCACCCCGACTGGGTGCCTCCGTCAATCAATACTCCTAGTGCTCACCGAGGACTCCAAGTACTCCACCAGATACCATCAGCACCGTAAACCCCACGAACCACCGCAGCTTGGTTGGGGTCTCGCCGTCCTCCACCCACCCTGGACCCAAGACTAGGATCCAGCTTCCAGTGGGTAGACCTCTTCTAGTCCAGAGAGTGTAGCAGGAACAGCTCTTAAAGGGCAAGTGATTATACTCAGGGGAGTATTGGGATTATAGCAATCTCCAGAGTGAATATAGCTCTCCAATACCCCAAACATGAGCCAAGATTTCATGAAGGGGTAAACGAATCTCAGTTTAATGGGAGCCACACTTGGCCTTATATGACAATCCCCATGCAAGGGGTACGCCCACATGGACCTGATGGTAAACTGATTTGCAACTTCACAGACCAATAACAATAAGGATACAATGCATGACACTCCCACACACAGGACACAATCCTTCCCCTCTACCTGGGAGATAATTGGATCAGTAACTGTACTAATTCTTATCCAATTATCCCCAAGCACAGATAAAACATACTTTTCTTAAACCCCCCAAAAGTACCCTACAAATACATAAAATTCATCCCCTGATAGCCCTGATCTGGGTGATCAACGTGTCCAAAAATCACCCAGATCAGTTCAGGGGTTCAGGAATTTCCTGGATGTCTTATTTTTGACCGACCGTGCACATGGTCCCATGCCCAGAACAGTTCCAGTGAATTAGGACTAACGGTCGGTCTCTCTGTCTGGATTACAAAAGTACATACTTCACATGAACAGAACCAAGTGCATTGGGCAGGGTACATTGCAGGGCTCATGGCCCTGAGGCAAGAAGCTGGCTAGCAGGCCCCTCCAAGAACCCTTGATGAGGTTCAGTTCGTCACATCCCATACAATCAAACCTCATTTTGGAATTGACAATACCACCTCTACCAGGCAGCCAGTTTATATATGCACAAACATAACTTTCATTTTCCCAAACCAATCTGAGCACTTTTTGGATATGGTATGCGCTCAGATCAGGTCTATTCGGGAATATAATTTTTGTGGGGTTCCGATGCTGTTGTCATGTATTTTTGTGATATGTAAAAATTGTATGTAAGTTTTCCTATTTTAGAGATAATTGGATTAGCTTAATTGGAGCTCAATTACCTCTCAAACACAATGGCTTGTGGGAAGGAAACCCCTTTGTATTAGAAACCCCATGCTAGAGGCACTGTATAAGAAGCCGAGTGTGGCCTAATAAAGTTCAGATTGCTGCTTTTACCCAATACGACTGGTTGCGTCCATTATATTGGGGAAACTCTACACAAAGGGAATACTTTCACTATATTCAGCACATCTGGAATTAGGACTAGTGGAGGATTGAAGGAATAATAGCAATAGACTCACGTGACAATATCATTTAACAAAATAACATATTATGGTGATTGTATCTGTTTTACATTTACAATATGCTTACGCATTATATAGTAAACAAATATAACTAATACAGTTTCTTAATGGCTTTTTCCCTTCTATCACAATAATAAACAAGATTCGTTAGTGTAGGAGAAGATTGTATGTTTACGAATTGGTTTCAGGACAAGAAAAAACATTGATTATGTTTTGCTCTCACCATATTGTATATTTTATTGCTGATTTTATTTGTGTGATTTGGAGTGATACACACTTGGTGATCTAGAGCATCTTTTCTTCAGTTTTCGTTTTCCCTTTTTTTCTGTTTTTATCTACTGTTACTTATCACTCTACAAAGGGATATTGAAATATTGAAGTTTTTCTCACCATGTCAATTTTCAATATGCGAAAAACATGGCAAAAAGATATGAATAAGAGGTTTGAAAATCAAGAAGTAGATCAGAGAAATTAAATTTTTGTTAATGATAATCTTGATGTTATATGTGAACAATTAGAAAAATTGCTGATCAGAGAAATGAAAATAAAATGGGAGGTGTTTACACTAGAACGATATGTCTCACAGAAAATTACCCCAAGGGGTCTGAGATTTCAAAAACTCCCAACCTTTGATCAGGATCATGAGATCTTTATGAAAATTTGGGAGAATTCTCTTGAATCTTTCTCGTTCCATATGATGGGAATTATAATTGAACAGAGGGGTCAGACTCTACATCAATTAGAGGAACAGATTAAAGAAATCCAAACTAAGTTAGAACCATTTATACAAATGGAGGAATTTGAGAGTATCAATAAAAGAATGATTGAGAAAATTAGCAAATTAGAAAATAAGATTATTGAGACAAAAAGGAAAAAAATTAAACGAGATCTAGAGGATTACTCACAAAGTAAAGTAAGACATTTTGGTAAAATGGACCAAAATAAACCAAACCAATCTAAATATAAATCAGAATGCTATAGAATAAACAGGAAACAAGAAAATATGACAAGAACAAAAAACGGTAGAGATGTTTCAACAAACTATTATAGTGGAAACATGAAAAACTATCAAAATAGGGAGGAAACAAATAAAGGTAAATATCCGAATAACAAAATCTCATCTAGAAGAGAGGAAGAGTGGATTAAAGTAACCCCAAGAAATTACAAATATTCTAATAAAAGAAAACCTATAAGATATTCCCCACAACAAATCAATGCCTCTAATAGATTTGATAGGCTGAGAGAATTAAGAGAAGAAAATCAAGATGTTTTTTTAGGACCAGCATCTCTGAACAAGAGGAGGTCAATACTCCGTTAAAAAGAACAAGAGAGACAGAAGAGGGGGAAATAGAGGAAGAGGGAGAAAGGAAAAGAAGGGAGAGAATAAGGAGGGATTAGAGGAGAAACCAATACCTATTTTTAATTTATCTAATAAAACTTTGACAGACATACACATATCTGTATTAAGAAAAGGATTTAAATTCGCACCTAGTTGCGAAGCTAATAAGTTTGACAGTTTTTTAGATTTAAATAGGTTTTTACATAAATTATGCTTAAATAAATTTTTTAAAGATTTTAAACCAAGAGAAGAAGAAATAGACAATATCTATAATCATACAGATTTAAAACGGAAGTCTTTATTCTATCCGCTAAATAAAAAATCTGAAGAAATTAAAGTTTTTGAAAGATTATGTTTAACCCCTTAAGGACACATGACATGTGTGACATGTCATGATTCCCTTTTATTCCAGAAGTTTGGTCCTTAAGGGGTTAAAAGATTTGAAATAATTAAAACCTTTGAATAAATACCAAAACAATCTATCATCTAAGGAAAAACAAGTTTTAAAAGAATTAAAAGAAGATACATCCATTGTAATCAAACCGGCAGATAAGGGGGGAGGTGTGGTCGTCTGGCAAAAAACTAAATATTTAGAGGAAATACAAAAACAATTAGATGATGACCACACCCACCTCAAATTGGAAAATAACCCTATGAGTCGGATAAAGATAGAATATGAAAATTTTATCAAAGAGGGCTTAGAAATGGGTATTTTAAATAAAAGAGAACAAAAGTTTTTAACTATTGAATATCCAAAAATTCCAGTAATTTATATATTGCCAAAAATACACAAAAATATTTTTAACCCACCAGGGAGGCCAATAGTATCCGGTATAGGACCCCTCTTATCAAATCTGTCACAGTATATTGACAGATTTTTACAAAATATAGCAAAGCAATGTCCAACTTATCTTAAAGATACAATCAGTTTACTTAATATTTTAAACGAATTCAAGTGGGAAAAAGGATACATTATGGCTACGTGTGATGTCAGTAGCTTATATACAAATATAGCCCATGATAAAAGCTGTGAAGCTGCTAGACATTTTCTACACACATTCGGTAATTTTAACCAATTGCAAATAGAATTCATTTTAAGGGGCATTGAAATCATTTTAAAAAACATTTTTTTTGGTATGAGAATCAATATTACTTGCAGATTCAGGGAACAGCGATGGGGGCCAGGTTTGCTCCCAGTTACGCGAATTTATTTATGTCACACTGGGAGGAATCATTTATTCAGCCTAATATAGAACTGGGAGCAAACCTGGTCCTCTACAAGCGCTATATAGACGATATTTTCATTATATGAAAAGGAAGTAGAGGTTCCCTAACTAATTTTTTGGATAACCTGAATTCCAATGATTGGAATATAAAACTTACCTATGATATTAGTGATCAAAATATTACGTTTTTAGACCTGGATATTTTTATAGAATCTAATCAAATTAAAAGTAAAACCCATTTTAAGAAAGTGGATGTTAATAGTTCTATTGAATTCCAAAGCTGCCATTTTAAACCGTGGCTTGTAAATGTACCAAAAGGTCAATTCCTTAGACTAAGAAGAAACTGTACAGATTTTAAAGATTATCAGAATCAATATGATCCAACCTCTATTGAAACGATTATAGAAGAAATTGGTAGAAAAGATAGAAATCAACTTTTGAAATATAATAATAATAATAAAAAAGAGAAAAAGAGTGAGTCTATCCCTCTTATTCTAAATTTTAGTACTAATAGCAAGTCAGTTTTTAATATTTTTAAAAAGCATTGGCATGTCTTAAAGGAAGATTCGGATATTTTACCTTTTATAAATGAACAGCCCAAATTTATTTTTAGAGGGGCAAAGAATTTTAGACAGATTTTAACAACAAGTTTTTTAGATAAAAATAAAAGAGAACCAATTTTTTTAGATGGACAAAAAGGTTTTTATTATTGTAATGACTGCACAGGATGTAGAGTAAAAAGAAGTTCAAGTAGGAGTATTAAAAAAATTACACCGAGGAAGAACTTAGAAGAAGAATATAAGATCCACACATTAATTACCTGTAATTCAACCAATGTTATATACCTTTTAACCTGTCCATGTGGATATCAATATGTTGGAAAGACCACTAGAAAATTAAAGATAAGAATAGGTGAACACATTAATAATATAAAAAAGAAATTTATAAATCAAAGTGTGTCCAAACACTTTTCTGAACACCATGGAGGTAGTCCTGAAGGTCTTTCATGTGTAGGCATAGAGCAAATTAAAGTCCACTGGAGAGGAGGATGCAAGGATAACATGTTAAGCAGAGCAGAGATGAAGTGGATGTTTAATTTAAATACATTAACACCAGAGGGTTTAAATGTAGATTTCGAGATTACCTCCTTTTTATAAATGTGTGTGTCTTTTAGTACGATATTTTTAGCAGTATTTATATATTCTTTGCCTCTGATTATGTATCTTTATCTAATCATTTGTTCTTTTTCCCCCTTTCTTATTTTCTCCCTTTATTATGGTGTGGAGTTTTTTTATCTACCATAAACTTCTGTTTTTTATTTACTATATACTTTTAAAATGTGTTATTACCAGATATATAGTATATTTTTAAAAATATGGTATAGATTTTTACTCATCACATAGTTTGTTGCAGAATGTATTAGTAAATATTGTATTAGCATTTGTTGTTTCATGTAGCACAAAGTCCGATATTTTCTCGGACTTAGAAGTTTTTACGGACTTTGTCTTAACGCACATGCGCACTTTGAACTGTTCTATGTGAAGAACACTAAAGGAGAGGAATGACCGCTGACCCGGAAACATTCTAAGAGGAAATTACGTAACCGAAAACCGGAAGTGACGTAATGGAGACAGAAAACGCACCTTTTTTCGATATTTAAACTTGACAAGAAGTCACAAAATTTAGCACTTTGAAAAAGACCATCGGTCGAAACGCGTTGTGCATTTTATCTATTGGAGATCCATTTTTATGCTGCTTTGTACAAATAAAGATTTTGTTCCTGCACCTATACCTTCTTTTTGGCGTATGTTAACCATCCAGGAGGGAAACTGAGGATTTGCAGTGAAGCTTCTACACTACATCCTGCATTTTGGTCCCATACATTATTTAAAAGGCGCTTTAAGTCTGAGCCACTTCCATAGGCTCAGCAACATGTGAGTGAGATTACTTCTTCTCCATTTTTGTTTTAATTTATTATACAGGCTATACTATGTCTTGTGTTTTATATTTTTAGGATATACAGATACAAGGTAATATCGCATGTTTTTATATATTATTCACATTTGGTTTATTCACCATATACTTTGCTCTCACCATATTGTATATTTTATTGATGTAAGTTTTCCTATTGGAGAGATAATTGGATTAGCTTAATTGGAGCTCCATTACCTCTCAAACACAATGGCTTGTGGGAAGAAAACCCCTTTGTATTAGAAACCCCATGCTAGAGGCACTGTATAAGAAGCCGAGTGTGGCCTAATAAAGTTCAGATTGCTGCTTTTACCCAATACGACTGGTTGCGTCCATTATATTGGGGAAACTCTACACAAAGGGAATACTTTCACTATATTCAGCACATCTGGAATTAGGACTAGTGGAGGATTAAAGGAATAATAGCAATAGACTCACATGACAATATCATTTAACAGAATAACATATTATGGTGATTGTATCTGTTTTACATTTACAATATGCTTACGCATTATATAGTAAACAAATATAACTAATACCGTTTCTTAATGGCTTTTTCCCTTCTATCACAATAATAAACAAGATTTGTTAGTGTAGGAGAAGATTGTCTTGTTTACGAATTGGTTTCAAGACAATCTTTCCCCATTCTTAGTTTTTCTTTTCACACTTACTACTACTCATGTCTAAATTAGAATTTATTTATTGTGTTTGATATGGCTTTAAACTATTAGCAGGGGCTTTCAATTAATCCGTCAACATAGGGTTGCAGTTAAAATGAGTTTCAATGCATATAGTGTGTAACTGTAATACCCTGTTATTGTGTATCTATACATTAACTGCAGTGCAGTACCTGTTAGTACTAATTGTGATCACCATGCACGACTGTACCACTAAATGAGTAAATGTTCATAACTACGTGTTTCTAAAGGATTTTACTTTAATGAAGAAATAGTGTTAGCATTAAATGCGTTAGTACACTTAAAAAAGAAGGATTTTTGTACAGAACAAATTGCTAAAGTTTGTAAATTATATACATCATATTGTCTTTAAATACATGACAATTGTTATTTGTAATGAAATACAAAACGTGATAATGTGAAAATAAATGGGATAGACTGAACAAGAAAAAACATTGATTGTAGACAAGAAACCAATTAACTTCTAACCACCAATACCATTTAACAGGCTGAGATTAATTTGAGGTTCCATTTATTTTCACATTTCATTTAATAGCTAAAATTTTGTTTCCAAATGCACAGAAGGCTAATCTCAAATATTATTGTAAGTTAATAGTGGACATAAACCATGTATTAAATTAATATTTATATGTGTACATATGATAAGAATCACACTAGTGAAGGAAGTCACCATCACTGTTAGAAGAAGATGGACACTTTATGTAGGTCTCGGGATTACTCTTAAGTTTAAGTCATGATGTCCATTATAGCTACAGGGTGTCTATTATTGTTATTTGTTAAATTGTTTTGTGCTCTCCTGTCCTGCTGATGCTCACTACCAAATAGGTGGATTGGGCTGTGGAGCCTTTGCAGCACCACCTGTTGGCTGTTAATGATCTTGCAAGCCTGTCAGTGCCATCTGTTGGCAACAGTTATGTTCAGTGCCACCTGTGGTTGCAATGTTCGCTACCTGAATACTCTGAAAACTCAGTAATTTGCATATTATGTTTTCTGTAGGCCGGGCACATATTTTTATGGAAGAGGCACAGCGTGATGACGTAAGCCGTAAGGTGAGCGTGCCGTAAGGGGGAGGGAGTGGTTGGAGCTGACCCACATGGAGAACGATACCATGCCAAACTAAAAGTGAAGGAACTTGTGAATATCCCACTTACAACCCGAGTACCCTTGTCCCGGCTCTCCCCTTGCTCTATATCCAGACATATTAGTTTAAATCCACTCCCTCCGACAATAACTATATGAGTCATCCAAGAAAAACTGCTCGAAAGAGGTCGTCTCGCTCGGCTTAGCTTGGCTTGCTACTATCGGCTACGGAACAGCCGACGAGGGTCTGGGATCTGCCCTTGAGACGGGCTGTCTCTCTCTCGGAAGCTGTGAAGACGAAGAGAAGGGTACTTAAATTCAAACACCTAAAAATATCTGAACATAAAGTAATATATGGAGGATTGAAGAAAGGTTAAGAGGGAGTGGCAAATCAATAAAAAAAAGAGAGAAAAAAAAGGAAAAAAGGAAGGAAAATTGAAAAGGATATAATTAAAAGAGAGACAAGGGAGAGAGGAGAGGGGAAGGGAGAAAATGAGAGATAAAAGTGAATGAAATGCAAATAAAATAAATAATACAAGATTATTGAAAGATAAAACAAGGATAAAGGTCTGCATACAAAATAAAGGAAAGAGTAAGGAAAAAGAAAGAGGAAAAGAAAAAGGGAAAGGGAAGAAATACCATTTTTTCCACTTCTTTATGTACGTACTCCCTTTTCCCTCCTGCTGTTTTCTATTCATACAAAAGTACTTCAGATAAATCTGTCATTGTTCAGTCAGATTGGTAAAATCACAGAATTCAAGTCTTAAAAGGAATTAATCATTAAAAGAGAAGCGGAGAGAGAGGAGGGAGGAAGAGGGGGAGGAAAACAGAAGAATAAAAGATAAGGACCGATGGTAGATTTGGAAAAATTGAAGATCTTAAAATAAAATATAACTGAAAATAGGAAGGAAAAAGAGCCAAGAAAAGTTACCTAATGCGATTAAAGAAAACATTGCAAATAATTATTTAAAGAGATAACCCCCCTCCCTTTTTTTTTTCTCTTACTCACTATTTTAAATGGCTTCCAAACGCTCTCAGGAACCTAAAGTTTCATCAAAAATGGAAAAGAAACCAGCAAAGCAAGAAAAGAGACTCTCTACTTTTTTCTCCCCACAAAAAATGCAAGATCTTAATGATGAAACACCATTAGATTCCTACATTGCAATGGCTCCTTCTCCTGTAGAATCAACCGGGATTACCATCGAAATAATAAAAACACTCTTGGATAATATGGTAAAAGAAATAAAAAAGAGATCCAGGACAATTCCACAGACCTTAAAAATGATATATCCAGAGTAATGGATCGGATCCCAAAAATTGAAGAAAAACAGGAACATATAGAATTTCAATTTCAAACTCTGAAAGATTTGCATAAAGACACAGAACTGAAAGTTATTCAACTTGAAACTAAGATAGCTGATTTGGAAGATCGAGCTAGAAGAACCAATTTGAAATTCAGAAATATCCCTGAAATTATTACAAATAACAAACTGAAGGATTTTATGAAGGAATTTTTTTCATCTCTTAATTTACCACTGGATTCACAGGACTTAAAAATGGATCGGTGCCATAGAATTTTTAAGCCAGCCAATATAAAAAACAACTTCCCAATAGATGTAATTGCTGTCTTTCATTCATCTGAAACTAAAAATCTAATTCTGGCAGCATTAAGAACTAAAAGAAGAGCCTTTTCACCGATATTTCAAACTTTAACAAATCATAACTTGGGATTTATATGGCGACACCCGGCATCTCTTCTGATTTTTTACCATAACGAATGGTTTACATTTTCAACTTTCGAAACCGCTAATGAATGGCTGATACAATCAAAACTTAATTAAAGAATGGGTCTCAAGAACAAGAGGGAGGAATAAGAGAGGGGTAATAATAGGAAAGATACAATATAAGAAGAAAGAGGAAAGATACAATATAAGATTGAATAAGAAAAAAGACGAGTATGGAAGAAGATTTTAATTTTAAACTCTTCTATATAGATGGTGATAACTGTAAAATGAGTGAACTATAACTAAAAAAGAGAATCAAAAGTCCAAAAGGGATGGAAGAGGGAGAGAAAGAGGAGAGAAATAGAGAATGCAACTACATTTTTTACACAATGGGATTTTTTTTTAAAAAAAAACAAGTTGTTAAATAACAAATATTATTGTATTGAAATGTATTGAAATCTGAGAATGTTCATACCCCACTGCACTATAGCAAACTCCAGTTTGAATGTTTCCACAAGTTGTTGGAAATAATGATAATAGGGATAATAATTACTAGATTTAATATAAGAATATACACCAGATTGTTTAGAAAGAGACTAAGGTGGTTAAAAACAATATAATATAAAGTTTTCATAAATAAATTATGAATTTGTTAAATAGCTAATAATAACCACAGGGATTTTAATAACTAAAGGATTATTACACTTAATATATATTTTCACGACACAAATTTACCCCAAATTTTTGGATTAACACTGCTAAAAAAAAAAAAGAAAAAAGTGTATTATTTTTATAATATTAATAAAACGAGAAGGCAAAATAAAATGGGAATGGGTAAAGTTTTATACTAAGATTCCTTCTCTTTAAGAAATTTTTGATCACAGAACAAATATTGTATTAAAATTTGGAAATGTACACACCCCAAGGCATTATAGGAAATCCCTGTATGAATATGATCATTAAACGTTCAAATGCTGATAATATTGATAACAATGAACAGTTTCTCTATAATAAGACTAATGAGAAAAAGATAATAAATGTTAAAGGTCTGTGACTCAATATATGACCTTTATAAATACTGCTTTACATTGGTTAGAAAGTCTATAAAAATCACAAGGAAACTGGTAACTAAATAATATACATATTTGACACACAGAATTTATGCATTGAATTCCAAGGTTGAATAATGCCAGACTAGGAAGATCATAGGATATCGTCCCCTCGTTTGGGAAGGAGAGAGAGAGGGAAAAAGAAAGAAAAGAGATTAAGGATTTTTTTTTCTGTGGCCCCTCTTCTTCCCCTTCCCTCTCTTTTCCAGACATTCTCCCTCCCTGTGGGTATCTAGATGATACTTTGATGTTGGAGTCTTGTTATACTCAAATAAGTAAATGTTAAATTTTTTGTAATGTTTCTTTTTATAAGATGTTCTTTAACATCTTAAAATGTTCTGTGTTTTGTTATAAATGTGAATGTAAGTGTAATTGGTTGGCTATTATAAGGGTATCAGCTATGGTTCTGGGTCATCTCGGCCTGCCCGGGCACTCTGTGTTAACCAAGAGGCCCCTATGGAAGAATATTTGGGACCACTCCACGAAGCAGGTCCGGTATATGCTGCTTCGGATAACCGCCAGCACCATCGGCAGAAGGTATGGCTCATGGGTCGATCTACTGAGGGTCTAAGAAACACGGGGGCTACCATTACACTGGTCCAGAGCCATTTGGTGCCGGAGCACAAGCGCTCAGGACAGACTGTGGCCGTTAGAGTGGCTAGGGGGATGTGTACAAAATCCCGACTGCTAAAGTACATCTTGATTGGGGAGCGGGGAAAGGGGCCGTGAACGTGGGCATAATGGATAATTTGCCTGCCGAAGTACTACTGGGCAACGATTTGGGCCCCATGACTTCTGCCTATGCTCCAGTATACAACAATGAGGCGAATCCAGTGACTACTCGAGCCCAAGCCCGGACGGAGCGAGAACCCTTACCAGTGCGGGAGACACAGGAAAGACCTACCCCGACCTGGACTGACCCTTTAGGTCCCATACCCTGGGGCACCCCAGATGCTTTTGAGACAGAGTCTAAGACTGACCCGACATTACAAAAGTACTGGGAACAAGTAGAGACCGGAGGGGGCGGGTCAGATAACGAAACCTTTTTATGGGAAAAAGGAAAGCTATATCGCTTGACAGAGAAAAGGGGGCAGCATAGGCGACAGCTGGTAGTGCCCCACAAATACCGTCGAAAAATACTCAAGATAGGACATGACATCCCATTGGCAGGTCACCTAGCTGTAACCCGCACACTTCACCGCATCACTCACACGTTCTTTTGGCCAGGGGTACACGCTGATGTCAGAACTTATTGTAATACCTGCGATGTGTGTCAGCGAGTAGGGAGGAGAGGCGATCACCCTGAAGCTCACCTAGTAAATATGCCCATTGTAGAGGAACCCTTCAGCAGGGTTGCCATTGACCTAGTAGGACCTCTGGCTACCCCTAGTCCATCCAGTAAGCACTACATTCTTACCGTAGTGGACTACGCTACCAGGTACCCAGAAGCCGTCGCCCTATCCAACATCCAAGTGGATACAGTAGCGAATGCGCTGGTTCAGGTGTTCTCTCGGGTAGGATTTCCGAAATAAATCCTGTCTGACTGAGGCACCCAATTTACGGCTGAATTGACTCAGCAGCTCTGGCAGGTCTGCAAGATTAAGTCCCTCCTGAGCTCTCCATACCAACCCCAGACGAGCGGACTTTGTGAGAGGTTCAATGGGACCCTCAAACAAATGCTCAAAACGTTTACTCAAGAATACAGAGAATGGGAACGCTTTCTGCCGCACCTCCTATTTGCTTATCGGGAGGTGCGCCAGGAAACAACAGGGTTATCTCCCTTCGAGTTGCTCTATGGACGAAAGGTGCGGGGGCTAGTGATGTCCCGAACGGTTCGCTGGCAAATAGTTCCCGGCGAACATTGCGTGTTTCGCCACGGACAGCGAACATATGCGATGTTCGGTCCGCCCCCTAGTACTATTTTAAAAAAAAAAGGGTCCCCCCTCCCTGAGCGGGTGGGGGCCTTAAAGTAAAAAAAGTGGGGAGGACCTATTGTCCTCCCCCCTGGCCCCCACCCCTGAGCGGTGGGTGGGGGCCCTAAACACACATGGGGGGCCTAATGTCCTCCCCCCAGGCCCCCACCCCTGAGCGGTGGGTGGGGGCCCTAAATACAAATTGGGGGAGGACCTATTGTCCTACCCCCGGCCCCCACCCCTAAGCGGCGGGTGGGGGCCCTAAATACCAATAGGGGGGACCTATTGTCCTCCCCCCAGCCCCCACCCCTGAGCGGCGGGTGGGGGCCCTAAATACCAATAGGGGGGGACCTATTGTCCTCCCCCCGGCCCCCACCCCTGAGCGGCAAGTGGGGTCCCTAAATACCAATGGGGGGACCTATTGTCCTCCCCCCATCCCCCACCCCTGAGCGGCGGGTGGGGGCCCTAAATACCAATAGGGGGGGACCTATTGTCCTCCCCCTCCGCCCCCACCCCTGAGCGGCGGGTGGGGGCCCTAAAAAAAATGTCACCCCCAGGTGACTAGGGGTCCCCAAACCCCAAGTCACCCCCCCCAAAAAATGATCCCCCTACCTACCCCCCTCACCCTAAAAATAATGAGGGGGGACATTTAACTAAGAACCTGTAAAAAAAAAAAACAAAAAAAAACAAAAAAAAAACTTACCATTCAATGTTTTCTTTCTTTTAAAATCTTCTTTTTTCAGCCCCAAAAAAGGACAAATAAATATCCATAATAACCGACGCAATAAAAAAAAAGAAAATAAAAAAAAAACGAGCGCAAAAATAAATAATCCATCTTCACCCGGCGAGGGCTCCACGCAGACTGAGCTCTGCAGGGCGGGGGAAGGCTTATAAAGCCCGGATAGTTTCCTAGACAATATCGTGGGCCACTCTCTGTTTGGAATCTGGTGCAGGGCACATTGCCTTTCGAAGTCTGCCAAATATTCATTGATTCCTGTCTCGTTCTCTAGGAAGGGTCTAAAAGCCACATAGGGTATCTTTGGCCTCCCGGTATTTTCGACAGGAACGATTACCTGCGGTGCTTCGGCGTTGCAGTGTGCGGTCAGTAGGCTTTGTTCGTGGGCTCTAGCTTTCCGTATATCCTCGTCCGCTTCTGCCATCAGCTGCTGCACCAGTTCCATTGGTGGGTTCGGCCCGTATAGCGAGAGCCTCTCCCGAACAATCCTGGTCTTTTCGTCACTACTCGTGGTCGGGGTTTCTGCCATCGTGAAGCTCTGATCCAGTTCGGTTAATTCTGTGATCAGCTCCCTTCTCGGACGGTTGCTGGCATTCCCCCCTCGGCTTTCGAGTAAATCCTTTAGGGTCGTACGTTTCAGTTTGTCGTAAGCGCTCTCCATCCATTCAGTATCTTTCCTAGGAATTCCAGGACAATCCCACCGCTGCCACCAAATGTTATGGTTACTCCCAGGCTATCTGGAAGCTGGACCGCTTGGAAATTCTGGATCCCAGTTTAGAGAGAGAGAGAAGCTGCTTTGTCTCGATATCCAGAAGGATCCTGTAAGTGTAGAACAATCCCAGTAGCTGACCCTTTTGGACCCATACCCTGGGACACCCCAGAAGCTTTCGAGACAGAGTCTAAGACTGACCCGACATTACAAAAGTACCGGGAACGAGCAGAGACAGGAGGGGGCGGGTCAGATAACGAAACCTTTTTATGGGAAAAAGGAAAGCTATATCGTTTGACAGAGAAAAGGGGGCAGCATAGGCGACAGCTGGTAGTGCCCCACAAATACCGTTGAAAAATACTCAAGATAGGACACGACATCCCATTGGCAGGTCACCTAGCTGTAACCCGCACACTTCACCGCATCACTCACACGTTCTTTTGGCCAGGGGTACACGCTGATGTCAGAACTTATTGTAATACCTGCGATGTGTGTAAGCGAGAAGGGAGGAGAGGCGATCACCCTAAAGCTCACCTAGTAAATATGCCCATTGTAGAGGAACCCTTCAGCAGGGTTGCCATTGACCTAGTAGGACCTCTGGCTACCCCTAGTCCATCCGGTAAGCACTACATTCTTACCGTAGTGGACTATGCTACCAGGTACACGGAAGCCGTCGCCCTATCCAACATCCAAGTGGATACAGTAGCGAATGCGCTGGTTCAGGTGTTCTCTCGGGTAGGATTTCCGAAATAAATCCTGTCCGACCGAGGCACCCAATTTACGGCCGAATATTCACTAAATGCCAAACATTGTTAAACAGGGGAATATTCACTAAATGCCAAACATTGTTATATAGGGGAATATTCACTAAATACCAAACATTGTTATACAGGGGAATATTCACTAAATACAAAACATTGTTATACAGGGGAATATTCACTAAATACCAAACATTGTTATACTGGGAAATATTCACTAAATGCCAAACATTGTTATACAGGGGAATATTCACTAAATGCCACACATTGTTATATAGGGGGATATTCACTAAATGCCAAACATTGTTATATAGGGGAATATTGACTAAATGCCAAACATTGTTATACACAGGAATATTCACTAAATGCCAAACATTGTTACAAAGGGGAATATTCACTAAATTCCAAACATTGTTATGCAGGGGGGATATTCACTAAATGCCAAACATAGTTATACAGGGGAATGTTCACTAAATGCCAAACATAGTTATATAGGGGAATATTCACTAAATGCCAAACATTGTTATATAGGGGAATATTCACTAAATGCCAAACATTGTTATATAGGGGAATATTCACTAAATGCCAAACATTGTTATACAGGGGAATATATAGGGGAATATTCAGTAAATACCAAACACTGTTATACAATTGTTATACAATGGCTGTTTTAAGCCAATCAGAGTGATCTTTGTCATTTTACACAGCGTGGGAAAATTCCAAAGAACTTTCCCACGCTGTGTAAAATGACAGAGCACTGTGATTGGATGGCTTTAAATCCATCCAATCACAGTGCTCTATGTCATTTTACACACGGTGGGAAAATTCCAAAAACTTTCCCACGCTGTGTAAAATGACACAGAGCACTGTGATTGGATGGTTTTCAAGCCATCCAATCACAGTGGCTCTGTGTCATTTTACACAGCATGGGAAAATTCCAAAGAACTTTCCCACGCTGTGTAAAATGACAAAGAGCACTCTGATTGGCTTAAACCCACCAATCCGAGTGTTATTAGCCTAATTGCAGGGCGGGGCAAGGCTTTATAAGCCTTCCCCCATCCCTGCGTAGCTCAGTCTGCGCGAAGCCCTCCATGGGTGAAGATGGATTTTTTTTTTGCGCTTGGGTTTTTTATTTTATTTTAAGTTCGTCGGGTATGATGGCTTTTTATTTGGCCTCTTTTGGGTCTGAAAAATGAAGATTTTAGAAAAAGAAGACGTCAAATGGTACGTTTAATTTTTTTTACAGGTTAGTTATTTTATCCCCCCCTCACTATTTTTAGGGTGAAGGGGGTAGGTAGGGGATAGGTTGTATTTGGGTGGGGGGTGACTAGGGGCTCGGGACCCCTATTCACCTTGATTGGGGGGGGGGATTTTCATTTAGGACCCCCACCCGCCGCTCAGGGGTGGGGGCCGGGTGGGACAGTAGGTCCTCCCTTATTGTTTTTTTAGGGCCCCCACCCACTGCTCAGGGGTGGGGCCCAGGGGGAAGACAGTAGGTCCCCCTATCTCTTTATTTAGGGCCCCCACCCACCGCTCAGGGGTGGGGGCCGGGTGGGACAGTAGGTCCCCCCTTATTATTTTTTAGGGCCCCCACCCACCGCTCAGGGGTAGGGGCCGGGGGGGTAGGTCTCCCCCACCATTATTATCTAGGGCCCCCACCCACTGCTCAGGGTTGGGGGCCGGGGGGAGGACAGTAGGTCCCACCCCTCTCTTTATTTAGGGCCCCCACCCACCGCTCAGGGTTGGGGGCTGAGGGGAGGACGGTAGGTCCCCCCCCACCATTCCCACCATTATTATCTGCTTCGCCAGGTTTGCCCGTTCGCGAACATTTGCGGAAATTCGCGTTCGCCGTTCAAGAACTGAAAATTTTATGTTCGCGACATCACTAGCGGGGGCCCCTAGACCTGATCCGAGAGCACTGGGAGGGAGAGATGGAGACTGACGGTGTCCCCATTGTGCCGTACGTGCTGGAACTCAGGGACCGAATGGAGCAATTAGCCAAATTGGTGCAGGCTAACCTCCAGTCGGCCCAGAGAAGACAGAAGGTATGGTACGATCGGGGGGCACGAAAGAGAATCTTCACCATAGGGCAAAAAGTGTTAGCACTTAAGCCAGTTAAGACCGACAAACTGCAAGTGTCTTGGCAGGGCCCCTACCAGATAGTGGAGATAAGGGGAGACACCACTTACGTAATAGCTAGCTGCCATGACAGCAACCTTAGAAAGACGTTCCATGTAAACATGCTCAAGGAATATCTTGAGCGACCAGAGAACGCGACAGCCGTATGCTGTCCCTCTCAGGAAGACCCCGACAGTCTACCCATCCCAGGTCTGTTAGTAAATAGTCCCCACGCAGACATAGTAGCTCAGGTCAAGATAGGGGACCGACTTAGCCCCACTGAAAGGGAGCAGCTTAACCAGCTCCTGCAGTCCAAAAGTCCCACTTTTTCCCAGAAACCAGGGGTCACTACCTTAACCACCCACCAGGTAGATACCCCGGCACAAGCTCCCTTACGCCAGGTTCCTTACCGAATTCCCGAGGCAGTTAGGACAGGAATGAAGAAGATCGATGAGATGCTCCAACTCAGGGTAATTGAGCCCTCTGATAGTCCCTGGGCTACCCAGTGGTTCTGGTGCCCAAGAAAGATTTGACAACCCGGTTTTGCGTAGACTATCGGAGGCTCAATGAAAAGACAGTGACGGACGCTTACCCTATGTCCAGGGTAGACGAGCTACTTGATTGTATAGCCAGGGGAAATTATCTGACCACCATCGACCTCTGCAAGGGTTACTGGCAGATTCCCTGGCCCAGGAGGCTGTCCCCAAGTCTGCATTCGTCACCCCGTTCGGCTTATACCATTTTAAGGTAATGCCGTTTGGGATGAAGAATGCCCCAGCTACATTCCAGTGCTTGGTAGATAGGCTCCTGGATGGCTTCCAGAGTTTTGCTTGCGCATATCTGGACAACATAGCGATCCACAGTGAGTCCTGGGAGGACCACTTAGCTCATGTAGGAATGGTTCTGGAGCAGATCCGGGCTGCTTGCCTGACTCTGAAGCCAGAAAAATGACACTTTGGGATGGCCGAGGTACAGTACCTGGGTCACCGGGTGGGGTGTGGGAAACAGCGACCAGAGCCGGCTAAGATAGAAGCCGTCGCCAATTGGCCCACCACCACCACTAAGACTCAGGTCCTAGCCTTCCTGGGCACTGCAGGGTACTACAGACGGTTCGTGCCCGACTACAGCACACTTGCCAAACCCTTGACTGACCTGACCAAGAAAAACTTACGACAGGTCCTGTGGTCTCCCCACTGTGAAACGGCTTTTCAGCCTCTCAAAAACGCTCTTGTAAACGCTCCTGTCTTGGCAGCACCAGCCCTTAACAAACGTTAGTCGTAAGCTCCTGCCACGCGAAGTCAGCTAGAAAAGGAGTGTTTGGCTCTGGTGTGGGCACTAAAGAAATCGACTCCCTATTTGTATGGACAAGAGTTCACTCTGGTTACAGACCATAACCCGTTGGTGTGGCTAAACCGGGCCTCTGGGGATAATGGCAGACTGCTACGGTGGAGTTTATCGTTACAAACCTTTAACTTCACCATTACCTACAGACCTGGGATACAGAATGGCAACGCCGACGGGTTGTCCAGACAAACAGACCTCAGCCCAGCATAACCAGCCATCTGGACAGCCTTAGTCTGCCCCGAAAAGGGGTCAGACGGTGTCTGCCAGAGTGTTCCACAAAAAGGGAGCACTGTTACAAAACTGTTATTTAACCTGGATTATATTGACTATTTTATGATACCTTGGCTTCGGCACTTGAATGCTGCATCTTTTTCTCGAATGGACTATAAATACCCCGGTTCTTCAAACGAACAACCGACCACCCGGCTCCTGGCGTGTGCCGCCACTTAACCCCAGTCACCTCTCCAACTACCGAATGGTCGACCACCCGGCTGAGTGTGTGCCATCAATTGATCACCCAGGGAGTTGCGGATTGCGGTTAACCACAGGATAATTGACGGCCCCAGTATATATCCATTCGTGCCTTATCTACCGATGTTTAAACTACCGAAAGAGGCACGAACGGGGACCACCTTCAATCTGGTGTGTGGCATCAATTAGAACATAGAACGTTGCGGTTAACCGCAGGCTAAGTGGCCCTTCACGGAGGGCTAACTTCGGATACCGAACAGCGATCACATCCAGGCAGAGAGCGGGGATTCGGGCACAACTCTGGACGTTATTAGCTCCATGAGTTGACGCCGAGGTACTGCCATTTTCAGCCTGCAACCTAAATACATGAAAAAGACTTTCTTTCGACGGAATACAGCTACAGGTTCGTGGGTTTGAGTCGCTATTCGGTGGATTAGTGCATATGGACCAGAGCTATAAAATGAGTGGTAAAAGTGCCGAAATATCTATGAAACTGTTAGAGTTATGTATTTTTAATGTGTTTTCTGTGTGGAAAATAAACATGGGTTTTGGGCGCTTGGAGATAATTGTATTACTGTATCCATTGGATTCATTATCTCCAAGCTGGGCGGTATCAAATTCAAATGATACATTGTATTCTCATTGGTTGATGCCTTGTGTTGTTTCTGTATACCATCAGGTCCAGAGGGGGCTGTCCCTGGACCTGAGAGTTTGCATAAATACCGATCCCTGTGTGCCATTAAAATCAGTTCTTGTTTGACCTTCAAATCGCAGCCTCGATTCATTTTGTGGGGAAAGAGTATCTTAGCTGTAAAATAGCTAGTGGGATTGTTCTATACTTACTGGATCCTTCTGGATATCGAGACAAAGTGGCTTCTCTCTCTCTCTCTCTAAACTGGGATCCAGACTTTCCAAGCGGTCCAGCTTCCAGCTAGCCTGGGAGTAACCGTAACAATAATACATAGCTTAATAGCTGTGAAAACTGTCGCTCGAAATTAGAAATCTCAAGCAAGTCCCTTGTGCAAAAATGTACTAATTCAACTGCATTATCAACTAAAAATGTGCAATTGGTTAAATAAACTAACATGTAACTAATATATGCTTAGACGAAATATACGTGCATATTAATACATATATTGTGTAGGAAAACTGTGATAATATTCTCCTATGTACATAGACACTATACCGTAATCTATTTTTTTTCCTCCTAATTTATTTATTTTTGTACTTTTGCACTATAGTGTCTCCGGGTGCTCCTTGGGGCTGTCCGTCGCCTTGCAGACTCTAAAAGCAGACGTTAGCTGTATGCTCATAGATTCCAGTTCCCTCTGGGTGAAAAGTAGCAGTGTGTCCCCTGCTCTGGAATACCTCTCAGGCATATATTGTGTTTCCTGTGTATGGTTTCTAACATTGTGACAAAATTGGTGAGTGTCTGAACCTGTTAGGTGACTGTCCACCTAGTTCTGTGTGTTTTGCAGCTTGCAATTTACAGAATGTGTAAAGAGTCATGTCTTTAGCCACCACTGTGTCAAGTCTCTATCTGATAGCTCCCATCTCAGTTTGTACCTCCTGCAGGTTGGCCTGGATACATTCCTCACGTGTTTTAAGAGACTCTATATATTCCCTTTGGTTGCTGGGGAAGAGTCATCATCAGAGTCTGACTCTTGCTTCACATCTGCTATCGGGAGTGAGGTAAATTCCTCACTAGCCTAAAATGATTTATCCGATGCCTCCACCTCTGCCCACGCTGTCGGTGCCATCTTGGCTCCGCTAGCTGGAGCTGGTCGCTCGAAAGACAGCCTAATATCAGGTGTAGCGGAGGCCTGATATTCCACAGGTTAACTACACTATAGATCCCAGTGAGGCTCAGGAACAAGCAGTAAAAACACCATGAACCAGTAATTCCAGCAAATAAAATAATCCACAAATATCCCCATACAGATCCCAATGACTGGATGACACACAGCATCAGGAGCAGAACTGATGTTTAATGACAGGGACTCTGCTTTTATGCATTGCTCCCCTGCAAGGGAGATGCCCACAGGCAATTAGGCATTAACCAATCATATAACGGTTACATCCCACATATTCCCTCCTCTCTGCTTGGGAGATAATTGAGTTTCTTACTGTATCTCCTCAATTATCTCCAAGCTGAAACTTATATATTTTTATACAATTTTATAACTTTATGATTTTGTATCACACAGGAATAAAACTTATATTTTTATGAACCACATGGGGAAAAACATATTAAAACGTGTACAAATCGGTTCAGTGGTTCCCGAGATATTGAAAAAGTCTCTTTGGACCGACCGCACCCCTATTTGCATGCCCAAAACAGTTCCACAGATTCAGGCTGTGTGGTCGGTCTATTTCTGCCTTGAAAATTGACAAAGTCCCATCCGAAGGCGGCGTTTGAATAGTCGAACGCACTTCGACTTCTGTCGAAGTGTCGAAGTAGAACGGGGTTAAACTGCTGCGGTGTTCGTTAGTCGAGTGGCAATCTATTTCCCATGAAAAAGATGACAAAGTCCCATTCGAACGGGTGTTCGAATCTTCGAACGGGACTTAGTCTCCAGCCGCGGTGTTGAAGGGTAGGGGAAGGTACAGGTCGACCGCGTTCGACTGCATTAAAATGGCCGCCACCACGTGTTCGATTGTCTAATGGCGGCCACTTCGACTACTTCGGCACTTCGGCTGTATCCGAAGTGCCATATCAAACGTACCCATTCTTTGCACCACACAATTAAAAGGGCCAGAAACAGTTTTTGTCTTTAAGTGCAAGGCACGGTGGATGATGGCACTAAAACAAAGGGTAGAGGTTCTCAGGTAACATGGTAAGTGGCTGATGCAGATCAAATGCCAAACAGGGGCATCTATTACATATGGGACAGCCAAAAAGGGGTTCCGCTACATCGGGCAACTTCAGGGGTCTCTGGGTATGGAAATCTCCCATGTTTTTGCCCCATGTTGTCAGCTGGTGGGGGTTAGTAAAAACAGGGTGTCCGTGGAGCTTTTTTTGTCTGTAATAGAGCTATAATGCTGAGATTCGCTGGAACATGTCTGTGTTGCTACTCAGTCAGCCACACCACCCATGAAATCTAATTTCATATTGCATTATGATGCAGATGTATAAACTACAGGAACAAATAAAAGGAACTTAAACTAAGTTAATGTTGTACCATTCCCAAAACCTTTAAAAAATATATATATATATGATAAGTTTAAGGCTGTAAGGCCTGTATTTGTGGGAGGAGTTAAGCGTACCTATATAAACGCTACTCCCCCCTTCCTACCTTGCCGTACGCACGCTGTTCACTGGTCTTCCTCGATGAGCCCGCACTTCCGGTTTCCGTCCGCACGTCCCGCCAGTTCAGAGCTCCCCCTCCGTTCGGGGAAACTCAGCCGAAGCACTTCCAGCGCTGGAACGCTGAACAAACGAACGTCCAGGTACCGGCTGGAATAGCCACGTTCGGGCTATTCCCGCCGTTCGCATATACAATTTACAGAATGTGTAAAGAGTCATCCAAACGAATATCTTTCAGACCTGTCATTCCAGGTCCATTCGTTATACAATCAGGCACTGTGTCAGGCTTTCGCCTAATTAATGACAGAAGTAATCATACCAATAACCAGGTACAGACAGTCTAAAGATCTGTCTATGTTTTCATATGATAACCTCCTGCTGTTGCTTTCCAGTTCTGCCCCATATAAGTCTTACTCCATAGAACAGTCCCCTGTGACTCCCTCTGTTGGTCTGGTTAACATATCTGCATAACATCACTTAATAGTTAATGTCCTATGTATGCTCCTTCCCTCTTTACAATCCTATAATTGTTTGAATAGTCTGCATAAAAACCTCTAACACTATATTACACTCTGTTATCCATGTCTTGCATAACTCCACCTATGCATCATTATTAATGATAATTCTTACACTTCCAGAGGGCTGCAAGATTAACTACCAATACTCCATCATCAAGCTATTAACCAATTGCAGCATCTGGTTGAGACAACAGTCTTGTCAATCAACTTAATCTATGCATGTACTGTTTTATTGGGTCAAGTTAATCTAACAAATTAAACGCTGTATATGTTGGATTATCTTATCTACCAGATTACACTGACGCTTGTGCAACTCCTGTTATACATGTATCGAATTACCTCAGTTTCAGGCGTTACCGCCACTTGACATTCCCTGCTCGTGTCCCACATGTTTCTGATAAAACAACAAACGTTCGATACGCCTGCTTTACCTACACCCTTTTTTTATTTATTAATTCTTCCATTATGTCATCTAGTGCATTGACTATTCTACTCGATTAGTGTGTGTAAAAAAAAAAAGTTTGCATATCAGTTAAGTTCTAAGTCTTTCCTTTTGTGAAAGTATTCCCTACTATTAAGCCTAACATGAATCGCCAATGCGTTGACACATTGTTGTCAGACGATTCAAACTAATCGGTTTAGACACTTTGCAATTAGTCAATCTCTATTACCGTTATACATTAGTTTCGCTAATTACTATTAATGTTGCATATTGCCATTGGTTATCATTAGACAATCACTAGTTCGCCATTGTCGCCTGTTTCTATCAGGTACAAATAAGTTTTCGTTCACATTTCAAACAACTGCCTCGACAAGGCCATGTTGTTACACGATGGGGTATTGGGGTACGGGGGCTTGATTCCTGCCTTGCCTCGTCAGGCCACGGCTACTCTCGACAACTTGTCATACGTTCATTCATACTCACTATCCGTATCAATCGTTTTGTTACTCACTACCTTGCTAATTTCACCCTCCACTCTCCGTCAGGTACTACCACATTTTCTTGGCACACCGCCTTCATACATCTCCCTTCAGGTATAGGCAGTGGCGTACACACAACCCATGGGGCCCCGGTGCGAAAACTGATCTGTGGGCCCCCCCCGCGCTTACTCTGCACGGGCTGGGGCCGCAACACATGGCGGGCGGGCACCTGGTCGCAGGGCTGCGACCCGTGCGACCGCGGTATGTACGCCAGTGCATGCATAAACACATACACTTAAAGGACCACTACAGACACCCAGATCAAATCAGCTCAATGAAGTGGTCTGGGTGCCAGGTCTCTCTAGTTTTAACCCTGCAGCTGAAAACAGCAGTTTCAGAGAAACTGCTATGTTTCACTGAGGGTTAATCCATCTCTAGTGGCTGTCTCATTGACAGCCGCTAGAGGATTTTCTGCGATTCTCACTGTGAAAATCACAGTGAGAAGACGCTGAACGTCCATAGGAAAGCATTGAGTAATGCTTTCCTATATGGGCGGTTTGAATGCGCGCGTGGCTCTTGCCACGCATGTGCATTCGGAGCCGGGAGGCGGATCGGGACGGAGAGATCCCCAGCGCCAAGGGAGCCCGGCGCTGGAGAAAGGTAAGTGCTTTAGACACACACACACACACTCTCATGAACAGACGCACACATTTACTGACAGACACACACTCAGTGACAGACGCACACAAACATACTCAGTAACAGACACACACACTAACACACTCTAAAACTAACACACTCACTAACACAATCACTCACACTAACACACTCACTAACACACTCACTAACACACTCACTAACACACTCAGTAACACACTCACTCACTAACTCACACTCACTCACTAACTCACACTCACTCACTAACTCACACTCACTAACACTAACACACTCACATTAACACACTCACTAACACTAACACACTCACTCACTAACACACTCTCTCACAAACACACTCACTCACTAACACACTCTCTCACAAACACACTCTCTCACAAACACACTCTCTCACAAACACACTCTCTCACAAACACACTCTCTCACAAACACACTCTCTCACAAACACATACACTTAAAGGACCACTACAGACACCCAGATCAAATCAGCTAACACACTCACTAACACACTCACACTAACACACTCACACTAACACACTCACACTAACACACTCACACTAACACACTCACACTAACACACTCACACTAACACACTCACACTAACACACTAACACACTCACACTCACTCACTCACTAACACAAACTAACACTCACTCACTAACACAAACTAACACTCACTCACTAACACAAACTAACACTCACTCACTAACACAAACTAACACTCACTCACTAACTCACACTCACTCACTAACACAAACTAACACTAACACACTCACTAACACACTAACTAACACACTCACTAACACACTCACTCACACACTCACTCACACACTCACTCACACACTCACACTCACTCACACACTCACTCACACACTCACACACTCACACACACACTCACACACTCACACACTCACACACTCTCACTCACACACTCACTAACACACTCACTAACACACTCACTAACACACTCACATTAACACACACTCACTCACTAACACTCACACACTCACTAACACTCACACACTCACTAACACTCACACACTCACATTAACACACTCACACACTCACATTAACACACTCACACACTCACACACTCACATTAACACACTCACATTAACACACTCACACACTCACATTAACACACTCACATTAACACACTCACACTAACACACTCACATTAACACTAACACACTCACATTAACACTAACACACTCACATTAACACTAACACACTCACTAACACTAACACACTCACTAACACTAACACACTCACTAACACTAACACACTCACACTAACACACTCACATTAACACACTCACATTAACACACTCACATTAACACACTCACATTAACACACTCACATTAACACTAACACACTCACATTAACACTCTCACTACCACACTCACTAACACACACTCACACACGTTTTTTCTGTTTTTTTTTTTTTTATTTAATCCCCCCAGCCTCCTTACCTGTGTGAGAGCTGGGGGGATTCCCTGGGGTCCAGTGGTGTTGTTGGTCACCCGGCTGGCGGGCGCGCAAGGGAGCACTGTCCCCTGGGTGCTCCCTCTTCAGCTCCCTCGCGCGCCGCGTACTGAAACCGGAGCCGGAAGATGACGTCATCTTCCGGCTCCGGTTTCAGTGCGGCGCGCGAGGGAGCTGAAGAGGGAGCACCCAGGGGACAGTGCTCCCTTGCGCGCCCGCCAGCCGGGTGACAGCAGGGCCAGCCTCGGGGGGCCCGGAGGTGGCCGGCTCCTGGGCCCCCCAGCAGAAGAGGCTGGCCCTGTGGGTACAAACCGGGTCGCAGGGGCGGCCGGGCCCCCTGGTGAGCCGGGCCCGGTCATGGCCGCGACCCCTGCGACCCTGGTATGTACGCCACTGGGTATAGGGTCTAAGTATACTGTACTATCAGCTATATCTCCAAGAACTGCGCTATACTGCATATAATTTTCTTTCTATCCTCTCCCTCGACCACAGTTCCTTTCCTCATCTTTCTTCCTCCCCCCCCTTTTTCTCTTTCTCCGACTGGGAATCTCCAGGTACCTATCACAAACCACAACTTGGGTTCTCCAAACACGTTGTGTTATCCCTTTATCAAGCCCCCGTCTAGGGTCAGAGAACTGGCTATCTAGGGTTAGGAGCTGGCCTTAGTGGTACAACGTAGCTGGTCCCGCGAGGCCAACCCCCCAATCTCAACACAGAGATTTCGCCCCTCGGCCCAAATCATAGTTAGAGCCTCGCATTCACCCACCTATCGGGTTTATAGTTAGGGCCTCACCTGACACGGCCACATGTTTTTGATCTTTTACTGTCACCGAGAGGCCGCCACCCCGCCACCACGCTAGTGGCTCGAGCCCCACACCCAAATCATAGGTACAGCCTCTCACCAGCCGCTTGGCAACTAGCAGGGCCTCACTTGTCACGGGGTAGAGAGCTTTTCGCTTCGGCACTAGTTAGCCAGCCAGTTCTATATTGCTTAACCGTATTGTTGTTCATCAGTTCATTGTTGTTGTGATATTCTTTTTCAGTATGTCCTAAAAAGGCAACATCGGACAAGGACCATCCCTCCCTAACGCAACCACCGAGCTGGACACTGACAATTCTGTCTTGGCGTCCAGCTCACAAGGAGGAATCTCAGACATTACAGGAGACCTAAACTCCATTCTGGCTACACTTCAGACCATTCAATAATAGTCTGTCTAACTTAGAGAACTCCAGCCCGGCTCAGTTTGGCCGACTGCATGGCGGCCGCAACATATTCAGTACAATCGTTCACCTTCTCCACCTTTGGGTAGATGGTTCACAGACTGACGGAAACAGCATTAGAAGGTCCTTCGGCATTGCAGTCCGGGCCAGATAGAGGGAGTCTATAGAGCTCGAATTGGGTGTATGGTTCCGACCAACTCCCAATTTGTACAGTTAAACCAGTATCCTGGGTGGAAGCATCCACTTAACGATTAGGGATTCCTGGTCAAGAATCCATTGGCCTAGTACCTCACCCAACTTACAACAACCAATTCCTTGTCATCACGGTTACTTTCCACATTTCATAATCTGCATTTTAACATCCTAATTCGGTCGCCCGGCTATTGGGACTCGACAACAAGTGATCGCCTATAGCGTTTTTCACTTGCACTAAGGATACGTACGACAGAACGTGACATTATTACACAACGTTTACAGGTATACTACAACACGATCGCACTATACCGAACTGACATACAATAACACGTTCTGACAAGCCTTTCAAACCATACCCCGTCTTAAAATATCAAAGATAATATTGGTTTATCACTCTACAGTAACGTACGTCCACAGATGGGAATTGTGGGCAGTATCAGACTCCCTAAACAGCATTCTCACCACACAACCAGGTCTTAAATCTATGTGCCTGCAACCGTACAAGGGTTCCGGAACCCTACAACTCCACGATCACAACTAATCAGACTGGCAAATCATGTCTCCTCAAGGAAGATTTAAGAAGGTACAAACACTACATCATGTCACGCCAACATTCAAACCAGGCAATCAAGACACTTGACATACTAATCATTCCCTAACTACTTCTAAATACGGTTCTACATTCATAGTCCTGGCATTAGAGTAGTTTGGGACCACCGGCTCCTATTTAGCACATCCTTTCAATAAGCACGGCATCCAGTAGCAGTATGCCGGTACACATAATTAGAGTCACTAGAAGTCAGTTACATTATACAGGAACATTCCTAACGGATAAGAAGTAAGGCAAACTGATTTTTATGATAATTATAGTGCAATAAGTGTGTTTTCTTGCATTTCCTTTTGCCCTCTTTTACAGGCCTATCCCCTACATCGGTTCCGGCACACCACACCGACTTAATTCCAATCACAAGGTATTTCACTATACGATATTAACTGACCACAAATGAAACATATACAGATATCAAGAGTCACTTCTCCTTACCTAAAAATATATTTAGATTAAAAATTATAAACGGAAACATAAGAAATACTAAAAAATGGTTCTCTTTCCTAATAATGAATCAAGCTACATCATTTGTGTTAACAAGGTAAATACATTGTAATAAGAAAGAAAAAAAGAAAAAATACAAGTTGTAAGTAAATTGCTACTGGCAGCTTTAAAGTAACATCATTATCAGTGTCTACAACAGATTTTATTTGCTACATGCCAATTAGAAGACTTTTTTCCTTGCTGCCTGAAGAAGGGGAGATCAGGATTAGTCGCCTAATATTATGAATATGTACTATATACGTGACTATCATAAGAGACTTACAGGAATACAGGCTGTTCCTATTCCTGCTCTTAATCTATGCATATCAGTATCAAAGAAAAGAGAAGCTAAAACATCAGCTCTCAAGAGAAAATCATATTTACAGTCTATATACAGTCTAGAGCAGGGGTTACCAACCCCAGGGGTACAATTCACAGGGGTTTTGTAAAACATTTTTTGGTAATGCGGCGGTGCGCATTGGTTGGGAATCACAGGCTGATAACAGTGATTCAATGGAGCGCTGTAAAAATGCAAGTGCAGTTGTTCTTACCATTCATAAAATTATATATCACAAGTATATTGGGTACAAAAAACAAGGAAATAAAGACAAGTATATAGTGTAGATGTGATACACTTAAATCTAGAAATGATAATTGATAAGATCCACTCATATGTTTCTGTGTATCTGCATGTGTGTCTATGTATCTGTATGTCTGTGTATCTGCATGTGTGTCAGTGTATCTGTATGTCTGTGTATCTGCAGGTGTGTCTGTGTATCTGCATGTGTGTCTGTGTATCTGCATGTGTGTCTGTGTATCTGCATGTGTGTCTGTGTATCTGCATGTGTGTCTGTGTATCTGCATGTGTGTCTGTGTATCTGCATGTGTGTCAGTGTGTTTGTGTATCTTTATGTCTATATTTGTATGTTTGTCTGTCAGGGTATATATCTGTGTCAGTGTACATGTCTGTGTGTCAATGTGTGTGAGTTACTGTATGTATCTGTGTGTCAGTGAATGTATGAGTATGTCAGTGTGTGAATGTGTATCTGCATGTGTGTCAGTGTAGCTGTGTGTCAGTGTGTGTAAGGGTATTCATTTGTATATCAGTGTATGTATTTGTATGTTTGTGTGTACATGTATGTGTCAGTGTGTGTATCTGTGTCTGTATGTGTGTCACTTTATTTATCTATGTGTCAGGGTATGTATCTGTATGTCATTGTGTGTATCTGTGTGTCTGTATGTGTGTCAGTGTATGTGTATGCATGTGTATGTCAGTGTGTATCTGTGTCAGTATGTGTGCGTGCGTGTGTGTGTGTATCTGCATTTGTGTCAGTGTATGTATCTGTGTGTCAGTGTGTATCTGTGTGTCAGGGTATGCATTTGTGTGTCAGGGTATGCATTTGTGTGTCAGGGTATGCATTTGTGTGTCAGGGTATGCATTTGTGTGTCAGGGTATGCATTTGTGTGTCAATGTGTGTATCTGTGTGTCAGGGTGTGTAGATGGGTGTCAGAATGAGTATCTGAGGATGTGTTTCTGTATGTCAGTGTGTGTGTGTCTGTGTGTCAGGTTGTGCATATGTGTGTCAGGGTATGTATTTGTATGTGAATCAGGGTATGTATCTGTATGTGTATCTGTGTGTCTGTATGTGTGTCAGGGTCTGTATTTGTGTGTCATTGTGTGTATCTGTGTGTATCAGTGTCTGTATCTGTGCATCAACATGTGTGTCAGTGTATACATCTATGTCTCACTGTTTCTGCATATGTGTCAGTGTATATTTGTTTGTGTCAGGCTATGTATCTTTGTGTCAGAGTGTGTATCTGTGTGTCTGTGTACCTGTATGCATGTCAGTGTGTGTGTGTGTGTCTATGCATCTGTATGTTTGACAGTTTGTGTTTCTGGGGAAGAGGATTAGCAGGGGGAGCCTGGGGGCAGAAGAGAACCTGGGTCAGAGGAGAGGCTGGGAGAGCCTGGGAAGACAAGAAGCAGGGGGAGCCTAGGGCAGTGAAAAGAGGGAGACGTGACATACAAAAATGTGTATATTTTAAATAAATGCAACTTTATTAATTACAAACATTTTGCTAATATGATGGATACAATTTATGGAAATGGGCTGTCAAGGGGTACTCAAGTAAAAAAAGGTTGGGAACCACTAGTCTTGATGTGGCAGGCGGGCATTCCCTCCAATGGCCATTGGAGTAACTAAATAACCTCCATTTGTTTAAATATACATAGGGATTTAGGAAAGAGCACAGGTAACTTTTTCTTTTGTTTTTACTGTATGTATGGTGGCTGATGTGTACTATGGTCGTTGCTGCCGCCCAGCAGTGATGGGAGTGAGCACAGGACTTGTTTTTTTGTACTGAAGTACAGAGATCCTTCCCACTATCAAAAGTGCAGCATCCTCTCCTATTTAATGGCTTCAAGATATGGCTATAAAAATAGAGAAAGTCTGCTATGATACAATGAATCCTAATCCCTCAGTTGCCTACAAAATCCTACACCTACTGAACCTGGAATCCTGAGGTATTTCACAGTTTTTGGTAAAAAGAATTGTGAAGAAAGTTCTACTCCCCCTCCCGCTCCCCCAACTACATTGTGGAGGCACCCAAAGGTATCCTAAAATCCATTTTTCCTGTGAGTGCAATATTTACAGCACTGTTTGATTTATGTGTTATAATACTTCACTATGTGTTGATAATTCCTCTACAGATATAAATCCTGTTTTATATACACACATATGATATCAAAAAGTAGAAGGCTCCCTTGGGAACCTGTACATTTAAAATGTAAGTGATTTTTTATGTGTCCTTATTTCACCCTTCGCATTGTGGTATAGATGTGATGTTCATATTTTTTTAAAACATCAGCAGCAAGATTTGCACTAAAGGAGAAATTTAGAGACAATGGTACTTTTAGTACTATATCTTGGACAAAAGAAAACAACTGCAAAGGCAAGCATATTAAGCATAACTAGCTAAACAGAAGTCAAATCTAACTAACATAGGAAAATAAATGAATTTTTTTTAAGACAATTTAGATTATTCAGTTACTAAAAAGCTGAATAGGTTTTTTTAATCTTTAGTACATTCTCATGCAGAGTTCCTTCTGCTTTCAAAGTAAAGCATATGAAAAGTAGATTTGTGCAAACAAAAAGAGATATCAGAGATCAGACTGCTGGACATGAATGCCTAAGAAGCCAATGCAAAAGAAGGCTGAATGCACGGTGAACGAAAGGTGTGAGGTGTGAGACCTGTGAGAGTAATCAGCCAGTTAATCCATTTGGTGATATATGCAGCATCGGAACTAGACACAACCAGACTTGTTTAACATCGGCGATGCTGGGAGGAAGTGAGAGCTGGCCACTTTCTCCCAGTTATGGGGAGAGCACTTACGGGAGGCACAGCAGGGTTGTATTTACCGCGAGGCTGACAAGGCATTTGCCCTGGGCGGCACTTTAAGGGGGGCAGCAAAAAAGCCGCCCCACCAATGGCCCTGGGGGGGCCACCTCAGGGCCCCCCGAGGCTGGCAGCGGCGTCACTTTCCGGACGGGCAGCGAGGGTGCACTGATCCTCCTGTTCAGCTCCCTTGTTCGCACCGCAGTGATGCCGGAGCCGGAATATGATGTCACTCTGGACCCGGCATCACTAAGCGGCACGTAAGGGAGCTGAACAGGAGGATCAGTGCTCCCTCACCGACTGGTCTCCCAGCAGTCCCATTGGACCCCAGGGAAAGCAAGAATCCACCCCACCACTCCCAAATGTAGGGAGGCTAGGGGGATTGAAAAAAAAAAAGTGTGTTTATGTGTGTCTGTTACTGTGTGTGTCTGTTAGGGAGTGTGTTGCTATGTGTTAGTGTGTGTTTGTGTGTGTGTGTGTGTGTGTGTGTTAGAGAGTGTGTTAATGTGTGTGTCTGTTAGAGAGTGTGTTAGTGTGTGTGTGTGTCTGTTAGTGAGTGTGTTAGTTTGTCTGTTAGAGAGTGTGTTAGTGTGTGTGTCCGTTAGTGTGTATGCGTGTCTGTTAGTGAGAGTGTATGCATGTCTCTTAGTGACAGTGTGTTAGTGTGTGTGTCCGTTAGTGTGTATGCATGTCTGTTAGTGAGAGTGTATGCGTGTCTCTTAGTGACAGTGTGTTTATGTTAGTGACTATGTGTGTCTGTTAGTGAGTGTGTCTGTCTCTTAGGGAGTGTGCTACTATGTGAGTGTCTGTTAGCACATGTGTGTGTGTGTGTGTGTGTGTGTCTGTTAGGGAATGTGTTACTATGTGTGTGTGCATGTCTGTTAGTGAGAGTGAGTGCATATCTGTTAGTGAGTGTGTGTTTCTGTTAGTGAGTGCGTGTGTGTGTGTTAGTAAGAGTGTGTGTGTGCCTGTTAGTGAGAGTGTGTATGTTGTCTGTTAGTTAGTGTGTATGTGTGTATGTCAGTGAGTATGTCTGTTAGCTAGTGTATGTGTGTCTGTCAGTGAATCTGTGTGTCTGACACTGAGTGTATATGTTTCTGTCAGTGAGTGTAAATGTGCAGTTAGAAGGTGGGGGTGGGGGTGCCTGAGCTTTGTCATGCCTAGGGCAGCACAAAACCAGAATACCATGAGGCACAAGATGAGGAGATGACAATAACAGCAGGGGGGGGGGGGGGAGAGGACAAAAGAAGAAAGCAGCTCTAAATCCCACACTCACATCAGCCTCAGCCAGAAGCAGGATGAAAAGCAAGCCACACATAAAAAGGTATGTTAACAGAAGAGGATGCAAATATTATGGCAAGTATGTGTGGGTCAGTTTATATATATATATATATATATATATATGTCAGTCTGTGTATCTATGTGTCAGTGGGTGTATACTGTATGTCAGTCTGTGTATATGTGTATTTGTGTATGTGCATTTGTGTGTCTGTATGTGTGTATGTATCAGTGTGTGTATCTGATTGTGAGTGTATATGTCAGTCTGTGTATCTGTGTGTCAGTGTGTGTATATGACGGTCTGTGTATCTGTGTCAGTGTGTAGGTGTATCTGTGTGTTAAGTTGTGTGTATGTATCCGTCTGTGTATCTGAATGTGATTGTATGTGTCAGTGTGTGTATCTATGTGTCAGAGTGTGTATGTATGTGGCAAGATATGTGTATTTGTCAGTGTGTGTATCTGAATGTGTGTATGTTTCAGTGTGTGCACCTATGTGTGTGTATGAGACAGTTTTTAACTGCATGTGTGGCTTGTGTTAGTGTGTTTACATGTGTCTTTCTGTGTATGTTAATTTGTATGCATATCTGTGTATATATGTATGTGGCTGTGTGTGCATACATCTCAGCAACCAAACACTATCAAGACATGCAAACACACCCTTGCAATTAAACACATACATTACATACAAATACACCCCTGTGATTAAAGTTCAAAACTATGTAAAAATACACCCCTCCATTCAAGCACCAACACTACTCACAAAAGTACAAGTGTTTTTAAAAGCCAGCACTACATACAAACACACCACTGCATATAAACGCAAACACTGCACACAAGGACACCACTGCATTCCAGTTGCAACAGTATATACAAATACACATGAATATGCACACAAATACTCTATATAAAACGTGATTGCATTCAAATGCACAAACACTGCTCACAAATACAATCCTGCATGGCTCTGCAAATGGTAGATCTCCACCTGGCATAGCATCTTGGGAGTTCTATGACATATCGGGAGTCATTGGTCACTCTTGCGCTAGAGGAGGGCTCAAGAAAATTTCTTGCATCAGGCCCTTTCTATATTAGTTTTGCCACTCGACATAAATGGAGGAAACCAGCTGGTGGGGGCAAACATAGGGGGCCATTATTGAAACACTGGGATTGCAAAAGGCATCAAGCTATGCAAAATATATAAATTAAGGGGTATACATTTTAAACCAAACTAGATCAGTCATTCTGTGCAAGGTGAAGTAGAACCCAAAGGGAAAAAAAAAAACAGTGCTTAAATCAAATGAGTGAATATCCAGAATCCAACACAAAGATAAGATGAGACAAAGTAGGAGGGAAAGTATGTCTAGAGCTGATAAAGATCCAAACAATTATTGCCAGTTCAAGAATCATAGTCAAGAACAGAAGAGACAATCAGAAATAAGAGTATCTTAAAGACAGAGGTTTAGCCTAATTGACATGGTGAAGCAAGAAACAGACATGTCTGTGCCAATGGAAATATCATGTAAAAAGAACATGTGGATCATGAATGGTGGACCATAAAAAAATAATTGTATGATAGGAGTTCCCTTGAGCAAATATAAAAGAGAAAAAGCTGACAGTGTTAAAAGAAGCTGTTATGAAAGGTATCTGTTGTCTCAAACATCAGATATGCCATTTCTGTTCTAAACAAAGATATCATGGCACTAGAAAAAGTGCAGAGACGAGCTACAAAATTGATAAAAGGAATGGAGCATTTTAGTTAAGAAGAAAGGTTAAAAAATTTAAATCTCTTCAGTTTGGAAAAACAGCGCCTGAGATGGGATATGATAACATTATACAAATATATTCGGGGCCCGTACAAACCATTATCTGTAAATCTATTCATAAACAGGGCTATACATAGGACACAAGGTCACACATTTAGGCTTGAAGAAAGGAGATTTCATCTAAGGCAAAGAAAAGTTTTTTTTTTTTACAGTAAGAGCAATAAGGATATGAAATTCATTGCCTGAAGAGGTGGTTTTGTCAGAGTCTATAAAGATGTTTAAACTGCAATTGGACAAATACTTCCAAAAACATAACATACAGGGATATAATTTCTAATTAGTGGGGTAATAGCCGCTTGATCCAAGGAGACATCTGACTGCTATTTTGGGGTCAAGAAGGAATTTTTTCCTAGTTTGTTGCAAAATTGGAAACGCTTCAGACTGGGTTTTTTGCCTTCTTTTGGATCAACAGCAAAAGCATGTGTGAGGAAGGCTGAACTTGATGGACGCAAGTCTCTTTTCAGCTATGTAACTATGTAACTATGTATACGCTCAATGTGAAAGGTAAGGCACCACTGAAATTTTCAATGCTGTCAAGCTGTCAAACATTCTTGCGCATCTGATGAGATGTCTGAGTGTAAGGATTATGGTGAATGAAGGAAATTCACACACTCCAGAAGCCGACCAGAGTTGTGGTAAGGCATCCATTTCCATACAGTCCCAATCTGGGAACAATTTGAAGTAATCGGTAGTTCACTTTGGACATCAACAAATCAAGAGAAAGAGGGCTCCTGCATAGATGTAGACAACAGAAAAAGTATCAGTCCGGCATACAGCCAGTTTGAGTCATTCACCCAATTGTCTAATCCTGAGGGATATTTCACTATTAGGGACATGTTCCAGTTAATGCAATAATGGTAGAATGTCCTTCATGGGGTCTGACAGAAATCTGAAATGGAAGTTCCAAGTCCATTAATGTATCAAATGTCAAAGCGTTCTCCATGCAAAAGAGAAGGGAACAAATGGATAATCCCTAATAGACAATCTCTATGCAAGCCTGCAAATCACAAAGTAACTGGTAAAGAGCTCCAGACAGTTGATGGTGATGATCATGTTCTGCAGGTGTCCAGGTTTCACAGCATATGGCACCCCATCCAAGTTCAGGATGTCTGGATTAGAGCTGAATTTCGCCTGGTCATTCCAAACTTCAGGTTGCAACGGTACCAATGAAGCTTGTTGCACAGGAAGAGTGTCTGATTATAGGAAATAAATGACAAGATATTAGGGTGTTGCTTCCCTAGTCTCTGCATTGCTTAATAGTGAAGGAGGCCTGGAAAGAATTAGCTGAATGGAAGGTGAGGGGAGTCAGATGATCTTGGCAAGCCTCCTGATAGGGGTCTCATTATGATGTAGGACCCGTTCTGGGAGTAGGACATTGTGATCTCGGGCGTGCAATAGGATGTTGTACAAGTATAAAGTGGAGCCTTCAAATGCACCCTAAAAGGATTCAACAGCTTGGTGAAGCAGCTAGGAGCAAATCTGAGACCAAAGAGCAGGCAAGCGACCTGCTAAGCTGGTCATTCCAGACGAATTGAAGGCAGTTGCCATGGCAGAGGACTGTCATATAGGCATCCTCAATGCCTTAGGGAGTTCAAGTCCTATTCACATAGAGGATCCTGCAAAGATATCGGATGCCCTCTGTTTCAAAGTGTCAATAGATCACAAAAGCATTGCCGTATCTAAGACTGATAACAGGACAGAAATCTTTATTTATTTTTTTTTTTTTGGCCTCCGGCCCAAAACCCTTTGCAATAACAGCCTGCATGAGTAGGATGTTCCTCTAGTTCGAGATACTTTCTTCAGCAAAGTTTGTGCCTTGCTGAGGGACATGTAAATGGCAACATAGCAGTTCAACTCTCAACCAAAGTTGTCTGGGAAGTGTAGCCTAAGATTGCCTAACCAAGCCATTTGTCAACGAGGCAGAATAGGGCAGCCTAACTTCATTCAGCAGATTAAGCAACATTAGCATTTTCTAAGAGACCAATGGCCCTTTGTGCCCATTCATGTATAGTGTTCATGTGAGGATAATGTACTAAGTCAGAGTTTCTTTGGAGAAGAGATACAACTGAATGAGAGGAACACAGGAGCTGAGCTCCTGTTCCCAAACAAACAGCGTACTGGCCACTCTATCCAGAGGGGTAGGCTTAAGACATTCAGCACATAGTCATGCAAGTCCTTTTCTTATGGCTTGTAGATTCAGAAGTGGAAACGTTGGTTGCCATGTAAAGGCAGGCTTTGTCACCTTGGTTTCAACAGAGTGGGAATCACTCACTATGATCTCCTATGGATGCGTATTAGGGACTTTAACTTGTGGCTTGGTGAATGGTGTCGGGAGCAAGGATTTGGCTTTATTGCTCATGGTAGCTCTGTTTGGAATGGAAATAAACTGTACAAAAAAGATGGTTTGCATCTTTCTCAAAAGGGAACAAATGTTCTCAGTGAGCAGTTCAGAGGTTTTGCTAGGATGTTTTTAAACTAGGAGGGGGGGGGGGGCAAAAGGGTGATAAAACATCAATCCAATTGTCCCCCAAAACAAGGACAGAAGGTGCCTGTAGCAAGTGTGTTAAAAAATGATAAGCTTAGAGTCATGTCTACAAATGCTCGCAGTTTAGGGAATAAGATCCATGAACTTGTGGCAATAATTGCAACTGATAGTGTAGATTTAGTCGCTGTTACTGAGACATGGTATAATGAGAAAAATGACTGGGACATAACAATACCAGGGTACTCTTTATATAGAAAAGACAGGGAAGGCAAGAAAGGGGGAGGGGTGGCCCTGTATGTAAAGGATAGCATAAAATCTTGCCTAATAAAGGTTAGTGAGGCGAACATAGAGTCCGTTTGGGTTACGTTAGAATTTGGTAATCACACAGTAACTCGTGTAGGTGTGATTTATAGGCCCCCAGGACAAATTGAAGAGTTAGATAATCTACTAGTTGAAGAAATAGCTAAAATGACAATGAAGGGGGAAGTTATAATCATGGGTGACTTTAATCTTCCTGATGTGAATTGGAAAACAAAAATAGCTACTTGTGCCAAGAGCACACATATTCTAAACTCCCTACTGGGATGGTCTCTAAAACAAGTCGTTGAGGAGCCAACTCGTAAAGAGGCCATACTAGATTTAGTGTTAACAAATGGAGATTTGGTATCAGATATTACTGTAGGGGAAAGTTTAGGATCCAGTGATCATCAGTCAGTGTGGTTTAATATAAGAACAGTGACTGAGTCACACCACACAAAAACAAAAGTTTTAGACTTTAGAAAAACAGACTTTTCTAAAATTAGAATATGTGTAAAGGAGTCATTATCAGACTGGAGCAATTCATATGGAGTCCAAAAGAAATGGGATTATTTAAAAGTTGCACTACTGAAGGCAACAGAAAATTGCATTAGGCTTGTCAGTAAAAGCAAAAAATTCAAGAAACCACTGTGGTACTCCGCAGATGTGGCCAAAATAGTAAAAACAAAAATTTAGCATTTAGTAATTATAAAAAAACCCAGAGGGAGGAAGACAGAATGACCTATAAGATTAGGCAGAAAGAGGCTAAGCAAGTTATAAGAGCTTCCAAATCCCACACAGAAGAGAAAATAGCACAGTCAGTAAAAAAGGGGGACAAAACTTTTTTTAGATACATAAATGAGAAAAGAAAAGTAAAACAAGGATTAGTTAGATTAAAAACAAAAGAAGGAAGGTATGTAGATGAGGATAAAGGTCTAGCTGACTGCCTCAATGAATATTTTTGTTCGGTATTTACAGATGAAAATGAAGGAAAGGGACCTCAGTTAAGAAAAAGGATAAATGAGTCATTTATTACACGTGAGTTTACAGAGGAAGAGGTTCTATTTCAACTGTCAAAAGTAAAGACAAATAAGTCAATGGGACCTGATGGAATACACCCAAAGCTATTAAAAGAGCTTAGTGGTGTACTAGCAAAACCATTAACAGATTTATTTAACCAATCATTGATAACAGGAGTAGTCCCAGAAGATTGGAAGTTAGCGAATGTTGTGCCCATTCACAAGAAAGGTAATAGGGAGGTGTCGGGCAACTATAGGCCAGTAAGCCTTACTTCAGTAGTGGGGAAAGTGATGGAAACCATGTTAAAGGATAGGATTGTTGAACATCTAAAAACACATGGATTTCAAGACCAGAGACAACATGGGTTTACTTCAGGGAGATCATGCCAAACTAATCTTATTGATTTTTTTGATTGGGTAACTAAAATTATAGATCAGGGTGGTGCAGTAGACATTGCTTACCTAGATTTCAGTAAGGCTTTTGACACTGTTGCACATAGAAGGCTTATCAATAAACTACAATCTTTGAGTTTGGATTCCAATATTGTTGAATGGGTAAGGCAGTGGCTGAGTGACAGGCAACAGAGGGTTGTAGTCAATGGAGTATATTCAAAGCTTGGGCTTGTCACCAGTGGGGTACCTCAGGGATCTGTACTTGGACCCATTCTCTTTAATATTTTTATTAGTGATATTGCAGAAGGTCTTGATGGTAAGGTGTGTCTTTTTGCGGATGATACTAAGATATGTAACAGGGTTGATGTTCCAGGAGGGATAAGCCAAATGGAAAATGATTTAGGTAAACTAGAAAAATGGTCAGAGTTGTGGCAACTGACATTTAATGTGGATAAGTGCAAGATAATGCATCTTTGACGTAAAAACCCAAGGGTAGAGTACAAAATATTTGATAGAGTCCTAACCTCAACATCTGAGGAAAGGGATTTAGGGGTGATAATTTCTGATGACTTAAAGGTAGGCAGACAATGTAATAGAGCAGCAGGAAATGCTAGCAGAATGCTTGGTTGTATAGGGAGAGGTATTCGCAGTAGAAAGAGGGAAGTGCTCATGCCATTGTACAGAACACTGGTGAGACCTCACTTGGAGTACTGTACACAGTACTGGAGACCCTATCTTCAGAAGGATATTGATACCTTAGAGAGAGTTCAAAGAAGGGCTACTAAACTGGTTCATGGATTGCAGGATAAAACTTACCAGGAAAGGTTAAAGGATCTTAACATGTATAGCTTGGAGGAAAGACGAGACAGGGGGGATATGATAGAAACATTTAAATACATAAAGGGAATCAACACAGTAAAGGAGGAGACTATATTTAAAAGAAGAAAAACTACCACAACAAGAGGACATAGTCTAAAATTAGAGGGACAAAGGTTTAAAAATAATATCAGGAAGTATTACTTTACTGAGAGGGTAGTGGATCCATGGAATAGCCTTCCAGCTGAAGTGCTAGAGGTTAACACAGTAAAGGAGTTTAAGCATGCGTGGGATAGGCATAAGGCTATCCTAACTATAAGATAAGGACAGGGACTAATGAAAGTATTTAGAAAACTGGGCAGACTAGATGGGCCGAATGGTTCTTATCTGCCGTCACATTCTATGTTTCTATGTTTCTATGTTTCTATGTTTCTATGAGTCCCATTCTAACAGGCATGGACTTGTCATCAGGATACCCCACATCTATCAATGCATACTCATAGCAGTCATTCCCTCCTTTAAAGAGGAGTACCATCAAGTGTACCAAGAATAGCTGGGACCAAATCTGTCTTGGGGACATAGTAAGGCTTTTGCCATTGTGGCCAGACGCATGCTCCTTTCAGAGTATTTGTGCTGTTATTTGTATAAATGGCAAGACTCCTCAGAAGGAGTCTCTGGTTGCTTAGGTGGGTACATTTAAGGCAGATAGCACTGGTGTCGTGTGTGATAACCAGTGGCAAGGTTCCAAAGTCAAAGCTGTGGGAAAGAATTCAGAGATGGCCATGTAAAGCCACACATTGAGCTCTTTAGGAAACGGGATGTAAGGTTCCAGAGACATAACTGTAAAAGCTATAACATGAACAAGCAGTGAACTGCACTTATCTGAGGTTCACACTTAGCACAATGGTGTCCAGGGGGACTAGTCACACAAGTGGAGCCCACCCATCATTGAGAGGTTATCTCTCTGTAATAGGACATTGTACAGTACAAGGGCAGAATCACCCTGAAGTGTAGAGGACAAGGGAAGGCTGGAAAGAGTTCAAACCACAAAAGTAAAGTGCGAGCTCCAAGAAAATGGCAGGGCAGGTAATAAGGAGACAGAGGAAATGCCTCTAGATGGGGCCAAACAGGCCAATGCAGAGATGAAGCCCCCAGAAGAGAGACAGATCAAAAGCCCAAACATGATGGAAGCCTCCATAAAAAAAAAAAAAAAACAAAAAAAAAAACAAGCAATGGCAACAGAGAGTACATAAAGAACAAAGACAAAATCAGTGTGACTTATAACTATGTTAAGGCGGTATATCTGAGCAAACTCGCTAGGGAGGCCAGCAACAAAGAAACAGGACGTTGAAGTAGCCTTTCATCCTGCTTGCTCTGTTTTTATTAGTTGCTGATTTTTATGCTATTTTACCTGTTTCTTTACTGATTTTATTAAAGAAAGAGAAGTAAAATATAGAGCCTTCTTACTTGCTGTAAATTTGCCTATCCTTAGGTGTTGTTAAGCTCATATTTGCTGTGCAGTGCTATAAATTGTATGTTTTCTCTTGCTTCAACAATACTTTATTGTAACATTTTAAAAAAAATACAATTAATGAAATATGTTCATTTCTGGGATCAAGACATTTCATTGTTAAATAGACACAAACAATGTTATTTGATAAGGATTTATTAAATATGACAATTGTTCAAAATTATACCTTAAATTATCTGAAAACAAATAGTGAAATCATGTGAAAGTGCTTTGTCAAAGCAACAACAAAATGCAAACATTTGAGGTCACATTTTAAAGAGTAACCAAATAGTGGCATCTAGTGGACAATAATAAAAATTATAACAATTCTAGGAAATTGGATAATTTGTTAGTTTTGAGGTTACTTATTTAGAAAAATGAATTTTTCAATAAAACATGAGATACATATAGGACATTATATATAATATTGTTTGCTGCATATGATTAAAATCTTTAATATAGCTGGTTAGCAAGAACTATTAAAGCAAAATCTATATTTGTTATTATACCTTTTTGCCACATTAAATGTTCCAAATGCACTATATCAGTGGTAGGCAACCTTCAGGAATCCAGATTTTGTGGACTACATCTCCCATGATGCTTTGCCAGCATTATGGTTTTAAGAGCATTCTGGGGCATATAGTCCCCACCATCTGGCATATCCAAGGTTTCCTACCCCTGCACTATGTCCTGATTGTAAAATATATATGCAGGTGATACTCTAAAATGTTAATTTATTCCAGTAATGCAACATAAAAGGGGAAACTAATATATGAGATAGACGCATTACATGCAAAGCAAGATAGTTCAACCTGGCTGATAACTTTATTGATTTATATTTTGTTAAGAAACACACTATACCAGTCAAGGAGAGATCATCACCTCTAGCGGTTGAGGCGATTGATGGGAGACCCCTACCTCAACCATTGATTACCCATGAGTCCTTGCCTATTTGCATTATGATAGGAGCTTTGCATAAGGAAAACATTACCTTCCAGATAATCGCTTTCTCTTCTTGTCCCATCATATTAGGTTTCCCTTGGCTCATCAAGCATAATCCTAATATTGACTGGACTAAAGGGTAAATACTGGAATGGGGTAGAGACTGTCAGGAAAACTGCATGTTTCACATTACTAAAACAGTGGGCATTGTTGCTTTACCCGCTGCTACGTCTCTGACCCCCGAAATTTCCGTACAGTATTGGGAGGTTAGGGAGGCATTTAGTAAAAGCCAGACTGATGTTCTTGCTCCAAACAGGTAATTTAATTGCTCCATTGATCTGTTGCCCGGAACTATGCCTCCTAATGGGGCAGTATGTGCCCTATCCCAACAAGAAAGTAAGATCATGGATGAGTACATCAAAGAATCGTTAAGAAAATGCCATATACCCAAATAATCCTTGCCTGCTGGAGCAGGATTCTTTTTTGTAGCTACGAGTTACGTCCTTGCATTGACTACAGGGCATTAAACAAGATTACTATAAAGAATGCATATCCCATTCCCCTTATATCCAAATTGTTTTATAGACTCCACGGTGCTAAGATCTTTACCAAACTTGACCTTAGGAGTGCATACAATTTGGTGAGGATTAGGTAGGATTATGAAAGGGAAGATGGCATTTAACACTAGTAGTGGGCACTATGAATACCTTTTCATGCCCTTCAGATTATGCAATGATCCGGCCGTGTTTCAGGATTTTATTAACGGTGTACTCAGGGGCTATATTTATTCATTTGTTCTAGTTTACCTGGATGATATCCTTATTTATTCCCCAGACCTCCAGACTCATCATGAACATGTTAAACAAGTATTACAAACATTGCTTAATATTGGACTTTATTGCAAACTTGAGAAATGCATATTTGATCAGCATGAGGTTCAGTTTTGGGGTATTATATTTCTGCCTCTGGTTACCAAATGTATCCTCGCAAACTAGAGGCTGTTCTACACTGGCCGTTACCCAATGAGTTAAAAGCCATCGAAAGGTTTATTGGTTTCTCTAACTATTATAGGAGATTCATCAAAGGTTTCTCTTTGGTAATAGCCCCCATCACCAATATGACATACAAGGGGGCTAATTGTACTATATGCCCTAAAGAAGCTAGATAGGCTTTTGAGCTTCTTAAACAAATGTTGCATCTGCTGACATATTAAAACATCCTAACACTAGTAAATCTTTCCTACCTGAGGTTGACACCTCCAAGACAGGGGTCAGGGCTGTTCTTTCTCAGAGAGAGAGTCAGGATGCCCCTTTGCATCCTTGTGGTTACTTCTCCAGAAAGTTGTCTCCTTCCAAGCGTAACTATGACATTGGTAATAGAGAACTGTTAGCCATCATACTAGCGCTTAAGGAATGGCGACATCTTTTGGAGGGTTCCAAGGATCCCCTTTTGATTATTACTGATCACAAGAACCTGGCATATATTGGGGATGCCAAATGACTGTCTTCTAGACAAGCTAGATGGTCATTATTTTTGTCTCGGTTTAACTTCATTATCACCTACAGACCCAGTTCTAAGAACGTTAAAGCTGATGCCTTGTCTAGGAAATTTGACATTGAATCAGATCTAGAACAAGAGACATCCCCTATTATTTCTCCTGAGTGTATTATTGCATCCACTGTCCTTTCCTTATCATCCCCTTTGCTCCGTGCTATCATGGTGTCTCAGCCCCAGGCACCTTGCAACAAACCTCAAAATAAATTGTTTATTCCGTTGCCTGACAGGAAAAAAGTGCTGAAGGTATTCCATGACAATGTGACCGCTGGGCATCCGGGTATTAATAAAACTGTATCCGCCATTTCCAGGTCATTTTGGTGGGAGTCACTCAGGAGGGATATTAAAGATTATGTAGAAACCTGCGCTGTCTGTTCAGTTTTGAAGGTTCCTCATAAGTTTCCGTGTGGATTGTTACAGCCACTTCCTATACCCAGTATCCCATGGTTTCATTTATCGATGGATTTCATTGTTGAACTCCCTAATTCCATTGGTTATACAACCGTTTTCATGGTAGTTGACCGTTTTTTTTTCAAAATGGCACACTTTACTCCACTTAAAAAAATTGCCATCATCTCAGGATACGTGATATTGTCAGGCTACATGGTATTCCTCAAAATATTGTGTCTGACAGGGGTTCCCAATTTGTGTCACGGTTCTGAAGGGCATTCAATAAACACTTTGGCATTAAATTGTTATTTTCTTATTCTCTGGCCCTTCCAGTGTCCTTATGTATACCTAATACTTTTCATGTGTCCTTGCTCAAACCGCTTGTTTGCAATCGGTACACAAATCCGATTGTTTTCCCTCCTCCTTTGGTTGTTTCTGGACAGGAGGAGTATGAAGTCTCCTCCATCATTGATTCCAGGTTTTCTCGTTATTTCTTTACAGTATTTGGTTGATTGGAGGGGGTATGGGCCTGCTGACCATTCTTGGGTTTTTGATATCCATGCAGGCCATAAAATTTGTTATTTTTACGCCAAGTTTACTCTCAAACCTGGTCCTGCCCGCTCGTGTTTAATGGCATTTACCGTCCTGACAGGAAAAGTTGTTCCGAGCAGAATTAACGTCCTGAAAGGAAAAGTTGTGCTGAGCAGCAATCATGCACATGGAGACCTGGTAATTGCTTTTGGGATCAAAGGCCGGTTACAGCCAATTAGATCCACATGAGGGGTATTTAAACCCAATTCTCCTTTTGCTCATTGCTGTTGTGGTTTCATCCTGATGGTAATCCCGTGGATCCTGATCTTGATTTTCTGGTATTTGACTCTCGCTTCGTTTTGACTTCCCTGAATTCTGGTATCCTTGACTTCTGGCTTTCCCTCATTGTTGTGTCTGATTCTGTGTTCCTGACCTCGGCAAGTATTTTGACTATTCTTTGATATGTTAAGTCCGGACATTCTAAGGTCCAGTTATAAGTTTCCTTAGTCCTAGGTGTTACACAGTTGTGCCTGCTGGATCAACTTGTAATCCTGACAATGGGAAAGCATAGGTCTACACATAGTACTTTGCAGATTGATAGAATAAAAATATTGGGATGTGTTTTAAAGTGTTGATACATATGACAGAACAGTAAAATAATGTCAGGGAGTGTTCACGTAAAGTGTTGGTAGTGGGACAGGAAACCCAAACCAATATTTAGTCCTTTATTCTTGCTGTTAAACAATTTGATCATTTTGGCTTCAACAGTTTTTCTTTCTTGGTATATTTAAAACCCCCTTTCAGTACTTTGATTTTTAGGTCCTTCAATGAGTGGCCAGGCTAGGTAAAGTGATTCTTCTTTGTGCCAATTGTGGTCAACTACAACCCAGCTCTTGAGGAAATTAGGAAAATCATTAAAGACCTACAACTAATGTTAACAGAAGGTAAGACTCTGGAAAACGTTTTCTCTGAAACACCTATTTTGGCCTTCAGACAACCACCAAACCTCCAACAAAAAATAATCAACTACCCACTGATGGGAAGAATAAAGAAGAAGGGGCCGGTCAATGCAAAAAACCTCACTGCAAACTGTGTCAGCACATATGCACAGACAACACAGCCACACACAACAATAAAACCTACAGCATTAAAGGATCATACTCCTGCACATACAGCAATGTGGTATACATGATTCAATGCTCCAAATGCCACATAGGATGCTACATTGGGGAAACCATCCAGCAATTAAATGGCAGACTGAATATGCACAGACAATCCATTAAACCAAACAAAGAAGAATCGTACTGCACTCCTGTGGGACACCACCTTACCCAGCCTGGCTACTCAATGAAGGGCCTAAAAAATGAAGTACTAAAAGGGGGTTTAAAAAATACCCAAGAAAGAAAAATGTTCAGAATGATCAAATTGTTTAACAGCAAGAATAGAGGACTAAATATTGATTTGGGTTTCCTGTCCCACTACCAACACTTTACATGAACACTCCCCCACATTATCGTACTGTTCCGTCATATGTATCAATATTTTAAAACACATTCCAATATGTTTATTCTATCAATATACAAAGTACTATGTGTAGACCTATGCTTTCCCATACTCTTATGCATGTATGCTTATATATGTAGCTGTGCATTTATATTTGTGTATATGAGTTCATGTGCATGTATGTATATGTGCTTATGTGTATCTACAGCTGCATAAGTATATATATGTGTTCATGTGTTTGCATATACATATATAAAATCCAAACAAATTCCTTGCACTTACGCTTTGAGGGTTTCCAATGCCGGGTGCACGTTCCCTTGGCTCCCAAATGTATAGTCTGTGTATAAAATTGGCTGTACTCCGGTCTTTAAAATTTAAATATTTATTAAATCAACAAAATAAAAACTATTGTTTCAGTCTGGTACTTTCTTCAGGATCAAAACTTGCATTGGCTGCTCATTGGCATGATATATCAAGTTTATGCATTTGCTGCTGATTGGCATAATATACAAGGTTTATGCATTTATTGCATTAATAGAATTACCCTGCTGCCCATGTGTCTTTGCCAACCAGGGCATACATGTGTGACTGTGTCAATGTGCATGTGTGCGTGCACATGTCTTGTGGGGGGTGGGGGAATGGAGTCTTGGTCCCAGGCAGCACAATGTCTTGGGCCGACCCTGTGGAGTTGTAAACATATGAAAAGTCGGAATTGCTTACTAAAATTTTTGAATCTCACTACTGCATATAAGGCACCTCAACTGGTTAACTGGTTACATAATACAATTGTGGCGAAACCGACCTCGCCACGTGTCCTTGGAGGGGGCTGCTTGCCCACCTCTTGCCTTTAGACTATGGCCCCTGTTCTTTTTCCCTGCTGAAAGGCTGGTTTGTGCCTTTCTGCGGACTGTTAAAGCCATGCTACCCCAGATAGCTATGCCATGGAGCCCAGCCGTATACTGAAAGACTGTATGAAAGACTTTGGCTCCATGGCGATTGAACTGTATGTATGTGATCTGAGCGCCATCTGGTAATAATGTGCGCTCAGATCTAAGCTATCTGGGGATAGGTAGAATGTCTGTATTTTTATGTAATAAATGTAACCTTGTGTATTTTATTGTATTTTTATGTATTTTATTGTCCTTTGTCTGCCATGTGGCTAATGGAGTTTTGCCTCTGTCCTTGGAGATAATTGGATTACTTCTCAATTATCTCCAGGATAGAAGACTCTGAAACTGGTTTGGGCCAGAAAGCCATGCTGGCAGTGGGTTTTATTAATACTTTTGCTAACTTTTGAACCCCTGGTCTGATTCGTGCCATTTTTCTATATGTTGTTCCCCTGAATGGATTGATTGTGAATATGTAATTTTTATGTGAATGTGATGTATAGGGAGTTCCTGTTTTAACCCTCAAAGTGAAGTGTCGTATCATTCTTGGGGGGAATTTGACTGTATGCCGATTGCCAGGAGTGTAAGCTGTTCGTAGGGCTTTTCCTGTTCGGCTGCTCCCAGGGTTCGTGTGTTTCCTGTTCAGGAGTTGGGGGATTGGTGCAGTTTGGAGTTCGGGAGGTTGGTGATTGCAGTAGCTGCTTGTCTATCTGAAAGGGGATTATCTCCTAAACGGTTTTTATCCTCTTGTGAGGGAAACGGTCCGTTACAACAATCTTATGCAATTAAAGCCCACAAATTGAATTACTATTAACTTCTCTAATTCCATCATACCTTACATCGTTGAAGAAATCCCTTGATCTCTCAACCATAAATTGCATAAAAGAAGAGATACTTGTTCTTGACACCAAAGTAGCAGCAAGATTAGCTGTTTATATCCTTGAATATCTGGCATTACCAAAAACATATTAAGTATATCTACTAAAGCGTATAAAGCATAGAATAGTATATATTTATTGTGCTTATTGTAAAGCATCTATTCCTCTATGTCAGATGAAATCTCATTTTTGTCTAAATGATTCAGGTCTGTTGCTGATCATGCCTTTGAATTGCATATATTGACATGACATCAGATGTTGATTGAACCAATAGTGGGCTAGTTTCTGAGGGTGGGGGGGACTTAACTGATAGTTAGCAGGATGATATGGCGACCAAAGACTTACCAAAAAATTTAGATCATCTTATCGACCATATGATCAATATTGATTATAGACTAAGGGAGAGACATAACACTCAAAACAGCCCAAAATATCCCATACTGACTGTAACTCCTAGATTTCAAAACCTTGATCCAATTGTTACATCTGACTCTGAACTTATGCAGCTGTAGATAACCAAATTAACTGAGGCAAAGTAGCAATTTAGGAAAAATCATTCAGTGGACCTCACCAGTGTCCCCTCTTTTGCCTCCTACTAGATTTTATTTCCCAGTTTCTTTGCACCGGGGTGCTAATAAAATAGTTCATAGCACTCGTAGATTCTGTGGTAACTGAAAATGTAGCAAAAATTGTAATCCATAGAGGCTCGGGCTGACAACTTGCAGGACTCAAAGAATCACCTGCTAAAGACAGATACCACAAGATACGTTCAGAGGTTTTGTGGAGTCCATGCCTCAATGCATCAGAGATGTATTGGCAGTACAAGGAGGATCTACAATATATTAGGCAGGTGATTTCAATGTAGCAGCTGTATAAACTAATTGTGAAACTAAGCTTTCATATAATTCATAAAGCAATTTACTGTAAAACACATATGAATGTAACCGCACAAAGCTAAAGAGATGTAAGGGTTTTGTGCTGATTATACACTTCTATGTGAAGTAATTTTGAGAAAAGTAGAGAATTTGAGCAATATACAAAAAACATAATTCTTACTCTTATGATGACGATAGTAATTAAATGCTTAAAGATAAATGGTTTGCCTGGTAATCCCAAGTTCCTCTACAGTTGGAAAACGAAGGAGGGTATTGGGATATAGACAGGCAAAGAGTTGTGGTCAGTGGGTGGTGCCAGTCCACCAAAGGGCATGTACCCGATTAAATGTAGAAATTGAGAAATATTAATTAACTGGCAGGTTGGTATATTTGAACAACTTGGAGGTCCGTGCCTACTACGCCTTACAGTAATGTCCTGTTATGGGAAAACGGTGGGAGGTAGGAGATAAACGACTCCTTACTGAATAAATATCGGTACTTATGCAGAGAAAAAAGGATTGCTGTCTTTAATGGATCCTTAATAGCATAGTTTGCCGATAAACAGTCTCCCTTTATCGGTAGCTGTAGCCTAACCGATAAATAAATTGTGTTTGTAGCTGTGGTCTGGTTACCAAAAGCAAACAAAAATTTCCCATAAAAACACACTAGCAGCAATAGGAAAAGCAAAGGGTAGGAAGCCACAGTGTTAGCTCAATACAATGTTGCAATCATCAAACGTGATGCAGCTAAAGTAACTCCTTCCTTGCTAATTATACAGAGGGAGATATAGATTGGAGACCAACTCCCCTAATATCTATATAGTAGAGACTGGAAACTGACTCATCTGGTATCTATCTGACCGAGAGGCTGTACATCAGTCCCTATTTACCTCCCAACACCTTCGAGGGTGTTCTAATCTGTAGCTAACTCTAAAATAGAGCAATTGCTGCCTAATGTGCCGTCACACTAACTGTATGGACAGCACTGTATAAAGTGAAGACAATTGTATTAACCAGTGAGGGTCTAAATACCCATAGTGAGCAAAAGTGTCCCTAAAGTGAGCAAATCAGTGATGAAGTGAAAGTAAAAAAAGAGCAAACGCCCGACGCGCGTTTCGGTGTATTAGAACACCTTCGTCAGGGGCTAAGAATTGAATCACCTGAGAAAAGCCGGGACTTTTTAAACCCCCTGTGACCAATCAGCTGTTCGGTTCCTCTTCCGTGGTCCGGTCACGTGTCCGGAATCCCGTGACGTCGATCGTGACGTTCCGCCCCATGTGATCAGAGCGTCATGTATCACTATCCGCCCACGTGACTGGCGGTAGGCGGGGCGGTGGGAGGGGCGATGCTCCTAGTCAGTTAGATTGACTAGTTAGGTAGAATAGCATTGCGTCGATGATGACGCCTTGCCCCACGTGACTGTCTCTGGGTGGGAGGAGTGAGAGAGTCTCTGTGGCGGACGTCATTTGATTGACGGCTTCAATTTCAATGGTTACCGGTCATGGGCTAAATGAACTCCCTGATCCCGAGTATAGACGTATTTAAAACACTGAATATCCTCCATGGTTTCTTAATCCATTTACAGTATATTCTATTTATCAGTGGGAGAGTGGTAGACTTTGTGTGAATGTTAATTGCTTTTTATTATTAGCTTCATAGTATAATGTTCTAATGTCTCCCACTTCAAAAAGTTATAATTATAAGAGGGGAGGAGGATTAATGTACCCTAGGGGATTATATACGCAGGATGGGTATGGTAATTCTCTGCGGAAGTCATCCTATATGGTGGATACAGTGTTAAAGTATTCGTGTTAATTTTGATCAGGGGGAGTTTATTATAGATAGATGATATCCAAGGGTGATACTGCACAGAGATTATTGAAGGATTGGGCACAGGGTTTTAGGTTATCTGTGTGTACAGAGTGGTTAAATAAATTATTTACGGTGAGTTATTTACAGTGCTGGAAAGAATATATATATCTATATATTCATCAAGTTGTAAGTCATTATGGATAGAGATCATGTTATAAAGGGAGTGTAAGTGAACCCTTCATTCAGTCCATCGGGGGACAGGGTTTTCAATCGGTAAATCCAATAGCACTCCCTTTTTCTAATGTGTTGATCCCAATTTCCCTTCCTTTGGTCCTGTTTAATCAGTTTGATTCCCTGAAATTTCAAAACTGTAGGGTCTCCACTGTGTGCATTCTTCACATGCCTAGAGATGGGGGTCTCTATATGTCTGGTGGTCTTGACAGAGTTGATATGTTCAAGGATTCTTCTTCTGAAGGGGCGGAAGGTTTTTCCCACATAAGATATTGAACATTGGCAGGTAATCAAGTACACTAAACCTTTTGAGCTACAATTGAAAAAGGAGCGTGTGTCGAAATGCTGATTTTTGGTACTGTCGGTGAAGGTTTTTGAGTCTTTCTTGATGAATTTACATGCCTTACACCTGCCACATTTGTAAGTACCTTTGAGGTTGTTAGACAGCCAATGTGTTGGTGCTGTGGTTCTCTGAAAGTGACTGTGTACTAAAGAGTCTTTGAGATTCTTGCCTCTCCTTGCTACCAGAGCTACCTGTGCTGGGATGATCTCCCTCAGGTATTCGTCCTGTTTTAGCAGTGGCCAGAATCTGTGCATAATTGATCTTACACAGTTCCATCCAGCATCGTACGTGGCTATACATCTTAATTGCTTATTGTCTTGTTCCATTAATTTCTTACGTGGAACCGAGTCCTCTCTTATTAGGCTCTCCCTGTCTACTAGTAGGGCTCTGTGGTAGGCCCTTTTGAGACATTTGTTGGGATACCCCTTTGTCCTGAACATTGTTCTTAAGGCCCTAGCCCTGGTTTTAAAGTCTTCAATGTCTGTGCAATTGCGCCTGAGGCGCAGATATTGTCCAATAGGGATTCCCTTTTTCTGGGGGGTTGGATGGTGACTCTTCCAGTTTAGTAGGCTATTTGTAGCGGTGCTCTTCCTAAATAAATCACTTTTGATTGTCCCATTTAAATTGGGGATCAGGGTGAGATCTAGGAACGTTAAGTTTGGGGTTCCCACCTCAGTGGTAAATCTGAGGTTAAGATCATTGGTGTTCAGTAGCTGTACAAATTCTGAGAACTGGTCTTGTGTACCTGTCCATATAATCACAATGTCATCTATGTATCTTTTCCAATAGTGGATGCATTGGACTAGATGGTTTTGTGGGTGAGCGAACACTATTTTTTCCTCCCACCATCCCAGGTGCAGGTTGGCATATGAGGGCGCACAAGACGTCCCCATTGCTGTTCCCTGCACCTGGTGATAGTATACCCCATCAAACAGAAAGAAGTTGTGTGTTAGTATGAACTTGAGTAGTTGTGTAGTAAAATCACTATGCTCATACAGATGAGTACCTCTTTTCCGTAGGAAGTAGCTCGTGTGTTCTAAGCCTGAGGAGTGAGGGATGGAGCTGTACAGAGACTCCACATCTAAACTGCACAATATCGAATGTGGGGGCATCTGTATCTTAGTTAGCTCTGCTAGGGTCTGTTTGGTGTCTCTTAAGTGTGATGGGAGTTGGGTAACCAGTGGTTTCAGAATTTGATCAATGTAAATGCTTGCATTTTGAGTTAAATTGTTGTTTCCAGAGACTATTGGTGTCCCTGTTAAGATATCATATTTTTTGTGTATCTTTGGGAGGCTGTAAAAGGTAGAGATACGTGGACTATCGCCTATAATGAACTCATATTCGTTTTTGGAGATCAAATTTTGATTTAGTCCTATTTCAAGAATCATTTTTAGTTCTTCCTGAAACTTCTTAGTGGGGTCGTTAGGGATAACTTTGTAGGTATTTACATCCGTCAATATTCTTTTGGTCATATTGGCGTAGTTAGTGGTATCCATAATGACCACGTTGCCCCCTTTGTCAGATGGTTTAATTGTGATTTCCTTATTATTTCTTAGGGAATCTAAAGCATTCACTTCTGCTGTGGTGAGGTTTGAGTTAGGTGTGAAATCTAAATCAGGTATTTTGATTTTCTCGATCTCATTACATACTAGCTCAACGAATGTCTCAATGTATTTAGAGTCTGCAAGTTTAGGACAGTATCGACTTTTTTTCTTTAGAGTAGTTAGGGGAGGTGAAACCGGTTCTCCACCTTCGTTTTCTTCTAAGAGTCCCACTAGTAGCATAATCATTCTATAGTCTTTAGGATCTAGTCCTAACGTTTTAGCTTTTTTCTCCTCAGTGAGGAGATAATTTTTATGTAACAAAAGTTTACGGGCAAAAAGGTGAATATCTTTCACCCAAGTGAATTTATCAATGCGTGGAGTAGGTATAAAGGATAGACCCTTATTTAGAAGGTCCAGTTCTATTTGTGTCAACTTATACGTAGATAAGTTGATCACTTGATTTTTGTTTGCTAGAACTGGCTCTTTCAATTGTACTGTCTCTTGGTTCTTGGTCTTAGTTGGGGGCGGCCTACCCCCTGTTTCTCTAAAAAAGTGACCCTTTTTTTAAGGATTCCCCCACTCTGTTCGTCCCCAGTAGAGGTAGATGCTTGAGACTCAGGATCTGACTCAATGGTTTCGTATTCGGAGGTGGAAAACTGGTCCCACAAAACCATCTAGTCCAATGCATCCACTATTGGAAAAGATACATAGATGACATTGTGATTATATGGACAGGTACACAAGACCAGTTCTCAGAATTTGTACAGCTACTGAACACCAATGATCTTAACCTCAGATTTACCACTGAGGTGGGAACCCCAAACTTAACGTTCCTAGATCTCACCCTGATCCCCAATTTAAATGGGACAATCAAAAGTGATTTATTTAGGAAGAGCACCGCTACAAATAGCCTACTAAACTGGAAGAGTCACCATCCAACCCCCCAGAAAAAGGGAATCCCTATTGGACAATATCTGCGCCTCAGGCGCAATTGCACAGACATTGAAGACTTTAAAACCAGGGCTAGGGCCTTAAGAACAATGTTCAGGACACCCAGAGACAGTCACGTGGGGCAAGGCGTCATCATCGACGCAATGCTATTCTACCTAACTAGTCAATCTAACTGACTAGGAGCATCGCCCCTCCCACCGCCCCGCCTACCGCCAGTCACGTGGGCGGATAGTGATACATGACGCTCTGATCACATGGGGCGGAACGTCACGATCGACGTCACGGGATTCCGGACACGTGACCGGACCACGGAGGAGGAACTGAACAGCTGATTGGTCACAGAGGGTTTAAAAAGTCCCGGCTTTTCTCAGGTGATTCAATTCTTATCCCCTGACGAAGGTGTTCTAATACACCGAAACGCGCGTCGGGCGTTAGCTCTTTTTTTATTTTCACTTCATCACTGATTTGCTCACTTTAGGGACACTTTTGCTCACTGGTTAATACAATTGTCTTCACTTAATACAGTGCTTTCCATACAGTTAGTGTGACGGCACATTAGGCAGCAATTGCTCTATTTTAGAGTTAGCTACAGATTAGAACACCCTCGAAGGTGTTGGGAGGTAACTAAGGACTGATGTACAGCCTCTCGGTCAGATAGATACCAGATGAGTCAGTTTCCAGTCTCTACCATATAGATATTAGGGGAGTTGGTCTCCAATCTATATCTCCCTCTGTATAATTAGCAAGGAAGGAGTTACTTTAGCTGCATCACGTTTGATGATTGCAACATTGTATTGAGCTAACACTGTGGCTTCCTACCCTTTGCTTTTCCTATTGCTGCTAGTGTGTTTTTATGGGAAATTTTTGTTTGCTTTTGGTAACCAGACCACAGCTACAAACACCATTTATTTATTGGTTAGGCTACAGCTACCGATAAAGGGAGACTGTTTATCGGCAAACTATGCTATTAAGTATCCATTAAAGACAGCAGTCATTTTTTCTCTGCATAAGTACCGATATTTATTCAGTAAGGAGTCGTTTATCTCCTACCTCCCACCGTTTTCCCATAACAGGACATTACTGTAAGGCTTAGTAGGCACGGACCTCCAAGTTGTTCAAATATACCAACCTGCCAGTTAATTAATATTTCTCAATTTCTAGTAATTAAATGCACCAATAATAAGATTTAGCCCAAGAGAAAAAATAATTAAATCAAATAATAAACACATCGCATTAATAGAAGCGAATGTTAAACAAAAATAAATAGAAAAAAGTAGAAGAAAAATAAAAACCCCAACCACTGGAATGCATAAAATCCCTAAGCAATGTTTTAGATGAAAGTAATGATGCATGACAGAATGATAATGTGATGCAATTAGTAATTAAGTTATATTAATAATCTTTATTATGGAGTTTCGTATCCACATGCATAATGAGAATTACTTTCAGCTTCTCTCATACAAGAGAAAATTCAAATAAGTCTACGCAGAGATGTACAATTTCCAAAAACTTTGATGCCATGGATAAAGGCTATTTTTTTTACAAAGTGTTTTTTTCTTCATTCAGTCGTGGGTAAGCCGTGTTGGTGATTTTCTGGGTTGAAGGTCTGGTCTCTTCTCCCTTTGCGCTGGCAGTTTCCATTCTTTCAGTAAGGTTTCTCAGCCTTCTGGGGTGAGGAGGTGCCATTCTATTCCATTTCTTCTGATTATTAACGTAGCTGGGAATACCCACATGCATTAAATACCTTTGTTTCTCAGAGCTGAGGTGATATGTGCAAAGGTTTTTCATTTAGCTAACGTTGCTTATGACAGGTCGGAGTAGATCTGTATCCCCTTGAATTGATAAGGGAGAGCTTGCGGCACCACTGAGGCCTGCATAATCTTGTCTTTCAAGGTAAAATAATGAATCCTCATAATCACATCACGTGGTATGGAAGAGAGGAAGGACTTTGGACATGTAAGCATGTGCATTCTGTCCAGATGTAAAGCAGGATCAGATAGATCTGGTATAAGGTGTTTAAACAGGCCTGTCACATATTCTCTTTGATCTTGTGGTTTGATATCTTCAGAGTTACCGCTGAGATTTGCCAACATTTTTTGGATGGAAGAATCCTTCGCTGGGACCAGGAGTAGCGGGAGTCACTTCTGTCTGACTCGGAGACCAGTGATGCGGGTCCGTCGCCGCAATCTTGTCCTCATGGTGTCGAGGAGGCTAAGGCCACCAATTGTAGAGAAGTAGTTATTTGTTTAATTTTTTTAGTAGATCGCTTTGCAATGTCTAGGGGATGTTGTCAAGCACAGCTAGTAGAGGTTTTTTTTAAGTATTTGCCCGCTAGTTGCTAGCACTGCCAGGGGACAAATAGTACTTCAAATGATCAATTCACTTTCAAAAAGTAAGTGAATGATAATTTGTGAATGTGCTGGAAATTGGTTCAGAAATTAGGGATTTTCCAAATGCTTCTGAACAAATGTTACAGAATCAGTCAATCTGACCGAATCCAGACCACCTTTGGCTTTAGTAAATCTGCCAATTACCAGTGCGGTCAGAGTTTGGTCATTTTCACCATATTTATATTTTTATATTATGTCAGTTCAGACAAAATTATAGAGCTGCCTCCATTGGTGCTCCATCCTTGTTTTATCCCTGACTAACTACGCAGCTGCTCAGATGCATGACCCAGTTGCCTAACTAGGGAGTATTCAGGGTTGCATAGACCAGAGACATATTTTATGACCCAATAACTGATTGCACTCATCTGAATGGTGATCCTACTATAATTATAACTAAGCAAGCAACCAGCCATATATTGTCCAGGTCATATACCATAACCACACCAACTACACACCCATTACCCTGTCACCCAATCAAATTGCATATGCATTTAAACACATGCTCATTCATATACCAAACATTTATATGCAGTACATGGTCTGAAATAATATCCAGGAAGGTGGTACATGTCAGAGTGACATTCACATGAATGTCAGGAACCAAGGTTTCCCAGCAGAACCTTACCTAAAGCATAATATTGTCTCTACTGGTCCCAAAGTGCATCCTGCTGCCATCTCCAACCCAGGTAAACAATGCACACACACTATGCTACTGCCCTGATCTAAAAGGAAGCAACATTCATCAGACCAGGTAATCTTCTTCTATTGCTTCCGATCCCACTACAATACAGCCCACATCTGATACAATACGCTCTTTTCTGGACAGGGTCTCGTTAAAACCGTTACCTACTGATAAAATCCCATCACCACAAAAGAAATTACAGATGCCATTACTATGATCCCACAAGGCAAAGCCTCGGGGTCTGACGGTTTTACCATGATGTACTATCTTTCTCTGGCATTCTTACCCCTCATTTAACTCACCTATTCAATCATTATTGGAATACAGGTCGAATGTCGGTGAAGGCTTTGTGCACACAAATAATCACTACCATAACCTGGTTAGACACCTAATATCTGCTCAAATTTCATTCATTAACAATGACACAAAGATTTATTCCAAAATTTTAGCTAATAGATTTAATCGACTTCTTCCTTCCTTAATTGACAAAGACCAGGTGGATTTCGTACTGAACCGTCAGGCTCCGGATGGCAACAGGCGGTTCATCAATGTGATTAATCATCTTAAATCTACTTGCTCACCTTCTTTGCTCCTCTCTTTGGATGCGGAGAAGGCGTTCAATAGGATCCATTGGGATTACCTGAGGGAAGTTCTGTCACGCTTTAACATCCCAGACCCCTTCATCAATGCTGTGTTTGCACTATTTTGTCAACCAACTGCCAGAGCATTTTTGACTGGTGTTGTTTCTGAAAACTTTTCATTGTCCAATAAGACCAGACAGGGGTTTCCATTGTCTCCACTCCTGTTTGTGCTGGCAATGGAGCCCCTGGCTGAGATGATATGCTGCAGCGCAGATCTAAGGTATTGCAGTAGGGGGTAAGGAACATAAAACAGACCTTTTTGCCGACGAGATCATGTTATCGCTTAACCCCTTAAGGACTGAGTCAAATGTACACGTTGTGAACAGAACAAAAAGTAAACAAAACCTGACATTTGCACTATATGTCTGTCCAACCGTTATTCACCTCTTTCATATTAAATGCAACCCCCCTTATTATATATAATTTTATTCAGGGGAAACAGGGCTTTCATTTAATATCAAATATTTAGCTATGAAACATAATTTAATATGACAAAAATGGGAGAAAATAAGAAATGTTGTTATTTTTTTAGTTCTACATGACATTTTAACTGTCAATGTCATAGTACTGTTTGCTTTTACTGCAATAAAATACACATATTTGTATTCAGCAAAGTCTCACGTGTAAAACAGTACCCCCTATGTACAGGTTTTATGGTGTTTTGGGAAGTTACAGGGTCAAATATAGCGTGTTATATTTGAAATTGAAATTGGCTAGATTGGTTACGTTGCCTTTGAGACTGTATAGTAGCCCAGGAAATAAATTTACACCCATAATGGCATACCATTTTCAATAGTAGAAAACCCAAGGTATTGCAAATGGGGTGTGTCCAGTCTTTTTTAGTAGCCATTTGGACAAAAACACTGGCCAAAGTTAGCGTTAGTATTTGTTTGGGTGTGAAAAATGCAAAAAACGCCAATTTTGGCCAGTGTGGCTACTAAAGTGGCTACTAAAAAAGACTGGACATACCCCATTTGCAATACCTTGGGTTGTCTACTATTGCAAATGGTATGCCATCATAGGGGTAATTTTCATTCTTGGGCTACCATAGGGTCACAAAGGCAACGTAAGCAATCTGGCGAATTTTAATGTGAAAAAAATGAAACACAAGCCTTATATTTGACGCTGTAACTTTTGAAAACACCATAAAACCTGTACATGAGGGGTACTGTTGTACTCGGGAGACTTCGCTGAACACAAATATTTGTGTTTCAAAACAGTAAACAGTATCACAGCAATAATATTGTCCGTGTAAGTGCTGTTCGTGCGTGAAAAATGCAAAGAACGTCACTTTTACCGGCGATATCATCGTTGTAATATATTTTACTGTTTTGAAAAACTAATATTTGAGTTCAGCAAAGTATCCTGAGTAAAACAGTACCCCCCATGTACAGGTTTTTTGGTGTCTTGAAAAGTTATAGGGTTAAATATAGTGCTAGCAAATTAAATTCCCTATACTTTCGGCATGGGTTGTCAGGCAGGTCCCGCTAATTGTAATTAATTAGGATACCTAATTATGTAAAAATATTACATAAATATATGTGTAGCATTGATATATGTAGCATTGATATATGTATAAAAATATTTAAAAAAAATTATATATATATATATATATATATATATATATATATATATATAATTTTTTATAAATATTTTTAGTGATATATTGGTATATATATAGCGATATATACGTATATATTTATGTATATAGATATATATATATATTATTCCGTTCTATGTGTATTTTGATATAAATATATATATATATATATATATATATATATATATATATATATATTAATATCACAACACAGTTAGAACAAAATAACACACATCTATTTATTTTTTAATTATTTATTTTTAATTATTTTTTTAATTTTATTTTTTTACACATTTAAATTTTTTTATATTATATATAAATATTTATATAACAATAATTATATATATATATATATATATATATATATATATATATATATATATATATATATATATATATATATATATATATATATATATATATATAAATCCAATAATAGATGGCTGCACTCACGGAATATTCAGTTTAAAATATAGCTTTTATTCGCACATAAACTTTGTTTGCACATAAGCACTTTCTATATTGCAGTGATTTAGAGGAACAATATGGTTACACACACAGATTGCTATACAGCATAACACTATATCATTGCTTCACGTATTTAATTACTACTAGAGTACACTAGGCATTGCAGCACTGGTAGTTTCTTATGTTTATCATAATATGTAGCACTGCTCTATTTATCATTCATCTGCACTTTAACTGGGTCGTTTTCTCGGCAATGGGTTGCCATGGTGACGGTTTGATACACTTCCGCATTTCAGCACTAACGGAAGCGTCATGACGTGATGATGTCACATAAGGGGGCGGGCACTATCTCGCACAGGCGCAGTGTAACGGCCAGAACGCCGAACTTCACCAAGAGTACACCTGGGGAGAGTTATCACACTTATTTCAATAATTGTATCCCTATATAAGTAAAATGTTGTCTGATGATTTTTTAATCCTGATGAAAGTCCACAAGAGGGACTGAAACGTCGATTTTATGGATATGGAATAAAAGCTATATTTTAAACTGAATATTCCGTGAGTGCAGCCATCTATTATTGGATTTATGGATACTTGGCCCTGGTAATGCACCCGGTTTGGACTCATTAAGCAAGGTCAGCTTGTGTGCCAGGTAAATTTTTATATTTTTTATATATATATATATATAATCAGTATCAGTCTACATGTAATTTGATATTAATATATATATATATATATATATATATATATATATATATATATATATATATATATATACAATAAATACACAAGATCCAGCGCACTCTCCTATCTACTAAACAGCAACTTCAATGTTGACAGATTTTATTAGTTTGTAAAAGTTTTTATAAAATTATATATATATTAATAGTAAAATACACCTAGACAGTGTATGTGTGTGTATGTATATGTGTATATATATATATATATATATATATATATATATATATATATAAATCCAACAAGGTAGCAGCACTCACGGAATAATTTTAAAATCCAATCTTTATTTAGAACATGTTAAAATGAGATCGACGTTTCAGTCCCACAAACAGGACTTTCCTCAGGTGTTTGATCCTGAGGAAAGTCCTGTTTGTGGGACTGAAACGTCGATCTCATTTTAACATGTTCTAAATAAAGATTGGATTTTAAAATTATTCCGTGAGTGCTGCTATCTTGTTGGATTTTCTGGATAATCAAGCCCTGGCAAAGCACCCGGTTCTTAAGGCGTATTACAGCGTGAGTGCAAGAACTTTCTCCTTTTTCTTTATATATATATATATATATATATATATATATATATACTTAGATCATATATATATATATATATTTATATATATATATATATGATCTAAGTATATTATTATTTTTTTTACACTGATTCATTTAATTTAAATTTATTTCCAGCCAACAGGGGGACTACCTGTCATTACAGGCAGTCCCCCTTCTGGCAATGCCTGAGCCAGCTAACCCGCCATGTGATTGTGAGGTCCTCGCAAGGACCTCACTCTCACATGGTCGGGGGGGCTGCTGGAGGGTGGACATGCCGCGGGGGTCCCCCCAACTTTGATCGCCGGCATGGGATCGCCGGCGACCGGGTAAGTAAGAAAAAAACAGAGGGCGTACAATTACGCCCGGCGGCGTTTAGAGCCGCTTAAAATAGGGCGTAATTGTATGCCCTCCGGTCTTAAGGGGTTAAAAATCCAATTACTTCCCTTACTCCGTTGATGTCGATCCTGCAGGAATTCAGTGAAATTTCGTTCTACAATCTGAATACAGACAAAACTCGAGTTCTCTCTTTCTTCATACCTTGGTATGACCTAGACATTTTGAAAGGTCGGTTTGACTTTGATTGGAAGGACTCATATCTCTTATCTGAGCATCAACCTATGCAAGAACCTGTCCAAGATGCATTCTTATAACCCGGGTAAGGTTTGGTCCAACTTTAGCAATGATCTTGAGAGGTGGTGTAGCCTGGAAATTTCATGAGTAGGCAGGGTTAATTCGGTAAAGATGACTCTCCTTCCCAAAATGTAATATTTTCTATATAAAAGCATGGAATATATGGTTTCAGAAAATCTATCCTATTGCTGTCTGGTCTAGAGCCACTGCTCTAGCTGTAATAAAATTAGTTATACCTGAACTAGACATAAAATATTGGTCCTCTCATTGTATTAACAATTTAGTTTTATCCTCTACTTTTTTAACATTTTAACAACTCCAAAGTAAATTTTAACTGAGCATTTTGGACGCCCCCAGCACATGCGAGTTTGATTAAAAAAAATTGCAATCATTTTGGAATTTCTGACAAGGATCTGAGTTCTAGAAAATTTTGAATTGTCAAATTTAGAAAGGGTTTACATCTCTAATGCTGGCCGGAAATGAACCATCTCCATGTGCAATGCCTTTTTTGCAGGCGAAGCAGGCATGAAATTCTCATACATGACAACGTTTTTTACAATTATTAGTCTTAATGGGCTTCTCAACAGGGTGGGGGGTGGGTAATATTATATTATATATAATATTAATATTATATAATTGGGGGTGCAAATAGCATGTTCTCGCTCAGTTGTATAATTATTAAGAGCCCCCTATTAATGTTATTACTAAGATGGTCGGCTATCAAGCACATAATTAACTCTTGCACCGCTGAGAGTTTTAAACTATTACACCACTGACTGATATTGCTGCCGGTGGTTGAACTTAGAAATCAGCACTTTTAAGAGCCAATTCACACCCTTAGATCATTTCAGGTTGCCAAAGTGATTTATGGGTGAGGAGTATCCCATAATAATCAGACAGAAACAGTATAGCCTGCACTCGAGTTCCACATGAATGCTCTGGCCTTCCACCAAGCAGGCGCTCCGTGTAAGGGATGGACACCGCTGAATCCACCAATGCAGTATCAAAAGAAGAGCAACATAGGCAGCACTCCAGGATAATAAAGGCAAGTTTATTTGTGGGTTCATCACCTCACCTCAGCAGAGCCTTAATCATGCATAAGAGATACAACATAACAGCAGTGTTTAAATAAGCCCAAGTCCAATTAAGTTAATTGAAAATTCTAATCACATGTTAAAACATATATTAAGTGACATATAAAAATAAGATATGGAGTCTACTCAAACAAACATGCTGTGAGTATGCACGCATAAGTTGATACACACGTGCACAAGCCAAAACTCGCACAAAGTTACCCTTTCTTGTTCTCCTTTCTGTACCTTTAAGTCATCTCTCCCTTTTTCTTTTTTATAATTATTTGTATGATTAACTACAGGATTTTGTTGCTAACTTTTGTTAGTTCTTGCACTGTCACTGCTTTTCCAGCTTGATTTTACTTGTTAAAGAGGCACTGTCACCCCTCCCTTTCTGCAAAATTAGTATTTCAAAAAGATGGAATCTTTATGAAATGCTAAAGTGGGAAACTGACTTAAGTGCACTAGAACAGTACACCCATGATCAGCTTCTAAACCCTGAATAAATCTGCTCCATCAGGTGTTTAGCAAAGTAGTGCTGGTAGTGGGAGCATAGAACGAACTATGTACAATAGTATTAAACTTTATTGATCCCTCTTAAGGGAATAGAGAAGAGGTTAAAAAATATAAATATAAACAGTGCCGAGATGAAGGGGTAGGATGTTAGATATTCTAAACAAACTGAGACATAATCGCAAAATAGATAGTATTATAAAGCCATAGGAGCCTAACAATGCAGAAAGGAGCTTATACAGGGGAGCTTCCCAATGCTAGTTGGTCCGTAGGCAATTAACCAAGTTTAGATCAAGTGAGCTAAACTCACCAGGGCAGCTTCATAGGTGATGGCTGTTAGGTGTTCTAAAACTGTTAGCCGGCTTATGAGTGAATACAGTATCTGTGAGTCATGCGCAATGTTTGTTTAGGAGAAACAAATAGTAGTGGGAGGAGTGTCCACCTGGACAGGGGAGGCTGTAGGCATCAAATTTCAGGGGAACAGTATGTCATCAGCTGCATATATATCGTAAAAGTAGTGATCTATAGATAGATACACTCCCAGGTAACCTTAGGGGTGTGGGGGATATTCCCAGTGTTGACGATAGTGTGTTGAGGAGATCGTAAAAGAAAACTAAAGGGAGCAGTGTAAATTGGACTCACGCAGTAATCAGTGAATACACACTGTCTCCCTGGTTTTAATATTTTGAGTGGTCTCAGAGTGCAAGCTGGGTCTCATAGAGTTTGAGGGGAAAAACTGGAGAGTGGACGGCAAATAGGATCGCATAAATAGTGCGATCAGAGTTCAAGCCTGTACACCCCTTAACACCCTCATTCTTTGAAATACCAGCCTTCAGTCCAGATTAGAAATACATATATATTAGATGATTATCACTGGACCAATCAGACCATTATATTTCGGGTGGTCTAAGGACATTTATGGCGATGTAGCCTTCTGTTTAGCTCTGTTTAGACTCAGCCACTTTTTCATACTTTCTTTTCCTCTATTTTTTATCTCGCTATCCTTTCGATTTATTATCCTCTGATTGCTTTAGATAGACCAGGAATTTTTTGTTTACTGGTAACGTATAAGCATATACTCCTTAGGATTAACGAAAGGTGTAGGGAAACCAAGAACAGCTTGGAATAGGAGAATCCAACGTTCTCTTTCCCTGCCTCTTGGCACGAAACAGTCATAAATAGGCTGTAGCTCTGTGGGAGGTTTTTGTCAGCAACTATGTTTCCTCACTATTGCAATTTTGTTTTGTTGGTCTAGTAACTAACTGCATCTATGTGAAGGCTGTTGCTGTCTTCACCCCATAAGGCTTTCTGCCATACTGTCTTGCCACTGTATCATTGCAGTCGCATTGTTTCATTTTTAAACCTTCACCTTTTTTTTGGGTAATATATTAGGTGTGTTAGTGAGATATTAGGTGTGTTCTATTAAAGTTTTTGTTATTTTTAGTTTTAATTGCATTGACATTGTAAACTGGGGGTAGCGGTCGTGAGATCAAGAGCTCCGTTTTTTACGGGGAACTTTCCTCACTTCCTTTTCTCTGTTGATTTTCTACATATAGAGGGTTAAGCCCTATACTACCCCTGTAACCCTTCCTCAGTTTTTTGGTCAGAGTTCACTCTCCGACTGATAACTCATTTGTTTATAACCTTTGCCAGTTATATGGGGATGTTGAAGGGGCACATTTCAGACACAGCCATTGCAGGTTTTGTCAAACTTTGAATTTTTACGCTGTGTTGTTACCCCACTTTGAAGTTTTTTAGCAGGCTATATATTTCAACTATCCCATAAAAGCATACTATTTCTTAAAGAAGACACCCCAGGGTATTTCAAAAGGCATATTTTGAACCTTAGTGGGGGATCATTTTTCTGCTAGCTTGTACCAAGTGTAGTGGTAATAAGCATTTTTTACTGCCTTTTTTACACACACAATGAGTTTGTACTGTGTATTTTGCAAACCTTATGTGTGCTACAGCTATATAATACTTCCTATCTTGCTCAGCTGTGTCATCTGAGCACAGCAATACCCCCATATGTACCTTTGCCAGGTATATGCGGACATTGAAGGGGCACATTTGAGAAACAGCCATTTAAGTTTTTTCAAACTTTACATTTTTACGCTGTGTCCATACCCCACTTTGGAGGTTTGTTTGTAGGTTAATTATTCCAGCTACCCCATAAAGGCATACCATTTCTTAAAGAAGAGACCCTAGGGTATTTCAAAAGATGTATTTTGAACCTTAGCGTGAAATCATTTTTCCGCTAGCTTGTACCAAGTGTAGTGGTAATAAGCATTGTTTACTGCCTTTTTTACATACACAATGAGTTTGTACTCTATATTTTATTAAAGACACAGAGGCTCCTATTATGCATATCTCTTTCTTTATTACTCTCAGCAGCAAAGATAGAGGAATATAAATATTATCAAAATGAAAGAAAAAACTGTATAGGCACACAGGCAACCAATCACATAACAGAGGAAGTGACTATAAAAGGCCTGTGTCTCCCACAATCCCCCTCTTTCTTTGCTGCTCTCAGACCAGATAAGTACTCATTTGCTCAGCACTGCTGACTATTTGTTCTGTATATTTTATTGTATATATTTATATTGTGCTTTTTGGGCTTTGCTATGTGGTTTTGCCCTATCCTGTGCCTGTGTGGTGTGCCCCTGCTGGGATTTTCCCCTCCCCGCTGCCTTCCCTCCTCTCCTACCCCACTCCTCGGGTCGTGGGTGGCCTCCTGTGGGTGGCCATGTGGGTTTGCGGTCGGGCAGGCTCTTGCGAGCCTCCGCTCATTTCAGCGGTGGCCCCTGGTGCAGACGGGTCGGGTCGCATGGGTAGTGTGCATGCGACCTTCCCCTGCAGTTTTTGCTCTCCATGAGGTGCTTCTACTCTGCCTCGTGCGGCGGCCATCTTGGACTGGAGCTTTTGCAGCGGTTTTACCGTGAGCATTAAGGGTTCCCTCTCCTCTTACCCGGCCCTCCTCCTCCTTACTCTGTCAGTCTCTGAGGCTTTTTCTTGGGCACACCGCTGGCCAGGTATTCTGTGTTTTTTGTTATGTATGCCTAATTAACCATTTTCTCTCCTGTGGGTTACTCAACCCTGTCCTGCTAGTTCCTACTTATTATTCTTTTTCTTCTTGTGCAGAAATATCCACTTATATATTCTTATGCTCTGTCACCCTGTTTGTGAGTCTGTACATTGCAATGTATAAGTGATATGGGTAGATTACTATGTGTGTCTAGTTCACATGTGCTTTAATTTGCAAGTTAACTTTACTGAAGGAGTGACCTAATCTTGCACTGTGTTTCTGTTTATATTAATTGCTTAAATAAAAGTATTATTTTCTCCTTCTAGCTATAAGCGTTATTACATGCAAGTGTGCTTTGTCATGTAGACAATACATCTTATTTTTGTATATTAGTCCATCTTGCTATGCAGTCTGAGGGTGATGGGCCTGAGAGCCCATTTAAGGTTTTCCCTCTAGGGCGACTGGGGAGCCTGTGACCTCTGGGAGGTTTGTCAGGGCTTACTAGACTCCAATATGGCGTATTCCTGCCAAGGAACATTTACCTCAGCCCTGGGAGCGATGTCGTCTTCGCTTTCCTAGTTTGTGACGCAGCTCTTTTAGTGCCCCCTGCGGCTACCCCTACTCTACTGGGTATGGGGCTGCCACGCCTCGCCTGGGGCCCGTAAGGCTACAGCAAAGGCTTATCCTCCCACTCCTTGATGCAGGTCCTGCCTGCTATGACGGACTCAGAGATGGCGCGCTCCCACCGCGCATAAGAGCCCCTGGTCGGGCTAAAAAGACTAAGCTGTGGATACGGGTTAGTCCCCGTACTGAGAGGTCGGTTACCGACTGGAGTGAGGAGAAGGATTATGAGGTTATGGTAGGTGTTAAAGGTCCGACCCCTTCTGGGTTTCTCTGGGTAGTCCCCAGTTTTTCTTTATGAATCGGGCTGATAACCTCAATAGCTCTGGGCTTCTCCCTGGAGAATTTAAAGATTTACTTATGGATGCACTGGGTCCCCCACCCCCATTTTTTCTGTACACAGTGTATGTTCTACTTGATTCCGCTACAGCGGGGAATCTGAACGGCCGGCTGCATCACCTATTGGCACTATTGGCAAGATTGCTATGGCCGTAACGGCCGAACGCCAGAAGGCGATTCTTTTGAAGGTTGACCCTCGATTGGCGAATGTGGCCATCTCCGAACCGGTCCCTCAGCTGAAGGGAGGCTGTTCAGGTGCAGAATTTTGTCAAGGTACTGGGGTTCTACGTGAAGACTTTCACTGCGGTTGATAAGCCCCAAGTAAATAAGAATGGTTTCTTTTGATGAGGCTGGGCGTAATGGGAGCCGCCCGTCTGGCCGTGATTTACGGGACTCGTTCCGAACACGCCAAAGATCCTTTTTCCCTATGCGGGATTTCCACGAACTCTAGCCTCCACACTAATCCCCAGCAAGGGGGAGAATATATTTTAAGTCCCTACCACCCCATGGTAACACGTCGGGCGGACGCCCTTCTGATGTATACCCATTGTTTCCCCTCCTCCTCGAGGACGGATGGCGGACAGGTTTGGCCCAGTTTCTACTACGGATGCTGCCTTGACTATAGGCTCATGGTTTCTCCAAGCGGTGCGGGGCTACCATCTAGAGGTTTTTCTATCGTAGCCTGTTCAGCATTTTTGGCCCCATTGCACTTGCCTGTCAGGGGGTCCGGAATCGTGGTTCTCCATGGAGATCTACGATCTGCTCGCCTTAGGGGCAATTCGAGAGTGGCCCGGTGGTTACCGAGCTTCAGGTGAGCCTAGTCTGGGTACCTAAACAGCGGGGAGGGGTTCGCTACTTCCCTGACCTCTCTGTTTTTTCCTTTGGTACCTACACTTCCATTGATGGGCATCCACTGCCTCCGGGATCATCTCTAGGCATCAGATGGGATGGCCAATCTGGAATTGGAGGTATATCCTGTAGCGGTTATTATAAGCACGGAATACAGGGGTTTTATCTAGGACTACTGTTCGGTCTCTCATCGGCTTCTGGGTATCCCACCATGAGGTACAATGGATACCTGTCTGATTATCTACCTAGACAACGTCCTGGTCATGTCCCTGTCCAGGTACCAGTTACGGTTGCATGTCAACTAACCGTTTACAGTGCTTCAGAGTTTGAATTTATTATGAGCAGTTGGGAAGTCGGTTTTCTGTATCCCTCACAGACGGTGGAGTTTTTCTTGGGTTTCACGATGGAATCCTATCAGGCTGTTCCTGTTCCTCCCTGGCTCCATGATGAAAACCATGACGAAGGTAGTCATGTGGACTTTTAGGACAGAGGTCCTGGTGGTCAGGCGTTTCGTGAGGGTACCAGACCTGCCTACGGCTTCCATCCAGACTACATCTGAATGGAAGGATTCCTATCTCTGTCCGGATCACTCTTATGAGGCAAGGCGGAAGTTGAACGACAGGTCCAGAGACTAACTGATCCGATGGCTTGGCTCATAGGTAGGCCTGGATCAGCGGGACCCTCTGTGAGCTGTGAATCTTTTTTCTTCCAGAGACGTGTGGTCCGAGTTCGAGAAGATGTTGCACATCAACTGTTTGTAACTCTTGGCGGGAACCTTTTGCTTTTTGCAGTGTTGCCCCGGTCGCGCTAATGACTGCGTTATGCTCTGAGTGGACTGTATGTCAGCGATGAGTTCCATCGCCTAGCTAAAGGGGCAAGAAATCACGCACGTGGCTATTCGTGGCATAAACCTTCTGGAGACTTTGTCTTCACAGAGTCTCGGTGACAGCAGAACACATTCCATGCCTGGACATTTCTAGGGCCGATTGGAATTCACGGTTATTCATGAGTTTCTGGAGACTGGCGCGTATACGCTTCGGTGTTTTTCACATTTTGTAACGGTTGTGGAAGCTGTTCGAAGTGGATCTGTTGGCATCTTGCCTTAACACATAGTTGCCGAGGTTTTAGGGCTGGAAGGCGGCACCTATCGACTGTAGCGATTGGCTCGTTCATTCAGGTTTGACCGGATACTTTGATGTAGGGCTTCCCTCCTTTCGACTCGGTTGCTCGCAGGTTTTTGCAAATTGGCCCATCACTAGGTTGCGTTGGTATTGATTGTACTCTGCGAAGGTCGCATCCAAGGTTTTCCTCGATTACGGAGAATGACGATAGTTTGCCCAGGTTTGATTCCAAGCATTCAGAACCCTTCTAGACTGAATGGGAACACACTTAGTGGACCAAGGCCTTCTTCACCGGATGACGTGACTCCTTTCGGTGTGCTTGGATTATCGCGGACGTTCCGCGATTAACTCCCCGTCTCCTCTGTAACACATGGACGCCGGGTAATCGATCGACTTTCGGTCATCATGACAAGTGTGGTCCGGTTGATGCGTGGGACTATCACTGGTTTCCGTATCTAACCCTCGACATTGGATTTTGGGGTTTTTCGTTCCTAGTGGTCAATATCCTTCGTAGATCATCTATGTAGAGGATCCACCTTACTTGGCCACCTGGAGCTAGAAATTTTGCCCTGCGTTCAGGACATTTTTGACGCTATGGCCAGTGGAGTGTCTGAAGACTTACCTGGGGGTTATGCAGCCACTACGTTCTCTGGACCGTGCACTTTGTTCTTTCCTTCTGGCGCTCCCCACCTACCGGTGTCCAATCCTACATTGGCGCAATAGGTTTAATGACTACTATGTTGGCTGGTTTCAACATGTCGTTTGTTGCATCCCACTTGATACATGGAGGTATGACGTCCAGGGCCTCAGAGGACGGTTGTCGTTTGGAGGAAACCTTACCGGCTGTTGTCCGGTGGCAAATGTCGAGTTTCGTGATTCTCTATTTCAGGCCGTTGATCACATTGCATCTCATATGGTGACTCAGCTTTGAACTTGCATAATAGGAGCCTCCGTGTCTTTAATAAAATTCCCAGATTTTACTATTAACATGACGTAAAGTCATGATTTTATTAAAGACACGGAGGCGAGTATTATTCCCACCCACCCTCCCGGTGTTGGGTTTTGGGATGAGATGCTGTTGGACTTTTCAGGTATGTTGCAATCTAGTCTGTTTATTGTATTGATTTATTGTGTATATTTACTGATGATGTTTCAACTTTCTATGGTTTGGTACTAATGGTATTTTTCTATATTCTAGGTTTGAGTTCCCAGACTGCTCCTGATGAATTTATTTGATGAGTTTCAGTTTGGAGTTTGGATTTTACCATATTTCTCTCTTTTTTGTAGCTTGAAGTTGTCGATTTGTTCCTGTTTCCCGTTCATACCGGTGTGTGATGTCGGTTCATGTTTCCTGGTCTTCGGTTTTCGCAAGAAAGAGGGGGATTGTGGGAGACACAGGCCTTTTATAGTCACTTCCTCTGTTATGTGATTGGTTGCCTGTGTGCCTATACAGTTTTTTCTTTCATTTTGATAATATTTATATTCCTCTATCTTTGCTGCTGAGAGTAATAAAGAAAGAGATCTGCATAATACTCGCCTCCGTGTCTTTAATAAAATCATGACTTTACGTCATGTTAATAGTAAAATCTGGGAATTTTGCAAACCTTATGTGTGCTACGGCTATATAATACTTCCTTTCTTGCTCAGCTATGTCGTCTGAGAACAGCAATACCCCCATATGTACCTTTGCCAGGTATATGCGGACATTGAAGGGGCACATTTGAGACACAGCCATTTAAGTTTTTTCAAACTTTACATTTTTACGCTGTGTCCATACCCCACTTTGGAGGTATGTTTGTAGGTTAATTATTCCAGCTACCCCATAAAGGCATACCATTTCCTAAAGAAGACACCCCAGGGTGTTTCAAAAGGCATATTTGAAACCTTACCGTGGTATCATTTTTTCGCTAGCCTGTACCAAGTGTAGCGGTAATACGCATTTTCCCCCTTTTTTAAACATTTTTATAACTTTTTAAAAGTTTTTTTTAACTTTTAAAAAATTTTATTTAGCATTTAACAACTTATTTTACTATTTTAAAACTTTGTTTAAACTTTTCAAAAGTTTTTTTAACTTTTTATTGTTTTTTTTTTTTACTTTTAACCCCTAACTTGCCTAACCGTAAATCCCCAAATTTCCCCACTAACTTCTACCCACCTTAGCTAAATAAATAAATATTTTAAAATATTTAAAAGAATTCATTAAATACATTTAACCCCTGAGGATTAAAAAAAATAAAAGTTAACCCTCAGGGGTTAAAAATAAAAATCAGATCACTGTGAAATACTGTGATCTGTATTTTGATCACTGCAGGCAGAGATCAAAGGGCAGGGAAGGGGTTAAATTTTATTTGAAAGAGGTGAGGGGGGGTGGGATTTTGCTACAAACACTTTTTTTTACAGCCAGAGACAGATCAGCACCGATCTGTCTCTCTGCTGTTCACAGCTCACACGGAGCAGCAGGGAAACAGATTGGGTTTCACTGCAGCATGTGTCAGAGCGATCACATGGGCTGTGAAAGTGAAACTGCCTGTGTTAGTGTGCCTCCGATAGGGAGACACACTACAGGAAGATTAACCCCACGATTGCCGCGATTGTGGCAATCAGGGGTTAATTTTCATTTATGACGGAAATTTTCCGTCCAGCGTCCTTAACCCCTTAAGGACCAAACTTCTGGAATAAAAGGGAATCATGACGTGTCACACACGTCATGTGTCCTTAAGGGGTTAAGGGGAGTGCTGCAATGACGGAAAATTTCCGTCATGCGTCCTTAAGGGGTTAAGCGTTACAGACCTTCAACCTGAGCGTTTTATCACTTCTAACTTAATTTAATTCAGACCGTCCTACTGAGGACCTGCGATCTATAAATATTACATATTTATTTTAAAACTATTCTACACTGTCCTACTCAGGACCACAGTGTGGTCTATTATAGCGCTGCCGAGACTGCAATAGGATAAATTATTAGTACTGGGGGGCTGTTGTAACTGTGGGGAATCTCAAGGGCTGGCTTTATACTTTCAAATTTAACACTGATTTTTTCGTTAGATGCTGGGTCTGGAGTGATTACTTCACCCATATCCCCCTCATAGCCACCGACTGATTTGTGTATCATATGGAGATTTAACGTAATGAGCACTCTAGTCACACTACGCATCTAAAGGTTATCCGTTTATGTTTAGCGAATCTCAGAGCAATTGGGAACCAGGTCTAATTGGTCCAGTGTTTATACGTTTGTCTAACCTAAGACACTCGGCTGTTTAAAAGAACAAGGATCTAAGAGGTGTATAGGCTAAACTTTGATCACACTATCTATGCGATCCTATGTGCCGTCCACTCTCCATTTTCACCTTAGGTTCTACAACATTCAGCTTATGTCCTGAGACCACCCGAAATATAATGGTCTGATTGGTCCAGTGATAATCATCTAATATATATGTATTTCTAATTTGGACTGAAGGCTGGTATTTCAAAGAATGAGGGTGTTAAGGGGTGTACAGGCTTGAACTCTGATCGCACTATTTATGCGATCCTATTTGCCGTCCACTCTCCAGTTTTTCCCCTCAAACTCTGAGACCCAGCTTGCACTCTGAGACCACTCGAAATATTAAAACCAGGGAGACAGTGTGTATTCAAAAACAACAATATATGTGAACACAACCCAGTGAAAAAATGAATAGTTCAAAACAAACCAGGGCTTCCCTTAATATTTTTAGGTGAAGTTTTCCCGGTAGATCCCCGAAGACTTCCTCTTGTCTTCAATAGATATATACACATAGAGTAGGGGAATATCTGCTAAATACAGACACAATGGAGAAACATAGCGTTTAACTGTGTGTGGGACAGATATTAGTATGTAATCACAATTGGTCACTCACAAATTCGTAGAATTAAAACAGCCTTAAGCAGTATCTTTTCTTTCAGTGTCCAATGTGGTGTTGTCCCTCCTCACACGTTCATCATAAAGTAGATGTATGTATCTCAAAAGAGAAAGATATATACAAAAATGTAGTGCACTTCCAGAGTAAAGTAAAAAAGTATTTAATGACTTACATTGAAATATAAAAACAAACAGCTTGTCACCATACGTCCTACGCGTTTCGTCCCAAGTCTGGACTTCCTCAGGGACTTGGTGCAGTAAAGTGCAATGAAAAATAGCAGCATAAAATACAATCCCCCCTCCCAGTCCTTATATACACCCCCTTTGAATTGTAAACGTCCATCAGCTGGCTTTCAATTCACTTTTTCGCGGCAAGGAACCCGGTGACGTCATCGCGTACGTTACGCTGTTGAACCAGGTGACGTCATCGCGTCCGACGTGTGCGTTTCATTTTGCGTTCCACCGACCCGGAAATGGGTCCCGGCCGTTAGTTAGTCATTCTTGCGATGATGTGTTAGCTCAAAACATATGGGTAAAGGAAACCGGGGGGAGAGGAGAACAATTAAAAAAACTCTGGATGGCACTACTTGCAAGAGATGTGGAAATAACCTCTATATTTACAATATGGTCTATATTTATAATACAGTCGATATTTATAAATCTTACAGATACATTTGTTTTTAATGATGAGATCTGTATAGGGACATATGTTATCCGTTCTGCATACATTTCATACGTGTTTCATTTGATGGGAAGAAGTCAGTATTTACAAGATAGGAGAAAAGAACGGATAACATATGTCCCTATACAGATCTCATCATTAAAAACAAATGTATCTGTAAGATTTATAAATATCGACTGTATTATAAATATAGACCATATTGTAAATATAGAGGTTATTTCCACATATCTTGCAAGTAGTGCCATCCAGAGTTTTTTTAATTGTTCTCCTCTCCCCCCGGTTTCCTTTACCCATATGTTTTGAGCTAACACATCATCGCAAGAACGACTAACTAACGGCCGGGACCCATTTCCGGGTCGGTGGAACGCAAAATGAAACGCACACGTCGGACGCGATGACGTCACCTGGTTCAACAGCGTAACGTACGCGATGACGTCACCGGGTTCCTTGCCGCGAAAAAGTGAATTGAAAGCCAGCTGATGGACGTTTACAATTCAAAGGGGGTGTATATAAGGACTGGGAGGGGGGATTGTATTTTATGCTGCTATTTTTCATTGCACTTTACTGCACCAAGTCCCTGAGGAAGTCCAGACTTGGGACGAAACGCGTAGGACGTATGGTGACAAGCTGTTTGTTTTTATATTTCAATGTAAGTCATTAAATACTTTTTTACTTTACTCTGGAAGTGCACTACATTTTTGTATATATCTTTCTCTTTTGAGATACATACATCTACTTTATGATGAACGTGTGAGGAGGGACAACACCACATTGGACACTGAAAGAAAAGATACTGCTTAAGGCTGTTTTAATTCTACGAATTTGTGAGTGACCAATTGTGATTACATACTAATATCTGTCCCACACACAGTTAAACGCTATGTTTCTCCATTGTGTCTGTATTTAGCAGATATTCCCCTACTCTATGTGTAGACAGTGTGTATTCACTGATTACTGCGTGAGTCCAATTTACACTGCTCCCTTTAGTTTTCTTTTACGATCTCCTCAACACACTATCGTCAACACTGGGAATATCCCCAACACCCCTAAGGTTACCTGGGAGTGTATCTATCTGTAGATCACTACTTTTACGATATATATGCAGCTGATGACATACTGTTCCCCTGAAATTTTATGCCTACAGCCTCTCCTGTCCAGGTGGACACTCCTCCCACTACTATTTGTTTCTCCTAAACAAACATTGCGCATGACTCACAGATACTGTATTCACTCATAAGCCGGCTAACAGTTTTAGAACACCTAACAGCCATCACCTATGAAGCTGCCCTGGTGAGTTTAGCTCACTTGTTCTAAACTTGGTTAATTGCCTACGGACCAACTAGCATTGGGAAGCTCCCCTGTATAAGCTCCTTTCTGCATTGTTAGGCTCCTATGGCTTTATAATACTATCTATTTTGCGATTATGTCTCAGTTTGTTTAGAATATCTAACATCCTACCCCTTCATCTCGGCACTGTTTATATTTATATTTTTTAACCTCTTCTCTATTCCCTTAAGAGGGATCAATAAAGTTTAATACTATTGTACATAGTTCGTTCTATGCTCCCACTACCAGCACTACTTTGCTAAACACCTGATGGAGCAGATTTATTAAGGGTTTAGAAGCTGATCATGGGTGTACTGTTCTAGTGCACTTAAGTCAGTTTCCCACTTTACTATTATTCCTTTGGGTTATGCCCTCACTCCCTTCAACCATCTACAACTCCAGTGGAGCGATTACATGTTGATCATTCCACTCCGGTTGTATCATTCATCTTGATGAAATGCTTATATTGACTGTGTTGGAAATTTACTGAAATTCCAGCCCAGTCGAGAGATATCCTGAGACAAAGTAGGATCTACAGCTGTCTAGAAGATCCTAGTGATTGCTGCAGGGAATTAGCTTCATTTTTAAAGGATCCTGCTGTCACGATCCCGGGGAACCCAACACGCTAACACACACACAGACACACACACAGAAAGTGTGCTGTACCGGTCCTTAGAGTGGCCGGGCTAAGCACACAAAGAATAGTCAGGAGACAAGCCGAGTAAGGGGAACCAGAAAACAGAATAACGAGAAACAAGCCGAGGTCAAAGGGTAGGAGAAAGTCACAAAGTCAGTATAACAAGCCAGAGGGTACGTAACCAGAAAGCACACGTTCACAATCGATACTATAAAGCAAAGACCACAACAGGGCACAGATAGACAGGAAAGGTAAGTATTTAAATCCTAGCCTGAATCCTGATTGGCTAACCACCAATCAGTATTAACAAACACACGTGGGGGATATCTATACCCCCCACTGTGTTTGTTGCACTGTAGCTTTAACGCCGGGTCACGTGAGTGACCCCGGCGCTTAGATAATAGGGCCGGCTCCCAGCGTGCAGCGTTAGACATGCTGCCGCTGGGAGGAGGAGAGGAGGACGCGAGCGGCGTGTCAGGAGGAGAGGACGCCGCTCGCTTAACGGTAAGGGGAGAGGGGACCGCGGGCGGCGACGGACCGAGGGTGAGTGCTGCGAGAGGATTGCAGCCTCCCCTCACCGCTGCCCGCGGAGCCCTGACATAACCCCCCCCTCGAAGACCGCCCAGGGGGCGGGAAGCCGAAGGCTTCAAAGGAAACCGCGCATGAAAGGAGCGGATCAAGGAGGGGGCGTCCAAGTCAGAGACAGAAACCCACGACCGCTCCTCCGGACCATAACCCTTCCAATCAACCAGATACTGCAACCGACCTCGAGAGAAACGAGAATCAAGGAGAGCAGCCACCTCATATACGTCACTAGAGACCGCGCGGAGGGCATCGGAACGCCTGAGAGAGCCAGAGAACCGATTACAGAGCAAGGGCTTCAAAAGGGAGGTGTGAAAGGTGTTAGGTATGCGCATGGAAGGGGGCAAGGCCAGGGAGTAGGATACAGGATTCACCCTACGCAACACCTTATAGGGACCAAGGAACTTGGGCGCGAACTTCATCGAGGGAACCCTAAGGCGGAGATTCCTAGAGGACAACCAAACCCTATCACCCGGAGCATAAGAAGGAGCCGCACACCTACGACGATCAGCAAACCTCTTTTGAGTAGCAGCAGCACGACAAAGAGCAGCATGGACCTGATCCCACATCTTCCGTAAGGAGGCGAGGTGCTCGTCCAAAGCGGGCATTCCCTTGTCGGAGAATACACCGGGAAGGACAGCGGGTTGGAACCCATAAGCCACCATAAAAGGACTTACGCCAGTAGAAGAATGAGACACAGTGTTCCTGGCAAACTCAGCCCAGGGAAGGAGACGGGACCAGTTGTCCTGGTGTGCATTCGTGAAACAGCGTAAATACAACTCCACAGACTGATTTGCTCGTTCGGCAGCTCCATTAGATTGCGGATGATAGGAGGAAGTAAACGATAAGGAGACCCCCATCTCAGCACAAAAGCCTCTCCAAAACCGAGAGACAAACTGAGGGCCCCTGTCAGATACGATATCTTGTGGTATACCATGCAAGCGGAACACATCTTTGGCAAACACCTGAGCCAACTGAACCGCAGAAGGTAGCTTCTTAAGCGGAATGAAGTGCGCCATTTTGGAGAACCTATCCGTTACAGTCAAAATTACTGTCTGCCCATCAGATGAAGGAAGATCCACAATAAAGTCCATGGATAAGTGTGTCCACGGTTTCTTGGGTACAGATAGGGGCATAAGGAGTCCCAGGGGTTTAACATTAGGGGACTTACACTGTGTACAGACACGGCAAGCCTGCACGGAATCTACCACGTCTTTTTTGAGTGAGGGCCACCAAAACTGTTGGAGAAGACCCTTGTAAGTCTTGGTAACCCCTGGATGACCAGCCGTTTTGGCTGTGTGAAATAAAGACAACAACTTCTTTCTGTCTTTTACTTTCACGTACAGCTTACCAGTAGGGGTCTCAGAGGGTGCTTGGGGTTGGTATGACTTGATACCATCAAGAAAAAGAGACGAGATAACCAAACGGGTAGTAGCTATTATATTAGTTGTGGGTACAATGGGCTCAGGAGTGGAGGTAATAGAATCTACAGGTTCGTACTGGCGGGAGATGGCATCAGCCTTGACATTTCGATAACCAGGCCTGTATGTGATTATGTACTGAAAACGTGAGAGAAATAAAGACCATCTAGCCTGACGAGAGGATAACCTCTTAGCATCTGCGATATAGGATAGATTTTTATGATCGGTTATAACCAAAATCTTGTGTCTAGCTCCCTCTAACAAGTACCTCCATTCTTTAAATGCCATCACTATAGCTAATAATTCCCTGTTCCCAACGTCGTAATTCTTTTCAGACTCTGACAAGCGTTTAGAAAAGTAACCACAGGGAAGGAGGGGTTCGTCATACGATTGTCTTTGTGACAACACTGCTCCTATACCTGATTCAGAGGCGTCTACTTCCAGTACAAAGGGAAGGGAAGGATCAGGATGGTGTAACACAGGGGCAGTGGCAAATGCCTTTTTTAGAGTCTCGAAGGCCACAATAGCATTAGGATTCCAAACCCTGGGGTGTAAACCCTTTTTTGTCAGTTTAGTGATAGGGGAAATAATGGATGAGAAGTTTTTAACAAACTTTCTATAATAATTGGCAAACCCTATAAATCGCTGTATTGCCTTAAGTCCTTGGGGAAGGGGCCAGGACAGTATAGCTTCCAATTTTGAAGGATCCCTGCTGAATCCTTGTTCAGAAATAACATAACCCAGGAATTGTACAGAGGTTTGGTCGAATAAGCATTTCTCTAATTTACAATAAAGACCATTCTGCAACAACCTTTTAAGCACCATCCTAACATGAGTATGATGTGTCTTCAAATCTGGAGAATATACAAGTATGTCATCTAGGTAGACTACAGCACAGACATGCAGTAGATCTCTAAGGACATCGTTTATGAGGTCCTGAAAAACGGCAGGAGCATTACACAATCCAAAAGGCATGACCAGATACTCGTAATGCCCACTACGCGTATTGAATGCCGTTTTCCATTCATCATTCTCCTTAATACGAACAAGGTTATAAGCCCCCCTGAGGTCTAGTTTAGTAAAATATCTAGAACCTTTGACACGATCAAACAATTCGGTAATGAGGGGAATCGGATAGGCATTTTTAATCGTTATATTGTTTAGGGCTCTGTAGTCTATACACGGTCTCAAATCGCCCTCCTTTTTCGCCACAAAAAAGAAACCAGCACCAGCAGGAGAGGAGGACCTTCTAATAAAACCTTTACTTAAGGCCTCACGTATGTACTCCTCCATGACCTGGTTTTCTTTCTCAGAAAGAGGGTAGACCTTACCCCTAGGAGGCATAGTACCCGGTAATAGGTTTATGGCACAGTCATACTCACGGTGTGGGGGTAGCTTATCTGCCTCCCTTTTTTCGAAAACCAAAGCAAGGTCTGCATACACAGAAGGGACAGAAACAGAAAGCGGTTTAGCCGTGGGCACGTTAAGTAAACAAATGGGACGTACTTGGGCCATACAGTCTCGTTGACAAGATTCCCCCCAGGAGAGTATGTCTAAACAACCCCAATCAAGTACTGGGTTGTGTTTCACTAACCAGGGAAAACCCAGAACAATGGAAGCAGTAGGGGAGTCAATTATTTGGAAGGTTAACCTTTCCTTGTGTAAAGCACCCACACACATCTCTATATCTTGGGTCTCATGGGTCACCAGAGGTCTGGAGATGGACACATGAGGGGACAAAGTCATAACACCCGAGGCCGACCCCTCTCTAGGCCTTAGGTGCTGGAGTTTCCCTGTAATTTAGGGCATGTATTACAGTGGTGACCCCGCTTTCCACAATAGAGACATAACCCCTCCCTTCTACGATACGTTCTTTCAGCCTCAGTTAACCCCGTAGCACCCAATTGCATGGGTTCGGGGGATGGTTGCCTAGGAGCGGGTAACGCTAGTAATGCAGTACTGGGTAGAGCAGGTAACACCCGTGTATCCAGCCGTCTTTGACTACGTCTCTCTCTAATGCGGTTATCAATAAGGATTACATAGTCTATAATATCATCTAGAAGGACAGGCAGTTCCCTGGATGCTATTTCATCCAGTATGTAAGCGGCCAAACCCTCCTGAAAGGCTGTTACGAGGGCGTCGTTATTCCAAACCACTTCAGCTGCTAGTGTGCGGAATTCGATAGTATAATCCGCTACAGATCTGTTACCCTGTCGAACCCTAAGCAGAGCTTTGCCAGCAGAGGCAACCCTACCGGGTTGATCAAACGTGCGTTTGAATGCTGACAAAAAATCCGCAAAGGACATAGGAGACATATTTTCCCACATGGGGTTTGCCCATGCTAGAGCTCTCCCAGACAGGTGGTTTATCAAAAAGGCAATTTTGGATCTGTCGGTGGGATAGGAACGTGGATTCATCACCAGATGGATGTCAATTTGATTGAGGAAACCACGACACAATGCTGGGTCACCACTATAGCGCTGTGGCGGTGTCATATGGACTACATGGGCAGGAACGGGTACTGGAGTGGCAATGGGTTCGGACACAGCAGCAACCGCCTCCTGGACGGCAGGCTGCAGGTGTGCAGTACGAGCCAGTATGGTCTGCAAAGCTTGAGCAAACTGATCCATACGGTGGTCCAAGCCATCCATTCTAGCCTCCTGATTAACTAGGAGCTGTGGTATGTCAGCAGGTTCCATTATGGCCCTGTTGTAATGTCACGATCCCGGGGAACCCAACACGCTAACACACACACAGACACACACACAGAAAGTGTGCTGTACCGGTCCTTAGAGTGGCCGGGCTAAGCACACAAAGAATAGTCAGGAGACAAGCCGAGTAAGGGGAACCAGAAAACAGAATAACGAGAAACAAGCCGAGGTCAAAGGGTAGGAGAAAGTCACAAAGTCAGTATAACAAGCCAGAGGGTACGTAACCAGAAAGCACACGTTCACAATCGATACTATAAAGCAAAGACCACAACAGGGCACAGATAGACAGGAAAGGTAAGTATTTAAATCCTAGCCTGAATCCTGATTGGCTAACCACCAATCAGTATTAACAAACACACGTGGGGGATATCTATACCCCCCACTGTGTTTGTTGCACTGTAGCTTTAACGCCGGGTCACGTGAGTGACCCCGGCGCTTAGATAATAGGGCCGGCTCCCAGCGTGCAGCGTTAGACATGCTGCCGCTGGGAGGAGGAGAGGAGGACGCGAGCGGCGTGTCAGGAGGAGAGGACGCCGCTCGCTTAACGGTAAGGGGAGAGGGGACCGCGGGCGGCGACGGACCGAGGGTGAGTGCTGCGAGAGGATTGCAGCCTCCCCTCACCGCTGCCCGCGGAGCCCTGACACCTGCTGTCTCCTGAAGCATCAAGAGCTGCAGAGGATCCGCCAGAAGAAGATGGCGGCACCCTTGATGGACAGGTTCAGGTTGAAAGTATTTTTGATTGCCCACCATGGTCAACATACACCCAGCGGGGATGTTCTCATGCAGAACCACCACGGTCAACGATCCCAGGCAGGGACAGTGTCGCTTTAAACAAAATCTCATCATGTTATGTATAACTAGGTTGAAATTTAGCTACAAATAGGTGAGACACTTTAGTTCATAATCAAATTAGCATTTGCAATTATAACTGCTATTATTATGCTGTCAATTTCTGCAAGGAAAATAAAATGTAATACAATTGATACATCAATATTTGCTAATGAGAATTACTAGAAGTTTTAATCAAGTGGTGAATATGTTTGCGCTATCAACTAATTTTAGTTACCATGTCTGTTCAATTCAGATACTTTTTAGATCAAGAGGGTTCAAGAGGTTTGCTCTGTATGAGGACACCATTTATACTGCAGTCCAGGAAAGAAAGGAGGTAGAATGTCATTAAAATGGCATGAATTGTAACATGAAAAAAAGTACTCAAAAGACTTCTTAGGCAAAAAGAAAAGATTTGGTCTTTGTGTTTTAACAAAAGAAATCCCCGGTGTTGTCAAACAGTGAAATAAACTGATTTTCTCAGATTTGTGTGTTTTAGTTTGTGTGAAAAATCTAAAATTGTATAAAATATACTATATTTTTAAACTGTGCACTTTCAAACATGTAGTTTTTTTTTTCCATTGTTTTATTTATTGAAAAAAAGTTTTTTCCATTTTATCATACATATAACAAAATAGTGCAATATACATACAAGACAAGACAAGTGTGACAATAACAGAACATGTAACTTGCATTGTTACAACTGTTCTAGTCCTAAGTTTAAAGATAATTCCTGAACTAAACGGCTAAGGATATCTTAATAAAGGATAAATTCTATCTTAAAGAACTGTTGTAAAAATAAGTATAAGTATAAGTGTGGGCTATGGTCGGTCTAAACATCGTAAAAAGAGAAAATATCACCATGGTAAAATTAGCTATCAAAATCTAAAAAAAAAAAAGAAAAATAAATAATTAATTTATTTTCCAAAATTTGAATCCAATTGGTGTATTGGTCTTGTTTATTTTTTTGATTAACAAGCTGACACCTCTGGAAAGAAAGATGTGACCTCCATTGTCTTGCTATTATTATCTTTACCGCCAAAAAGCAATGGTTTAACAGTGCTGTATCCGGGCCTTTTTTAATTCTAATATTGAATAAACATTTAAGTATTTCAAAAGACCATTCCCAAAGACTATTAACTAAACTACAATGCCACCATATATGAACGAGTGTTCCCTCTGGATAGCCAAAACGCCAACAATGAGGAATTTGACCTGGATACATTTTACTTAATTTATATGGAGTCAAGTACCATTTATACATAATCTTATATTGACATTCAACTAAGTTCTGACAGTGAATATATTTACAGGTATCTTTAAGAGATGTACACCATTCCTGCTCAGCTATGTCAATATTTAGGATCTTTTTCCAGTTATCGAGTATCTTTAGAGGTTGTTGATCCAAATTAGATAACAACTTACTAGCTTTTGAAAAAGTTTTGTTAACCTTAGTATATCTAAAGATGGTTTGAATAAGACTATCGATTTTTGGCGACGTTTTTAGTAAGAACTTATTCAAGAAATTTTTAATTCTTAAATAAGAAAAGAGTTCTTTATTGGGGAGAAGGAGTTTGGCTTGAATATCAGCAAAGGGTAGGATTTTATCCTCCTGGAGGATGTCTCCAATCGTCCATTGAAATTTGGACCAATTATTTAAAGAGATATCCTCAATATTATCTTCTAAAACAATCAAATGTGATGCCTTAATTATTTTATTAGAAATTTTTTGTTGTTTTTTTATCATTTCCCAAGCAGTAATAATTTGTGACAGGATTAAGGATTTACTACGTAAAATTCTGTCGTTTTTTTGTTGTTTTTATGCCATAAATATATTTCTAATCTATCTTTTCCAACCGCCTCGGATTCAATTTGGTACCATGTGTCTGTTTTGAACGATTCAACCTGAAGTTTATATATGTGACCAATGATGTTAGCATAGTAACAATTTCTGATATTTGGGTAATTTACCCCTCCATTTTGGGGTTTCCTAGAAAGAACTTTAGAGCTTATTCTGGGACTTGACATTTTCCAAATAAACTTTTGAAAACTAGATTGTATCATAGTTAGCCAAATATCAGAAATTTGGAGAGGAATCATCCTGAATAGATACAACAATTTGGGCATAATATAAGCGTCGATTATGTTAATCCTGCCAATCTAGGAGGATTCGGACAGGCGCCATTCTTTTAATTTTATATTTGTATATTTCAGGAGATTCAATACATTTATTTCCATAATATCATTGACTTGAGACGAAATTGTCATGCCCAAGTAATTAAAAACATTGTTAGACCATACAAAATCGTAATTGTCTCGGAGATCTTTTAAACTATGAATATTAATGTTAGTGGTTACGGCAATTGATTTTGATATGTTAAGTTTGTAATTGGATACCTTAAAGTAACTATTTATAGCAGATAAGACTTGAGGGAGAGAGGATTGTGGAGAAGTGAGGGTTAATAATATATCATCGGCATAAAGTGATATTTTTGCTTCTGAGTTATTAGTTAGAAAGCCTCTGATATTCATATTAGTCCTAATGTTAATTGCTAGGGGTTCTAAAGTTAAAATATAAAGAAGAGGGGACAGGGGGCAGCCCTGTCGTGTGCCATTGTGTAAATTAAACCAGCTTGATTGAATATTTACTCCTACAGTTCTAGCTGTTGGTTCGGAGTAAAGTGCCATAATGGCAGCATGGATCCAACCAGTGAATCCAAAGGAAGTCAATACCTCGCCGAGGAAGCCCAAGCTGACCCTGTCAAAGGCCTTCTCGGCATCCAACGACAGGGTCAACAGTGAAATCCCCCGATGGAGTGCCCCATCCAAAATGTTCACTATTCTTCTGGTGCAAGTATCAGAAGCTCTACCTGGCAAAAAAACAACCTGATCAGAATGAACGACTCTCTCAATAAATTATTTTAATCTACATGTTAATATTGCTGCATATATTTTCATATCTGTATTAATTAAAGAAATTGGTCTGTAATTCTTAACGTCTGTGGGATCTTTATTTGGTTTTAATATTGGAAGAATATTGGCTTGTAACAACTCCTTAGGGGTTTTAGTTTTTTTGGCCATTTCATTAAAAAGAGCCGTTAAAGGAACAGTCATTTCTTTTTTCATTATTTTATAAAAGAAATTGCTGAATCCGTCTGGTCCAGGGGTCTTATTTAATTCAAGTCTATCAATCTCTCTTTCCACTTTATTCACCGTAAACGCATAATTGAGTTGGGCTAAATCTTGTTTGTTGATTTTTGGAATATCGTTATTATCCAAATATTTTTTCATATCTTGGTTGTCTGATGATGTATCCAGATTATATAATTTACTATAAAATTCATTGAACAATTGTCCATTTTTTTCCGGTGAAGACTATGTGTTTTGTTTTTCAACCAATTTATTAACCCTATTGTTTGAATTTTGCTTTTTTAATCTTTTAGTTAACTTTTTATTTGCTTTATTACTTTGATGGTAAGTATTTATTCTCAGTTTGTTAATCTTTATCTTTAGGTTAATTTGTTTTTGTAGTTCTAAGAGTGTTGATCTTAATTGATTGGATGGGATGTCTTTATTAATTTTAGACAAGTTAGAATATTGAATGTTTAAATCTGTTAAATCTCTATTTATCATAGTTTTAGTTTGTTTTTCTATTTTAATAAGATAACCTCTAGTGACCACCTTATAGGTAGACCACAAGGTGGAATGTGATATTTCGGGAGTAGAATTTTCCAGCCAAAAAAAACTTGAAAGTTTCATTATGGAATCTTGATTTAATTTAGATCTAAAGAGAGAGTCGTCCATTCTCCAGGAATCCACAGATCTCTGCAAGACCTTACCCATTTCCAATATTACAAAACTGTGGTCAGACCAAGTATTGTCTTTGATTTGAATTGTATTGATTTCTTTCAATGTATTGGCTTTTACTAAACATAAGTCTATTCGTGAATACAGATGCGTATAGTCCCGAGAATCTGAATGTGTTACCCGCCAAGCATCATACAGACCATGCATGGCACATAATTTAAACAAATTTTTTGATTGCTTATATAACTGGCTGTCAGACTTTAACTGAATATGAGTTTTTTTATCCATTATTGGATCAAGAACACAATTAAAATCGCCTGCTATTAGCAGAGTGCCTATTGTTTTATTTTCTAGTCTGTTCATAATTTTTGAAAACAGGGCGGTTGGATTAATATTTGGTAGGTATATGTTAACCAATGTATAAGTTGTGGTTTCTATTTTACAAATAATTATAAGAAATCTGCCACAGGGGTCGCAATCTATTAATTTTATCTCAGGTTTTAGGTTAGAATCAAATATCTCCTTTTTCTCGGTTTAATGCAAGTTTAGGATCTTGAGCTATTTTTTTGGGAGCCATCGGCTTCCTTCTTTATTACGCTCCTTCTGCTTTATCTTTGCTTGCTTTCTTCTTTTTAAATATTATTTACAATGTTCAGTTTATTTCGTTTGTTACCCCCTTTCTCCTTTCTATCTTTTTTCTATCTTTTTTCTTTCTTTCCTCTTCCCTTCTTCCTCTACTTCCTCTTTTATCTTCTTTCTCCTCCTCTTTCTTTTTCCCGCTTTTTTTTGTTTTTAAACATGTAGTTTTAATATTTTTTTTCAATGCATCTTTATTGAGTTAAAATTTGAAAATTTGAACATAAGTTAAAAAGTACAAGAGGCACAAAAGAGTGATTACAAACTGAATGTTATTTTATTTGGAAACAATTAATAATAATAATAATAATAATAATAATAAATAATAGAACATCTAAATATATAATTCTATTGGTTGAGATTAAAAGTCCCATAAGATCTTTTTACATTCAAAACACCCATTGACTTCACTACCAACAACACATGTGCATTGCTTGTTTCATTTTGCATTGCATTACTATAGGAGTGCTCTTATTCTCTAAATATTTTTATTTTATAAAAGATAGCCAGGCCTTCCTGAGATAACTTTAACATAGGTCTCATATATACTTTGGAAGGGTAAATCTTTAGGGTTGTCTCTAAACATTTATAGCAATAGCTATTTATATTGTGAGTAGTGTTTCTTTGTATGTAGTGCCTTTGAATGTAGGGGCGTGTCTATATGTACTGTTGATTCTTGTATGCAGTCGTGTATTTGTGTGTAGTGTTGCAGTTTGAAGATGTAAGCACATATACATATGCACTGCCACAAACACATACCGATACACATACACATACATATAACCACACAGACACACATGCAGATACATATATATACTGAGACAGATGCACACACTGACACACATACAGATATACTGGTACTGACATAATGATAAACATACCAAACAGACAGATACACAGATACATGTATACATACTGACACACATACAGACACACACTACAAATATACAGACACACAGCTACTAATACCCCATCACTGAATGTTACGAGTCCTTACGGAAACACAACAGATCAAAACAGAGAGTCATCATTATTTTTTTTTAATTTAGAGAAATCTTTATTTGAATTTTCATATTACAGAAAGAACATTCATTGTTATTCAATGAACCTTCACTGAATTCATACTACATTCAAACTGACGTGGGGTAGTCTCAGGCGGTCTTGCCTGGATGCAATAATAAGACATGTAATACCAAGGTTTCTACTGAGTTGTATATTACATTTGGGATTCAGTGGTAGTCATCTTGATTTTTTTTTTTTTTTTGCATAGAGCAAGGATATCCAAGGACCTCATATCTTTTGATAGAGATCTAATTGATGATTCCTGCAAAGTACCATTTCTCCATTAAGAACTGATAGTTAATTTGATTTATAATTTCATAACACTTTAGTTGTCCTTGCTTTTTCCAGTTTCTTGCTATAGTAATCTTAAATGTCAGGGAAATATGTATCATTAGATATTTAAAGGGTCTTCCCCAACTTGGCATGCCAATATGAAAAAGGAGGAGCTGGGAAGGGTCAGGAATAACATCTCTAGATTTATACAATATATGCTTTGTTTTACCATTTTTATTGTTTGTTTCCATTCTTGAATTTCAAAAGTTTTTTATGTCTGGTTCCCACTTATTTATAGGGGTTTCTTTAATGAAGGATTTGGAAATTCACAACAATTTTAGGGAGCAATATATTCTTTTTGAAGTTTTAAGATTAATTAAATGCTATGTGAGTTCATTTTGCTCAATTATTTGTTTATTTAATATATAGTTCTTCATTCTAAGATATTTAAATACCTCTTTAGATTGTAATAAAAATTGAGATTGTAGTTGTTGATATGGGATTAATTTCCAAAAAGATATTTGATATTTGATATCTGGCTGATCCCACAGCTCCTCCAGCTTTTCAAGTCTAAGTCTTTCATCTTCAATTTCACTAGTGTTATAGAAGAAGACATAGCTATACCATTAGATTGATTTTTTTTCTAATGTTAATAGCCGTTGATATCATATCTTTAATAGTCGGGTTTACATTTGATTGATCAATCCGTTATCTATTATCTATTCAAAAACAGTCAAAAAGTATCTCTGTTCTTTCCTCCTGGGACTCAATATCTCCCCATAGATTAGTGGGGGCATTAGTGTTATCCCATGCTAACAAATATGATGCCATACATGCTTTGTGTAGTATGTTTAACATCTGGAAAATGTAATCCTCAATTTTTACCGTTTTTGTTTTCTTAATGAAACTGTGGGTATTTAACTTGCTCAAATAAAGCCAGAAATTGAATTTTAAATTGTGAAATTGACTATTATTGGATTCTAAATAAGTTAAAGAGTTTTGGTAGCATATAGGCATTTACTGACTCTAATGAGCCCATCCATGATAGCCCCCTTGAAGAGCCGCCCAACCTGCAAAACTTGTGTCGTGGCTCTAGTACTGTATCCCAGGCTCAGTAATCTTGGCGTTTATGGTGCTGCAATATCTATTTAAATCGAAGGAAGGACTTTACCTCCCATCAGCAGAGACAAGTCTAGGTACATTGTCTGGATGTCGGCACAAGCTAATTTTAGAGACAGTTAACTTTGGCTTGTTTTTCAAGCCTAGGTGCCCTTGAAGGCACAGCTTAGTGGATTTTTTCGCAGTGCCAACATAGTCTGCAGTGCCGACATAGTAATAAAGATACAGCCACTCTAGGCAAGTCCTCTTTACCTAGGTGCCCTCAATGGCAAAATACAGAGAGAGATATTTACTTAGGGGTGCAGGCAGTACTATTCTTGCTGTACTTATCAAGGTGGTATCAATTCTATTTTCAGACTGACTCAGTGACAAGTTTATCTAGTATCACTACTTGGTGCATTATCCTCTTGCTTTGATTTTTATCTTATATACTGCCACATAGTTGGTCTAGTATTTTGTTATCACAGAAATACCAATGTTGGACTAAAATCCAACACTTCGATAGTGAGCTAGCACTTGCTCACTGAGTCAGATCTTTCAGATTGATACAGAGTTAACATCTATTTTCAGATTTAGAATTTCTACCCTGGCATTACCAGCATCAAGACACATACTAAAATATAGTATTTTTTACTTTCATTTTGCTCTTATTGTGTTTGATGTGTTCATTGAATATGGGATAGTATTTCACTACCTATTGATTCCCCTCCAGTTGTATATACAATTAGTTTTTAACTGATAGTAAATAAATGTTAAGTCTTAAATTTACCCTAGGATTCTGTGGTCAGGGCATTGGTCCAATTTTGTTCATTATACCATAGGGTTCATGCCCTTTAGCCCCTTGACCTTGTGTATATGTGTGTGTGTGTGTGTGTATATATATATATATATATATCCTTTCTGCTATTATCAGATATATATATCTGATAATAGCATTTATATATATATATATATATATATATATATATATATTGTGACGATACCTTACCTTTCTCCGCCAAACCCGCGCAGCACGGCGGTCTCTCTGGCTGCTTTCAGGAGGCGGCGCAGCCTGTCGGGCGCTAGCCGCTCGCGGCAAAACCCCTCTTATGACGCGGTGCATGCGCGCCAACGTCATCAGGATTTTGCCACGAAAATTCAAACGTGGCCACGCTCCCAGACCTTTTGGGGGCGTGGCTTTAAAGATAAACACACCTCATTATAAAAGGGTGCCCCTGTCCTTCCCTCAGTGCCCTAGTGTGGTTCTTGTTCATTCCCTCTGGTGCTCTTGATAATATTCGTCTGTTTTTCTGATATATTGACCCTTGGCTTCCTTACTGACTCCTCTCTGGCTCCCCGACTTTTGGCTTGGCTATTTCTCGTGTATTCCGTTTTCCGTACTCCCTTGACCTTTGGCTATTCATTTGACTATTCTCAGACGTTAAGTCCGGCCACCCTAAGGTCCGGTTTACGTCTCTTTCTGGGTTACCAGCTGCGTGAAGGGGTCACTGTCGTGACATATATATTATATAAAAATGGATACCCCTTTTCTCCCAGTTTCCCCATCTTATTAATATGTATTGTATCTGTTACTATTGTCTATTGTTTATTACAATACATGAAAAAAACTCTAATAAAATATATTTGACAAACTTACATCTGACCAATAGAGAGGAAAAAGGAAGAGCAGGTTATTGATCCTAGTGTGAGATAAGGTTTAAGGTACAACCGTATCTACCTTTTCTCCATATTTAGCCGTATAGCTACTGTATATCAGTGGCTCTTAAAACATATTTGAGTGAGAGATAGGAGATTGCTTTTGTGTGACCTGACACAGTGGAAATCACAAACATGAGTGATAGATAGCATGATTCATTCCTCCTTGTGTGACTGGTGATTACAGTTAGTGTTGTCCCCTACTGCACCAAATTACAGTTTTTAAAAGTTTGTTTTTTGTTAGTTGTTTGTAGAAAGAAATTTGTTTTCAGGGCAGTATATTCAGTAAAAATAAATAGATAATAAAAAGAACTAAAAGTTCCTCTTGCCTGGCTACTGTCATGTGTCACTTACATTTCCCAAACACTTCCTGTACAGAATCATCTAATGTTTAGTAGACACAAGAAATATAGTGATATACAAGTGAGGGCGCCACTATCACAATTGTGTGAATGATATTTTCCACTCAGACTGCAGGAATGGCATGTAATAGAAACATAAGAAATACATAGTGAAGTATTTAATAGTAGACCTCACTTGGTGTATTTGATGCAGTAATGGAGACCATATTTCGAGAGGGATATTGCTACTTTGGAGAGAGTTCAGAGAAGGGCTACAAAACTGGTTCATGGATTATGGGATAAAACTTACCAGGAAAAGTTAAAGGGCTCCTAAACTGGTTCATGGATTACAGGATAAAACTTACCAGGAAAGGTTAAAGGATCTTACCAGGAAAGAGCTTGGAGGAAAGATGAGCCAGGGGGGATATGATACAAACATTTACATACATAAAGGGAATCAACACAGTAAAGGAGGAGACTATATTCAAAAGAAGAAAAACTACCACAACAAGAGGACATAGTCTTAAATTAGAAGGGCAAAGGTTTACAAATTATATCAGGAATTACTTTAATGAGAGGGTAGTGGATGCATGAAATAGCCTTCCAGCTGAAGTGGTAGAGGTTAATACATTGAAAGGGTTTAAGCATGCATGGGACATGCATAAGGCTATCCTAGCTATAAGATAAGGCCAGGGACTAATGAGAGTATTTAGAAAATTGGCAGACTAGATGGGCCAAATGGTTCTTATCTGCCACCACATTCTATGTAAAGGGAAATGTAAGGTACCAAAGAGAGAAAGTTTGGAACCATGCCTCATAGAGGTTCTCTAAATCCGTTATCCTCTAAAGAGAAAATTGTTATGGCGGACCATATCAAGGGAGTTTTGGCTATGGAATTCATAATACAAATAAGAAAATCCACTCCTCCTGCAGAACCTGGTTTCTTTTTTTTGTGTCCAAAATAGAATTCTGTGTAACAATGTCTCTCCTATCCCCAAGTATAAAGTGTAATCCAGACGTGGAACCCCTTACTCTCAGTGCCTGGACGGGTATTGGCTTTACCTTACTGTCGAGAGCCTTACATGACTGAAACAATTGTCTCGGGTTGCTGTATTTCTTGTGCAGAGAGAGACAGCTTGCATTTTAGATCTGGATTTCCCTTTTAGGTGGTATCAGTCCGGTATGCTAATGATCTAGGTTTTCTTTGTAATGTCACAAGATGAGCTAAAACCAGCTTGAGATATGAGTGGGGACTTACCAAAGGATTAGTTAATTGAGCTGTTGCCCGTTCTTAGTATTCTCTTGCAGCCTGCTTATTGCTCTCACTAAATTATTATTGCATAAATTGTAGGGATCTATGGTTTTAATCAAACTGGATTTGATGGTTAGAATCAGGGAAGAAGATGAATGGTAGATGGCGATACCAGAAGTACACATTTTGAGTACCCTGTCATCCTTTTAGGACTCTGTAATGCCCTAGTCCATCCGGCTATTTCCTTCTAGAGGTTGATGCTTCAGCAATAGGTGTTGGTTCCATTTTCTCTCAAAGTAAGGTCCCAGATATATCTCTTCAACTCTGTGGCTTCTTTGCTAGAAAGTTAACAGATACAGAAACGCATTATGGGATAGGGGATAATTAATTACTTGTCATAGTTTTAACATTTAAATAATAGAGATACTTACTAGAAAGTTCACCAACACCAGTTATTATAATCTAACAGATCACCAAAAGCTCTCATATATTGGAGAGGCTAACAGACTTAACTCTTGTCACACCAGATGGTTGTTCTCGTCAAGTTTTATATACGTCTTGACATGTAAACCTGGAACAAAAGGAAGGCAGGTGCTATATCAAGGCAACACAACCCACTAGAGCCTGTTACTTTTGACCTCACTCCATTTTAATTCATGGTATACAACATGACAGTTTCTGACAGAGGTACCCAATTTGTTTGACATTTTTAGAGAGAATTTGTTTCCAGTTAGGTATTCAATTAAACTTTTCTTAGTCCTAACATCCTCAGACGTATGAGGCAACCAAAAAAAATCGAATCGCTTAAACAATATGTGTTTTATGAAGTCCTTGTTCTACAATATCAGTTGTGTTGCTCCTCTCTAATGTATATTTATGTGAACAAATACACTTTAACTATACAAAAAGGGGCACTGGAGTGTTGCAACAATGTCACAGGTAGGTATATAAGTTTGTCAACATGCAAAAATGGCTGTTATTGTGTAGCCATCAGGCCACACAATGTTGTAGCTATTTTTGCCCATCAGCACCGCTTTCACACATCAGCCAAGTTGAACAGTGGCAAGTAAATTTTGCAGACACCCCCTCCCCCCCCCCCAAAAAAAAGAAAAAAAACAAACTAATATATATATATATATATATATATATATATATATATATATATATATATATATATATATATATATATTATATATATATATATATTTGTGTAAAAAAACAAACTAATATATATATATATATATATATATATATATATATATTTGTGTAAGGGGCAAATAGCCGTATATGGAGTAAGGATCCAGCATAAGCGTAGGATAGTACAAAGGGAGCAAGTCGGTTGTGGTGTGCCGAGACCGACGATACGGTAGGCCTGTAAATAAAGAGGGCAAAAATTAATAATCAAAGATTTAATACAGTCAGCAAACATATACAAATTAACCAGACATTTCCTTAAATGCATTACAGTATTTAATTCCTGGAAGGATTTTGAATGTAGGAATCTAGGACCGAAAGTGGACACCATTTGTTGTGGGTAGGATAGTATGTTATCTCTACTGTTGGTGCGTGTTGACTCGTTTTGGAATGTGGTAGAGCCAATAGGTAATGATATATGTGTTTATGTACGTGGGATCGTTGAAGACAATGATCTGTCTGAGTGGTGGTGATGGTAGTGGATTCTCTGGCCGGGGAAAGGCATAAAAGGCAATGTGCATGGCTGGTAATGGCCGACTTGGTAGTATAATTGAATGGTTGTAGATCTAATAGGTCCGATAAGGATGAAAAGTTGGATGGCTATTGGTAATCCCTGAGAGGAACGGGGAGGAATGGATTCCTGAAAACCTCTGAGTATATTCTTGTCTGGTATGATAGCATGAAGTTATGGTAGTTTTGACCATAGGTTATCCTGTGTTGTTGAATGCCTGTAAAATATATAATTAATGGTGTGTGAGATAGTTTAAGGTGGCAAAAAGAAGCAAAACCTAGGAGAAATGTTATGACACAGGTTGAGCTATGTCGTGTTCCAATGAGATTCTTTAAGCCAGGTGAAAAGCTGTGTTATGCATTCCACAAGTATGGGATGAAAGTGCTAGGTGGGATAGTGCATGCTATGCTGCATGAGTATGTCTAATCCATGAAAGAGTGGCCGTGACTGTATGGGCGACTGTAGGAAGCGTATGATGAACATGCCTGGAATATAAATGAGACAATTGTCGGCAGGGATGTATACCCCCGCCTGGTACATGAAAGTAAAAGAAATGTGATAAGTTGCCAACCAAGTGAGTTCCCCAGAAATATCATGACCTTATGGATGAGTAGTGGCATTTGTTGATGATTTGACATGTGCTTAGTTGTCTGAGTAACAACAGATTGATGACCATGACTTACCCCATGCCACAGCAGCTGCTACAATGGGGTAGATCCCCCAAAGGGGCTGAGGTGGTGGAAAAAATTTCCAAACCTGGATGCCATGGCCAACAGCTCCAAAGCAATCGTTCCCGGTAGATCGCTGCCAAACCCGTGGTAGATGCCGCGTCTGACCATCTGGTTGGAGAAGTGTCAGACAATCCTGGAAGGAACATGCTTTTACCATGCCAAGTGGTTAAGAAATTCCCCCCCCGGTATAGATTGTAGTTCCTTGCAGTTGTAAGTACTAAGCAGGAGGTAGTGATTGATGTAGTTGAGAATGTTCCCTATTTGTCTTGTGGTAACTTGCGTGTATGGATGCCAACTCAAGTCGAATGCCCAGTAATGTGATTAGTGTCTGGGCCTTCTGTTTCTTATGGGGTACTGGGATGCCCAAGTGGTCAACCAGACTAAGCTGCCGTGAGGCTTCTAGTGAAAAATATGTTATCTTTGATCAACAAGAAGTCTTCTACATAGTGTATGACTGTAAGGCCTCTGGATATGTTATCATAACCAGCACAGAGTATCTGCGAATATCGATAGTAGGCTAATCTGTAGCCCAAAAATTGAGCGGGGAAAGGATTGCCCATTTTATGCCATGTAAGTGCCAGTGTGTAGGGTAGATGGTAGCAGTTTACTGCGTTGATGATATTGGTCTTACTTAACCAAGCTTCAACCAATGCTTGAGTGATAGCTGTAAAGGTAGATCAAGTGTGTTGTATAGTAAGGAAACTCTTCGGAGGGTATGAGGGAGTTGAGACTTGGGGTAGCGGAGGTGTGTGGTGCCAATAAGTCTATGGTTAGTCTTTGTTTAAGAGAAGATTTCCTTGTGACAATACCAATGTGTTTGGTGCCATGCTGTAAATGGTGGAGATTGGAAGACCCCTCTGCAAATCCTGGCTATGAGTGTGTTTACAGCCAATGGTTCTGTTGTGCTGACTGTAAGTGAGGGCATGCTATATTCCTTGAAGGTGTATTTATGATACCTGTATGGGAGCCCTTGAAGCTCCAGAGCTTTAGTAAATCTTCTACAAGTCTGGAAGGGTGATTAGTCAGGAGTGTTGAAAAATGTACGTTATTTGTAAGTTGTATTGGGACACATGGTTTGTCATGTGCCCTGAACCATTTGAACATATATGCAACAGTCTATATGCAACGCAACTACTATCAATTGTCTCTGGTAGTTCAGAGGTGCTGGTACCTGGAGCCTGAGAGTGCTCTTCCATTTGTTTGGGACAAAATCCCATCTGTATGGGTACCTGCACAAATAAACATCTCTACATATTCCAAATGCCAACCCAACCAAGGGATGGTCAGTTCCCGATTTACCTGGAATCCCTGGATCTGATCATCACAGATACATCATCATACCTATATATGCCTTGCTTCCCCAATGTGCTGGGATCATACGTGCAGGGTTAACGTCTTGTGTGTCATGAGAATTGATTGTGCCAGGTAACAGAGTTTCGGTTGGTGCTGGTTGTACAGTAGTGTGAGGCCCAGCCTTGTGAGGGCTGTGGTGACCGACTCGAGATTGCCAGTCTGTCATAAATTATTATTTTTTTTTGGCTCATGAGTTTATGAGTGAGGCTAGCATGGCCTGGGTGTCACCTGAGTTGGTGTAGCTGGGCCTTCCCCTGCCTCCGTGGTGTCCGTTGATGTATGGAGGAGTTTGAATAACTCTGCTTTCCTTGCTGTGGCAGGGTAGGGGATTTGTCACCTCCTTAGGTCAGTGGTAATGTGTGGGATCGTCCAGGATCTGATTGCTGCTGGACTAGCAACATCTCCTCTGCTTGAAGGTGTATCAATTCTAGCCGGGGTGCTAGGAAGAGGTGATGCTTCACCATCTTTTTGAGAAATACTTAAATAACAATAAAGATTGCAATTATTATTTGTACCCAGGGGTCTTGTACTGGCTTGTTAGCTAAGCCGTAAGGTGAAACGATTAGGCTTGGTGTTTTTTGGTGACTGGTGAGGCCCTGCTAGTTGCCAAGTGGCTTGAGAGGCTCTATCTATGCTTGGCGCAAGGGGATTTTGTGTGGCCACCGAACGTTGTGGCAGGATGTTGGCCTCTCGGTGACAGTAACCAGAAAATAGGAAGGGGAGTGACAGGTGAGGCCCTCTCTATGATACGATGCGAGGCGGCTAGCTCACGAGTGGCCCGAGGGGTGTATGCCTCCGAGTGTGAGGCGGGGTGTTGGCCTCGCGGGACCACTAACCGAAGCATAATGCAGAGAAAAAAAAGGGGCTAATACCTATGGGCCCTAGCACCCTAATTGCCAGTACACTATTACTATTCCAGGGAAGGTAAGAGATGGATAACTACGTGAGCAGGTGTATGTACCTGGTAGTATGGTATTGAACCTGACAATCCGTATAGGTTTTTTAGTAGTAACTGTAACCTGAATGGATAAAACCGTATGGCATACGGAAATATGGCATAGACAAAGCTTATCTTAATACGTACAGTATATGTGAAAAGTAAAGTGCCGTGATGTGTAAATATTAAACATCGTAGCCATACTGGTTAAATATGTATCAAACTTAACCCATTAAGTGCCATATGTACAAGGGAAAAAGTGGTCTGTCCCCACCTTGTATGTTGCATGTCCCCTTACTAGGGGAAAGTCTGTTGTGTGAGAAGCGTGCTGTGAAAAATGTATGTGAACTATATTACCAGTTACATATATACAGATGCGTCTGCTACTGTGTAATAATATATGTATTTATACCAGATGTTGATATACTACTTGATATGTGAATTGTTGTATGCCTTATTGAATGGTAGGGGTCAGTGAACATGGTGTTGCAAAATGCAAGTGCACTGGAGATCTGCCGAGTGCCCTATAGGTGGCAGTGTAGTTGGATACTGATTGGTATGTGAAATGTTGTTTCTCTATTGACCTATAGGTGTCAGTGTTTTGGTGTTTCTAAAACCCCATGAAAATTGTCAATGTACTTGACAGACCTGTAGGTGGCAGTGTTGATAGAACCACTGTTGGTCTTGATGTGAAATGTAAATTACTGTGAATTAAACCTGAAGTTGAGCCCGTGCTGGAGTTTAATTTATGGTTTATGGTTATGTTTAAAACAATCTTATGTGTAATTTATATTGGCTGGTAAATTGTAAATGCCATGTGAAGACAGTTTTGCTGTTGACCAGTAGGGGTCAGAAATGCTGATTGTATGGTAAAAATACCCTTTAACCCCTTATTTATTCTGGAATAAAAGGGAATCATGACATGTCACACATGTCATGTGTGCTTCAGGGGTTAATCCTAACATTTGACAGATAGGAGTCAGTATAAAAGCGAAAATGCTGTAGTTAGTTTGCTTGCTTATTAAGTGAAATAAAGTCTGAGAAGCCTGTAGTATACCAATTGACCGGTAGGGGTCAGCATGTAGGTGAAAATGCCATGGTTTGTTGGTTTGTACATGAAATGCAATAATGTCTGAGAAGCCTGTAGTACACTGAATGACCGGTAGGGGTCAGTGTGTAGGCGCAAATGCACTGGTTTATTGTTTTGTACATGAAAAGCAAAAACGTCTAAGAAGCCTGTAGTACACCGAATGACTGATAGGGGTCAGTGTGTAGGTGAAAAATGCAGTGGTTTGTTGGTTTGTACATGAAATGCAATAATGTATGAGAAGCCTGTAGGACACCCAAAGACCGGTAGGGGTCAGTGTGTAGGCGAAAATGCCATGGTTTGTTGGTTTGTACATGAAATGCAATAATGTCTGAGAAGCCTGTAGTACACCGAATGACCGGTAGGGGTCAGTGTGTAAGCGCAAATGCACTGGTTTATTGTTTTGGACATGAAAAGCAAAAATGTCTAAGAAGCCTCTAGTACACCGAATGACTGATAGGGGTCAGTGTGTAGGTGAAAAATGCAGTGGTTTGTTGGTTTGTACATGAAATGCAATAATGTCTGAGAAGCCTTTAGTACACCCAAAGACTGGTAGGGGTCAGTGTGTAGGCGAAAATGCAGTGGTTTGTTGGTTTGTACATGAAATGCAATAATGTCTGAGAAGCCTGTAGTACACCGAATGACCGGTAGGGGTCAGTGTGTAGGCGCAAATGCACTGGTTTATTGTTTTGGACATGAAAAGCAAAAATGTCTAAGAAGCCTGTAGTACACCGAATGACTGATAGGGGTCAGTGTGTAGGTGAAAAATGCAGTGGTTTGTTGGTTTGTACATGAAATGCAATAATGTCTGAGAAGCCTGTAGTACACCCAAAGACCGGTAGGGGTCAGTGTGTAGGCGAAAATGCAGTGGTTTGTTGGTTTGTACATGAAATGCAATAATGTCTGAGAAGCCTGTAGTACACCGAATGACCGGTAGGGGTCAGTGTATAGGCGAAAATGCAGTGGTTCATTGGTTTGTACATGAAATGCAATAATGTCTAAGAAGCCTGTAGTACACACAAAGACCGGTAGGGGGTTTAAACGAATGATATGCATGAACATGCAATGGTTTTAGAACAGACTTAGACAAAATGCAGCCGTAAAGTGAGGACCTGACCCGTGCATGGTGCCGTGGGACTGATGACTGGCGTAACGGGTAGGTCGACTTACGGTTTGTGAGTCACTTGGACACCATCCACGGCGATGGATTGAAGAAAGAAGGTGGTAGGCTGGAAAAGCCTGTGGCTGGATTCCTGACACAGCTCAGCTTAGAAAACCTCATGGAGTAATCAGGTAAAATGGCGTCTAGATCACCCGGAAGTGGAAATCATTCTGATGCTGACCTCAAGCGATATGAGTCAGGTAAGGGGTGTCCCTTATATAGGGGAGTGAATTAATTTAAGCCCCTCCCACAAATACAGGCCAAACGGCCTTAATACATATATATATATATATATATATATATATATATATATATATATAATATATATATATATATATATATATATATGCCCTATGCAAGTCTAGAGTATTTTAATACACAATCTGAAACTGAAATGTATACAGTCCTTTTGAGGGTGCACATTTTAATCCTTAATTTAGGGCACATATGGTCACTTTGTAGGATTTTATCCCTGTTGGGATTATTGAAACCTCACTCTTGTCTCTTTTGTTGTACACTTCTATCATCACCCCTATTTCCTCTCCCTCCCCTTCTTGGTAAAGGAGTGGGAAGAAGAGGGACTCTATCTCAACCTTTTCCTTTCTAAAAAAAAATCTGTGTTGACCCCTTGTAAGAGTTCAAGTCTATTTGTTATTTCTGCACTCCTACTTTACCTGTTAGGACTTCCTTAGAGTTTAATTGGTTTAAATGTTGAAATTGTTATTTCTACCTAAACCACATTTCCTAAATTTCTGAATGTACTATTTAAATAAATTACATTGTTGCCATTGTGACTGCCAGAAGATCTATACAAGTGGTGGAAAAGCTGAAAGAGGAATTCAATTCATTTTATTTTAGGACTACCTTTAAAACTTTAAATAGCACTTTAAAGAGACTACAATTATTAGCAACAGTGCTTCGTTGTTCACATTTCAAAACAACATTCATCAGTGTGCTTCTTTTTATAACAATGAGCCTAAAATAGATTTTCCCACACACAACAACCTAGCACATCAACTAATTAATTGGCTATTATTTTTCTAAATTTAGGTCTAATGAGTATGCTACTATAATTGAATAAAATGTGAACAGAACAATATAAAAAAAATATATTTAAACTCACTTAAAGTTTACTACTTTAAGTAAGTTTAAATATATTTTTTTATATTGTTTGCAGTGCATCCACTGTCAAATTAAAGTCACTAAAGGGGTTGATAGGAAATTGTGGAAACCAGATTTGCAGTTTAAATATGTGTCTACATCTGTTATAGTAAATACCATTAATTCATAGATTAATAATAAAAAGAAACATAATTGTAATCAATTGTCCTGGTTTACCAAAAGGCATTTGTAATTATTTAAATATATTTGTTTTAAATCTATAACAAGTTTCTCTTTGGTAAAAAAAAAATGGATCATAGCCCTAGGAATGATACGAAGTAAAATCAACCTTTTAGTTAGCCTTATAGCTCACCAGCTGTTCAGTGTTCTCTCTGGAAATTTTTTACTGAGAACAGTTTAATCTAGACTTCTGCGATCTGTTTCTGATGAATTGCAATTTGTCCTTATTATTATGTTATTATTTATATAGCGCCAACAAATTCTGCAGCACTTTACAGTGGGTGGATGAACAAACATGTAGTTGTAACCAGACAAGTTGGACACACAGGAACAGAGGGGTCGAGGGCCCTGCTCAATGAGCTTACATGCTAGAGGGAGTGGGGTAAAATGACACAAAAGGTAAGGATAGTATTAGACTAATGACAGTTGCAAGAGAGCAATCAGTCGGGAGCTATTAACAGTTTAATTGATATGATTTTATGAAGAAATTGATTTTTAATGATTTTTTGAAGAAGTGTAGACCGGGTGAGCATCTAACGGAGTAGGGAAGTGAGTTCCACAGGAACGGTGCAGCCCTCGAGAAGTCTTAAAGGCGAGCATCAGAGGTGGGAGTACGGACAGAAGACAGAGCAGCATTATGTAGAGATTTGAAAGCAAGAACCAGAATTTTAAATTGAGCACTATATCTTACAGGAAGCCAATGTAGGGACTGACAGAAGGGTGAGGCGTGGAAGGTGCGGGCAGACAGGAAGATGAGCCTCGCTGCCGCATTCATTATGGACTGTAACGGCGCATGTTGGGAGCACGTAAGACCACTGAGAAGCGGATTACAGTAGTCAAGGCTAGAAAGGACCAGTACCTTAGTCGCATCTTTCTTTATGTCTATGAGAATGGAATAAGAATTATCCTAAATCGGCTACTTTTTAATGCTAATTAGAATTTCTATGAAAATATAGAGTCTTTAATTGTTAATCAGATAACAACTTTTTTCAAATATTAATCTAATATACTATATGTTAAAAAATATTTTTTTTAAATGGAAACTAAAGAGAGGGAAAATATACTTTAAAAATTAAAACTGTCAAAGTCGCTATATGAAGTCTTTGAATGTAAATTAAAAATCCATTCCATTTCTACTTTTCCTATTGTTTTATTAAAATCACCCCTTTTTTATACCTGTAAATGTCATGCCTGTGAAGTCTTTTTGGTGATGGATTTTAAAATGTGCAGATACGTGAATGTTACTCTATACGTGTTTGTAGGGATCTTGTAGTTCTCCCTACATATTTTAAGCCGCACGGCATTCTAGTAAATAAATTAAATTTGTTGTGTAGTTATAAATGATTTTATATTATAAATATGGCTGTTTGAATTAAAATCTTGACTTTTTTTTTAGTATTTAAGGTTTTTATTGTTTTTTACAATTCTGAATAAACATTGGTAGCGCAAGGGTACAATACTTGCGGCAAGGTTACGTTGAAAATTTAAGTAACAAGTAACAGGTTACAATTAGTGGATTTTAAATTCCTTGGTAAGGTTCAGCATGTAGATACGGTGTGTCACAGAATATTTACGGTCTTAACATTGCTATATTAGTAACGCATTGAAATCTAAACAGGATTAAGTCGACGGTAGTGGATCAGCAGAACTAATGCAGTCGAGCTCACATGCCTCAACGTCCCCTTATTGAACTATAGCAACAAGCTCCTGTTATTGATGGGGAGAGTTTGGGCCAAGTTTGGGCCAAGCTTGCTTCAAGCGTCCATTCGTGTTGGGTACGTGACAGTCTTTTCTGGATGTCTGTCTTGGATGTCGGGTTTTTATAATCTTTCTGTACGTCAGGTGGAGATGAGTCTGGTCGACCCGGTCGTTTGACTGTATTGTCATTTCTGGTCTAAGTCGGGTTCATGAGAGTGTCTTGGGTGTAATGAAGGCGTCCCATGGTTCCCATGTCTTAGTGAATTTCCCATAGTTTCCTTGTTTAGCGTGTGTAAGTGCTTCCATCTGCTTAATGTCCTCTACTCTCGAAAACCACTCTCTGATTGATGGGGGTTTTGGTTGTTTCCAGGATTTAGGTATCAATTGAGAGTCTGCCATGGCTAAGTGGTTAAAAAGGAGGGTTTCGGCTTTTGCGAGTCCCTGCGGGGCTAAGAGGAAGATGTAGTGGTCTAGTGTCATAGGGAAGTTGGCATGGAAGAGTGTTTGTATGATAGTGTGGATCTATTCCAGAACTTGGATATAATCGGGCATTGCCACCAGATATGAGCATGATGTGCGTCTGTATGTGCGCATCTCCAGCATGGGTCGGAAGTCGTGTTGTGTATTTTTATGATTTGTGTTGGCGTGTAGTGCCACCTTGCTATACGTTTAAAGTTGCTTTCTTGTGCAGACAGAGAGGTGGTAGAATTGTGCGCTGTTTTGAGAATAGTACACCATTGTTGTTGTGTGAAGTTTGTTTTGAGTTCATCTGCCCATTTTATGGTATAGTTTGGGAGGTTTGTATCTTGCAGTTCCCTGATTATTGCGTACATAGTGGATAGAATCTTTTTCGTGAGTGGATGAGAGGTGCATAGTTATTCGAACTTAGTTAGCGGTCTTTCCCCTTTGGGTAGTAACTTCTGGGTCTTTATGAAATTTATCAGTAGGTTGTAGTGGAAGATTTGGTTCCCTGTATGTGTTTGGGATGGTATGAGTTGTGCTAGGCTTTTTAAATTGCCCTCTAGGGTTACGTCCCTCAGTTGTAGTGAGGAGTTTTTATAGTAGCCCTCGCATTCCTTCCCCGAGGATCCTCTTTGGAAGTGAGGGTTTTGTGTGAGTGGGTATAGTGGGGATGGGAAAGGTGATAAGGTTGTTGTCATCTTCAGTTTATACCATAATTTAATGGTTGTGTCTATTGTTGGGTGGACATTTTGTTGACGTTGTTGGGATGGACGGTGTTGAAGCCAGAGGCAGGTATTTAGGGGTGTCTCTGAAAAGCTATTTTCCAGGGTAACCCAATGTTGGGTCTTCGTGGGTTTTGTCCATTCATATATTCTTTATAAATGTATTCTGCATGTTGACCACAACTATAAAATCCTATGTTTTTATTAAATGAAAATTGATGTTTTTTGTCCTTCAGATGGCTCTTTACCAATTTACTTCTGATGTTCCTGACTCCTTGATGAATAAATGCTGTAGCGGATTGGTACCGGGCTGTCCCACGACATGTATGAGAATAAGTGTATTTGGTCATATGGCTGGTTTAATGTATATGTACATGTATAGAAAGCATGGTATCCGGGTATAATGACAGTTAAATGTATGTAAAGAATTGTATTCCTCTAGTTGTTCGGTAGAATCATTCAAATAAAACAAGGGAATGAAACTACCGAACAACCAGACCACCCAGGACTAAGTGTGCCTCCAATTACCGTTTGCAACAATGTTGCAAACAGGTAATTGGCAATCAGTGCAGTGTGGTCTTTGTCCTCTGGGTGGCCGCCATTCGGGAAACAAACACGTGGCGGCGGCCATCTTAAACTACCGAACAGCGGTGTTTTGCCGTCGAGTGTCTGGAACTAAAATCGGACACTTGACTAGGCAAACACCGCTGAGACCTCCATACTTCCAGAAATTCGTATGGAAACTACCGAATGACCCGCCGTTCGGTAGAAAGAGCCCCATAAACAAGGGAATTCATTCAAACCCTCTCCAGGCTCTATAACACAGGCAATTCGCCTGTTTTCATTCCCTTGTTTGTGACCGACCGCAGGGCCAAAATGCATGGAACTGTTTTCGGATACTTTACCCATGCGGTCGGTCAAATCTTTGGAACCCCATATCTCACGAACCATTCATCCGAATGGGCTAATTTTTAAGTATGTTGGTCCCCCAGAATAGAGCTATCTGGGGATGTTGGATTTGTGGATGTACCCCAAGTATTTAGGGTACATCCAAAACTCGGGGAAAACTGTGTACACAATAAGGGGATTATGATGCTAGAGGAGGGGAGGAGATCTGTGGGAGGTTACTACTTAGAGATTGGATAATGTCTTAAGTGTTAGAACCTCCTCCCTTGCATGGGAGAGGGCTTTATAAGGAACTGTGGAATAAAGCTTGTCAGTCTACTCCTGAAACTGTGTGTCGTCCAGTTATTGGGATTGCGATGGGGATACTGCTGTATTACTTTACCTGCTGGAAACCTTGCCTATGGACTTAACATCACCTTGTTCCTGAGCCTCACTGGAATCTCTAGTGGAGAATAGCTGTGCAAGATCGGCTCTCCGCTACATTGGTTGGCAGCGCTGGGATCCAAACTCACAGAGGAACAAGCGTAAATGGAGTACGGATGGAGATTGATTTTTCTGCGCTAAAACGCTCCACGCTAAAGGACCTCCTAGAGGCAAGGGGTATACAAGCCAGCAATAAGAAGAAAGCAGTACTTGTTACAGAACTCATGGCAGAGTACAGAATGGAGGGCGATTCAGTTCCGGCACAGAGGGAGCCGGGAGGAACACCACAAGGATCGGAATTCCAGAGGCAGGTTCAGTTCAGGCTATCCTTTTATGGGGAAAACCCCCCAACAGAAATTGTTACCAGGACAATGGCCGAGGTACAAGAATTCATCCTAAGGACACAGGCACCAGAACAAAGCTCTGCAATTAATGTGCCACAGGAAGGTAAGCCTAAAATACCATACCAGGCTTTTAAAACATATGTGGAGGCAGAGGAAGATATAGACGCTTTCCTGCAAGACTTTGAAAGACTGTGTGCACTGCATAAAATTAACGCAGAGGACTGGGTACCTATTTTGGCCGGAAGGTTAACCGGGAGGGCAGCAGAGGCATATCGGACTGTACCTAATGACGAAATAAGGAATTACAGTAAAGTGAAAGAAATTATACTCGCCAGGTATGCTATAACACCCGAGGCATACCGGCGGAGGTTCCGGGATCTAAAGAAAACAGAGAAGGACTCGCACGCAGAGTGGGCATGCCGATTACAGGGGGCAGCGCTCGGGTGGGTGCAAGCTAGCAAGGCACGTTCTATGGAGGATGTAATACAAATGTTGCTGATGGAGCAGTTCTATGAGGGAGTAACCAATGAGGTCCAGGAATGGGTAAGGGACAGAAACCCTACTTCCCTTACCGAGGCGGCTAGGAAAGCGGATGACTACCTGGATGCACGCAGGTCACAAAAACCTGCAGCTCCAAAAGCAACCTTTAAAACATTCGGGGGAAACAACTACACCCCAGCTCCACCGAGACCACTACCACCACCTCCACCACCCGCTGCACAGCCCCGGTTCCGACAACCCACCGCTGGCCCCTGTCATCACTGCCAGAAGTGGGGACATTATAAAAGGGAATGCCCACAGCTACGGGACCGTTCCACCTGGATTCATCCAGGCCCACCTCCACCCAGGGCGGCCGCAGCCCACCACTACCAGGACCTAGTCACCACCCCATATGGTTCCGCAGTCCCCATTACTACTGTGGAACAATGGGAGGTACTGCACGAGGCAGATCCGGTCCAGGCCAATGTGGATAATCTACGGCACCATCGACAGACGGTATATCTGAATGGTACAGCAGTCCGGGGATTACGAGATTCGGGAGCCACCATCACTTTGGTACAGAGCCACCTGATTTCAGATCAGGCAAAACTGAACAAAACTGTTGCCGTCCGGGTAGCTGGGGGAGCAGTGTACCGGCTACCTACAGCAAGGGTACATTTACATTGGGGAGCGGGGGCAGGGGAAGTGGAGGTGGGGTTGATGCCACATTTACCGGCGGAGGTTTTATTGGGGAACGATCTGGGGAGGCTCACTTCTGCTTTTGAGCCCCAGTCACCCACCACAGGAGAGGTCAACCCTGTAGTCACCCGACAACAGGCCCGCACCCAGGACCACAACACACTGCCGGAGGTCCAGGTAAGCAACCCTACCCCCCCTCTAGAATGTGTCCCCTGGGCTCCACCTAATGAATTTGTAGCTGAAGTCGCAACAGACCCCACGCTTCAGGTGTATAGGGACAAGGTTGGCACGGGTTCCCCCGGGGCGGAGGGAGAGAAGTTTATCTGGGATAAACAACTTTTATACAGGGAAACAACCAAACAGATTACGGGGTTAGACCCGATAGCGAGGAGACAATTAGTGGTACCACAGCGGTACCGGGCTGAATTACTCCGGATAGCGCATGATATTCCGCTATCCGGACATCTAGGGGTTAGTCGCACCAGGTACAGACTAACCCAGAGTTTCTTCTGGCCAGGGATTAGCCAGGAAGTACGCAGATATTGCACGACTTGCGATACCTGCCAGAGAGTGGGAAAAAGGGGGGATCGCAGGAAGGCTAAACTTCACCCCTTACCCATAATAGAGGAACCTTTTAGCCGAATAGCGGTGGATCTGATAGGCCCCCTCAATAAAGTTAGCCCGTCAGGAAAACGGTATATTTTAACGGTCGTAGATTATGCCACCAGGTATCCAGAAGCAGTGGCTCTGACCAACATCCACGCTGAGACGGTCGCGGATGCCCTCATGCGGATATTCTCCCGGATGGGATTACCCAGGGAGATTATCTCGGATCAGGGTACCCAGTTTACCGCAGAATTCACCCAACACCTCTGGAGGATCTGTGGCATTAAGCCTATTATCAGCGCCCCTTACCACCCCCAGACGAACGGGCTCTGCGAACGATTCAATGGTACCTTGAAGCAGATGCTCCGAACCTTCGCAGAGACCCACAAGGACTGGGAACGATTCCTGCCGCACCTCCTATTTGCATACCGGGAGGTGCCGCAGGAATCCACAGGGTTCTCCCCGTTTGAATTATTGTTTGGAAGGAGGGTCCGAGGCCCATTGGATCTTATTAGAGAGCATTGGGAGGGAGACCGGAGCACAGATGGCACTCCCATCCTACCATATGTGTTGGCCTTTCGGGACCGCCTAGAAGCGTTGACCAAGACGGTACGGGAAAACCTTCAGGAGGCCCAGACCCGCCAGCGTACATGGTATGATCGGGGAGCCAGGGACCGTAGCTTTCAGGTCGGGCAGAAGGTACTAATTTTAAAACCTGTCCGACATGATAAGTTACAGGCCGCCTGGCAGGGCCCATATAAGGTGGTGGAGCAAAGATGCGATACCACCTATATTATCGGCCCCTGCACAGGGACTGGGGGGCGACGCATGCTCCATGTGAACATGCTGAAGCCCTACCACGAGCGTACTGAGGAGGTAACCGCCATCTGTGCCCCTAACACGGAAGAGTTTGACAGCTTACCCCTCCCCGATTTGCTGGGGGATGGGCAGCTGTCCGGAGATTTAGGGGAGGTTACGCTGGGAGATCGGCTGAGCCCACAGGAGCGGATCGAGGTACAGCAACTATTGGAAGAGAAACGCGAAACGTTCTCTAATGTACCTGGATACACGCCTCTGGCAACTCACCGGGTCGAGACCCCAGGGCAACTACCCATGCGCCAGACGCCATACCGCATTCCAGAAGCGGTACGGGCAAACATGCGTAAGGAGATCGACGAAATGCTCCAACTGGGGGTGATTGAACCCTCAGACAGTCCTTGGGCATCTCCTGTAGTCCTCGTACCAAAGCGAGACGGTACGACCCGCTTCTGCGTGGACTATAGGAGATTGAACGAGAAGACTGTATCTGACGCCTATCCGATGCCCCGGATAGACGAGTTACTGGACAGAATGGCCAGGGGCCAATACCTCACCACTATTGACTTGTGTAAAGGGTATTGGCAAATCCCCCTGGCCCCAGACGCCATCCCGAAGTCGGCCTTTGTCACCCCATTTGGCTTGTACCAGTTTAAGGTCATGCCATTTGGGATGAAAAACGCCCCAGCCACCTTCCAAAGGATGGTGGATCGACTCCTAGATGGATTCCAGGACTATACATGTGCCTACCTGGACGATATTGCTATTTTTAGCAATACGTGGCAGGAACACTTAGCTCACATCGGAGCTGTACTAGATAGGATAAGGGAAGCAGGTCTGACCTTGAAGCCGGCCAAGTGTAGTATCGGCATGGCTGAGGTACAATACCTGGGACATAGAGTAGGGTGCGGTAAACAAAAACCCGAACCCGCCAAAGTAGAGGCTGTAGCCCAGTGGCCCACCCCTAGGACTAAGACCCAGGTTTTAGCGTTTCTAGGGACAGCAGGGTATTACCGGAAGTTTGTTCCCAATTATAGCGCCCTGGCCAAACCCCTCACTGACCTGACCCGTAAGAACCTTCCCCGCCAAGTAAACTGGACCCCGGAGTGTGAGCAGGCATTCCAACAATTGAAAAATGCACTGATAAATGCCCCTGTCTTGGCAGCTCCCAATCCAACTAAACGTTTTCTTGTACACACAGACGCTTCTATGTTTGGATTGGGGGCAGTACTGAGTCAAGTCGGGGCCGATGGCGGGGAACATCCAGTGGCTTACATCAGTCGCAAACTGTTACCTCGAGAAGTAAGCTACGCCGCCATCGAAAAGGAATGCCTGGCTGTGGTGTGGGCCCTAAAGAAGCTACAACCCTATTTATATGGACAGCCCTTTTCCTTGCTCACGGATCACAACCCGTTAGTATGGCTGAACCGGGTGGCTGGAGACAACGCCAGGCTGCTGCGCTGGAGTTTGGCGCTACAGCCTTTTGACTTTAATATCCAGTACCGGCCGGGTAAGCAGAATGGAAATGCTGACGGGTTGTCAAGACAAACTGACTTAGAGAAATGATCCGTGAGCCCCCGGACATCCCCAAGCCGATCCGTGTTGGATCAGACTGTGTATGCCGGCTTGTGGGCAAGGGGGAGCAGTGTAGCGGATTGGTACCGGGCTGTCCCACGACATGTATGAGAATAAGTGTATTTGGTCATATGGCTGGTTTAATGTATATGTACATGTATAGAAAGCATGGTATCCGGGTATAATGACAGTTAAATGTATGTAAAGAATTGTATTCCTCTAGTTGTTCGGTAGAATCATTCAAATAAAACAAGGGAATGAAACTACCGAACAACCAGACCACCCAGGACTAAGTGTGCCTCCAATTACCGTTTGCAACAATGTTGCAAACAGGTAATTGGCAATCAGTGCAGTGTGGTCTTTGTCCTCTGGGTGGCCGCCATTCGGGAAACAAACACGTGGCGGCGGCCATCTTAAACTACCGAACAGCGGTGTTTTGCCGTCGAGTGTCTGGAACTAAAATCGGACACTTGACTAGGCAAACACCGCTGAGACCTCCATACTTCCAGAAATTCGTATGGAAACTACCGAATGACCCGCCGTTCGGTAGAAAGAGCCCCATAAACAAGGGAATTCATTCAAACCCTCTCCAGGCTCTATAACACAGGCAATTCGCCTGTTTTCATTCCCTTGTTTGTGACCGACCGCAGGGCCAAAATGCATGGAACTGTTTTCGGATACTTTACCCATGCGGTCGGTCAAATCTTTGGAACCCCATATCTCACGAACCATTCATCCGAATGGGCTAATTTTTAAGTATGTTGGTCCCCCAGAATAGAGCTATCTGGGGATGTTGGATTTGTGGATGTACCCCAAGTATTTAGGGTACATCCAAAACTCGGGGAAAACTGTGTACACAATAAGGGGATTATGATGCTAGAGGAGGGGAGGAGATCTGTGGGAGGTTACTACTTAGAGATTGGATAATGTCTTAAGTGTTAGAACCTCCTCCCTTGCATGGGAGAGGGCTTTATAAGGAACTGTGGAATAAAGCTTGTCAGTCTACTCCTGAAACTGTGTGTCGTCCAGTTATTGGGATTGCGATGGGGATACTGCTGTATTACTTTACCTGCTGGAAACCTTGCCTATGGACTTAACATCACCTTGTTCCTGAGCCTCACTGGAATCTCTAGTGGAGAATAGCTGTGCAAGATCGGCTCTCCGCTACAAATGCTCTTCCATTAAAATATCTTTTAGAACACGATCTTTTTTTTTTGTGTGAGGTTGATAACATGCTAAGTGTGTCTGTCTAGAATCAAGTCTGAGGATAAAGTACAAGAGCACATTTCTCTAGGCAGGCCATTATGAATAAGATTTACTACACAAGGTAAGTATTCTATGCTAGGAATAACAGGCTAGTCGATACAGTGATGCATAGAAACAAACAAGAAAAAAATACTACATAACTGAGTGGCTTCCAACTATACAGTAGATAGGTGACATACTAGACAGACTGTTTGTTTATATACCACTGGGTCTTAGTAAACTAAGTGATAATATCAAGGGGAGTCATCATTGTGCAGCGCTGGACACTAATGGCAGGTAATATTCTCTGCCGCAGTTCATCCAACACCACTAGCAAGCCATAAGAGAGTGTTAATTACTGTGTCGGATGCCGAATAGCCTCCTGTCTCCTCAGGACTCCACCGTGAATGCTGGTTCGTTAGGCATCGAAGGTTTCCAGAGTGGTATTGCCGCGACCGCACAGATCTTCGAGCCCAGGTTAAAAAGGGGGTCACAAGCTTGTGATAATAGGTCCCCCTGCTATATGCAGTAGGGATATCAGACAGGAGGTGTTCAGCTCTTAAGATTATATATACATACGATATAGATGATATTCTTATTATATGAATCTATAAGTACAAAGCAAAAAACAGATTATGGTGCAGTACAGTAGATTTTTGTGAAAAGAGTACAAATGGGCAAAAGTGCACACTCACACTTTTTTAGAGCTGTCTCAGCTCTATTATGAAGGCCTGGACCTGGACGGGTATATGGACTGTAGCTTGGGTATGTTCCCAAGTGGACCCCCAGCCCAGAAGAAAAAAGGGCAGTCCCAACAGCTGCATTGCTCCATGAATGTTGCGATCGTCCATGACTGCGCTGGAGAGCTGACCCGGTAGCCATTTTAAGCACACCATAGGAACTCCGATGTGGGTCTTCATTGTGCAAAACTGTGGCAGGCTTCTTCATGTGTTGCGCCAATTTTATTCAAAATTCCACAAAGATTGCATCCAGTTTAGTAGAGATATCAGCTTGCTCACTTGGGCAAATAGCATCGCTTACTGTGCTCTCTCGGGGCCGCAAGGGTGGCGGCTCAGCAGCCATCTTAGGGATGTCCTGTGGCTGCAGGAGATCTCTCTGTGGTGATGAGGTTCGTATCCCCAGTGAGGACCGGTATATCCCCCACCGGTCCAAGGGGGGGAGCAGCTGGGGGAACCAGTGTGTTCTCTGTTGAGAGCATGACCCGTGTCAGGAGAGTGGCCACCTACCCCGTACATCAGACCTCTTGACGGACTATACCGCATCATGGTCGCACAGTCTCGCATAGTTTCTTGGTTTAGCGGCAGAAAATGGGTATCACCGTGTTCACCAGTGATTACTGATCGATCCTCTGAGCACTTAGAGCTGCGTCTGTTGCTGGATTAAGCAGAAAAGGCTTGTTTTTTGCTCTAGTGTGTCACAGCTCTCAAAAGGCAGAACTGACCATCTTGGCTGTCAGGCCCAGCCCCTCTTTTGGTTTATATTTTAACTGATCTTTCTTATTTCTATTCCTGCCCCTTCCAAATTTTCTTCCTCGTATCCTTTCTGTATAAAAGCTTAATTTCCAAGGATTGTTCATACATATCTTTATCTGTACAGTTTTTTCTTATTCTGTGGAACTGCCCTTTTGGGGCATTCTCTAACCAGGGGGACTAGTGACAATTTTCTTGTTTGATAAAACTTTTTGCATCCACCGGTTTAAAACACCATCTTGGCGAGGAGGGTGAAGCCAGCTGCCATGCTGTCTGGACGCATCCTGAGAGAGCTCCGGACATGGCAGCAGATCGCCAAGAGAGAGAAATGGCTTCCACTAACGATGGGGCAGAAAACCAAGAAGTACAAAGCAGATAAGATCCCAACAACCGCCGAGAAACGCTGAAGCCTGTCACGGCACCTCTCTCTGATGGCCTGTCTTATTCCTCCAGTGAAACTTCCCTTCCAGATATGGAGGAACTGGACAACATGGCACGGAGACCGAGAGCTGAAATCCCTGCAAAGAGGTCGGAGAGCTCTCCTGGACGACGTACGCCATAATATAGCGGCTGACATTAACTCCTTCAAGGAGGAGATCAGTGCAGTGTTGAGGCGTCTGCACAACGCAGAACTAACCACTGCCACCTACGAGGCCCACCTCACTAACCTAGAACAAGCGCTAAGAGAGATGCGGCGCTAACAGGTCCAGACCCAGGGCCGCATGGTGGCATTGAAAAACTGCAGGAGGTGGAAAAATGTCAAGATAAGAGGCATACCAGAACAGATCGGCACAGTCAAAATCCCTCACCTAGTCAGGAGACTACTCACACACCTCTTCTCAGCCAAACAGGCCAAGCTGATGGCCCTGGATGGATGTTTTAGGCTCCCAGCACCTCTATCACACTCCACCGAGGTGAAAAGGGATGTCATCATCCGATTTCAAAATGGGCCGGATAGGCAGGCGTTCCTAACGGCGCTACAGAATAAGTCACCATACAATTTTGAAGGGCACACGCTACTGTTTTACCCAGACCTATCCAGAGCAACACTGGAGCGCTGACAGCAAAGCTGACACAAAACAATATACCTTACAAATGGGGCACCCCAAAATGCCTGATGATACCTCGGGATTCTGGGAATCTAAAAGTCCAAGAGGCCTCGGAAATTAAAAGCACCCTACAGCAACTGGGACTGTCCTCGACGCCTGAAAGTACGTTACCAGCAACCCAAGTGCCACAACCACACACTTGGGATACAGCTGAGGTCTGCTTTTTAGTGCCTGCCGCCCAAAGGGGCAACTCTGCATTGGCAGCTATATCCTGAAGAACTCATAGACACTTTACCCAATAACTGTTCTAGCTCCGTTTTGCTCATAACCATCTGTTCCACAGTTTAAATTATGTTTTACACTAATCTTTTATGACTCCTAACTCTATGTACAGTATTCGCTGATACATAATCTACTCCACCTGCTGGCTTGAGGTTAACACCTCATCACACCCCCCCCACCCACTGGCAATACCGGAGTACCAACTTGTCACTCTGTGGATGCTAGCCTCTTGAAAATGTAGATCTACTCTGACCACCTTCCCACCATGTCAAGAGGCACTTGGCCTATACCATCTCAAAATATCATGAATTGCTTCAACCTACTTTTTCCCTGGAGGCAATAGGCCCAGTTGTTGTTAAGACAGGCTGTATAATAGCCTTTTTCTATCTCCTACACTGGTATGACATACTAACTAGCCTGCATTTTTCTGTTTCCCATCATAATTAATGTGCTGTTTTACTTAATGCCATGTAAAACAGCACATTAATAATGTTATGTTGAACTCATTGTGCTTGCTCCTGCTCTCGTGGCAGTGCAAGTGTTATTGTTATACTGTGCACAACAACAAAAAAACACCATCTTGGCAGTGCTTTACCTCCTTCTCCATCCTCTTTATATCTGTAGCTGTATTACATGATTGTATTTTGTTTTCTCTTTTTTAGGTTTCTCATTATTAGTTTTATTATCAGGTTGTATTTATTATTATTTAATATATATTGTGTAGGTTATTTATACCTGCGATGAAAGTAACCTTGTCACTGGCTTTTGGGCCTGTTTACCAGCTTCCTACCCTGTGATTATGGCCTTGTGACGAAATGAACCTTGTGACGGGTTCTTTGAAGGACCTGCTTGCCAGCCTCTTGGCTCAGGACTATGGGCCCTGCAATATACCTTGCCCAATACACTTTAAAAGGCTCTGTTCATGTGAAGTATGGACTTTTGTACTCCAGACAGAGAGACCGACCGTTAGCACTAATTCTCTGGAACTGTTTGGGGCATGGGACCATGTGCACGGTGGGTCAAAAATAAGACTTCCAGAATATTCCTGAACCCCTGAACTGATCTGGGTGATTTTTGGATATGTTGGTTACCCAGATCAGGGCTATCAGGGGATGTAACATTTGTGGTGTTTTATTTTTTTATTTTTAGGGTACTTTTGGGATGTTTTAAAAATGTATGTTTTTCTGTGCTTGAAGATAATTGGATTAGATTAGTACAGTTCCTGATTCAATTATCTCCAAGGCAGAGGGGAGGGATTGTATGTGTGTATATGGGAGTGTCATGCATTTAACCATTGTTGTTATTGGTCTGTGACTTGGTGCTGCAGTTTCCCACAAGGTCCAGGTGGGAGTGCCCTTTGCATGGGGACTTGCATATAAGGCCAGTCCCTTCATGAAGTCTTGGCTCATGTTTGGGGGATTGGAGAACTACATACACTCTGGGGATTGCTATACTCCCCTGAGTATAATCACTAGCACTTCTAAGAGCTGTTCCTACTACGCTCTCTGGACTAGGAGAGGCCTACCCACTAGAAGCTGGATCCTGGTCTGGGGTCCAGGGTGGGTGGAGGACAGCGAGACCCCAACCAAGCTGCGGCAGTTTTTGGAGTCTGCGGTGGTTATGCTTGGAGCCCTCGGGAAGCACTAGGAACATCCGTCAACGGAGGTACCCAGTCGGGGTGCCAGTCTATCCATTAAACAAATGTGAACTCTCTCTGTACTAGACTTATACGTATTTATTATGCTGAACTGTAATGAAATATTGGATTCATGTGTATTAGTTTTTCTCTGTCTTTGGCAATGCTGATAATAAAATAAAAATGAATAATAAAAAAAAAAAATAGAAAGAGGGAAATACACTTGTGACTGAGGAAGCCAGCAAGGCAAAATGTGTTTTGGAGTGTTATTACTTTTTATAATATTGTGTTATTTTCATTTGTTTGTATAATTAATAAATGTTTTAATAAAGGCCACTTGAGAAGAAGAATGCACCAATGGAATCCCATGCAATCACAGTGTAGAGCAAACTATATTTCACTCAGAACATGTGATCAACATTTAGTTGATACCATACTTATCAGAATTATGCTATGGGAACTTTTTTCTTTTACTGTGGCGATAAATACTCCTGATATCCACAGAGAGAACAATCATCTAAGCCATGTGCATTTACTGGCTCTATTTTTGTGAGTTTCAACTTCACTTTTTATTTGCCCGCACTATTATTTTTTACATTCTTGTATGTAGATTAATCCAAGAACCACTCCATTATACTCAAGTTATATGCCATTGATTGTTTCACATTCTTGTATGATTTATGTAAATATTGGGTGAGGTGTTTTAAGAGCTCCCATACAGATGTTTAGAGCAATTTTTAAACTGTTTGTCTCACGGAAGGGCTACACATATACTGTTATTGTGAAATAAATATAAATAGCTGTGAGTGGAGGCAAACAGGGCTATCTTACTGCATTGTTTCTTATCATTATTAAATTTAACTTTGCAGTGTTAACTGTAAGAGATGTAGGCACTTATTTAAAGTGCAGATCAGCACCATTGTCTGACTTATTTATTTTACAGTGGGTGCACAGTATGTATTAGTTGAGTCTCAATGCATTCTAATTAGATAGTTCTATATTTAGGCCATTGTTTCTTTTCTTTATTTGTTACAATAAATGTGTATGAACCTGGGGACTTCGTTTTTTCCTTTAACTACTTTTGTATGTTTAAAGATTTTTCAATCTAAAGCATCTTCTAACTCCTCTAACTCTGTAGATAAAAAAAGACTTTGAATGAGCCATTACAAAATACTTTTCCCATGTCTTTTCACTCCATTTAGGACATACTAGTCTATTTCTAGAGTATGAATTGCCTATTAAACTTTTAGAACAAAATAGTAAAACAGGGTCAATGAGTATGCCAGTTCTGTGTTTACTGAGTTCAAATAGTCCTTTTTTAGCATTTCAAGTGTTGTCGATGTAACTATGTGCTGCACACTTGTTCACATCAGTGTACACTTGATCACCTTTTAATTAATGTCTATCAAATATATTTGTCATGGGGTGTGGCTTGCCGAGAAACAACCCAGATGTGTCTGTGTGGAGCTCCGCTGGAGCCCCACAAACCAATAACTAAAACTGCAGAAAAACGTACTGACCGAGTGCAACCTATACACTACCCTACAGATGAACCTATGGGGTGCAAGCACACGCGGTTCTTTCCACTCCCAGACATCAGGCTTTCCTTTGAGAGGCCTGTTCCGCTGACACCAGCCCAACCGCCAGAGAGACTCAGAGGAATCACAGGAGGACGAAGAAACCAGTGCCTTTCCTCCCTCTAGCGGTGCGTAACGTGGAAATGAGTCAGATGAAGACTTATTCCCCTGCATGAAGGGAGACATAAAAAGACTCCTAGTAGGCATATCTGGAAGGCAGACTTGCAGGAGACCCAGGCTGATATGGGCATCCTGCACCAGAGAGTGACTGCACTGGAGGAGAGAGAGGGGACTCCAGGGCAACACACAGTGGTTGGAAACCCTCACCAAACAAGCCAGGCAGCTACAGAAGTCGGTGGTTTCATTAGAGACTCACCACAGATGCAGAAATATACGCCTGCACGGCATACCCAAAAGGGTTAGAGATGAAGACTTAAAACACTTTGTCCAAAAGATGACAGCTCCCATGGGCTTTAAATGCGGCACTGATACCCCGCTTATAATGTCTGCCTACCTGGTGCGCAAGTCAGCAACCGAGCCCGATGAAGCCTCAAGAGACGCAGTGGAGGAGAGAGAGGGGACTCCAGGGCAACACACAGCAGTTGGAAACCCTCACCAAACAAGCCAGGCAGCTACAGAGTCGGTGGTTTCATCAGAGACTCACCACAGACGCAGAAATATATGCCTGCACGGCATACCCAAAAGGGTTAGAGATGAAGACTTACAACACTTTGTCCAAAAGATGACAGCTCCCATGGGCTTTAAATGCGGCACTGATACCCCGCTCATAATGTCTGCCTACCTGGTGCGCAAGTCAGCAACCAAGCCCGAGGAAGCCTCAAGAGACGCCATGGCCCCCTCTAGAGACATAGCAGTACGAACCACCATTATGAATAAGTCCAGGTCCCTAGGAACAGTGAAATTTGATGACTGTACTATTTCCATCTACAACGATCTCCCCTTCTCAGTCCTAGTGGAAAGGAGGAAGCTAACACTGGTTACAAGGACCCCAAGAGACCACTGCATCAAATACAGGTGGGACAACAGCGGATCTCTGGTAATCTCACATAGACAAGAGTTACTCATCTTCTCCTCAGCAGACAACCCAGAGACTCTGGCCAAGACGCCGGGCATACAGGTTAACCCTACAGGGGAAAAAACAACCCAAGGGATCTCTACATTAGAGGTGGACGCAGTGGATGGAATTAGTGAGAGAGGCACAACAAAGCAAACGGAAGAGCCGACCCATTCGAAAAAATCCAGGCCATGAACACACTGGGCATTCACTATGATCATACACATGTGAAAGTTTGGAGCTGGAGGGAAACCCACCGGGAGACACATTCTCTCGGGAGATGCACAGAAGCAGAACAGCTGCCTATCACGCGACGACACAGACCAAGAGATCATTGCCATATGTTGCATTATACCTTATGATTTCCATGTGTTTCTTTCCTTTCTTTCCTTTCTTCTTGTTGTCTACCTCTACACTATGAATGTAAGATGAGCTTTGTGCTTGTAACTTGGGCCTGAGAGGGCATGCTACCTATTTGTCCTATACGTTATCTATAATATCGTACAGTTGTATACTGATGAAAATTATCATTAAAATAGAAATTGAAATATATATATATATATATATATTTGTCATATATTGATTTCATATTGCCCCAAATATCCTACTGTAACTATTTTAACATTTAGGCAGAGTTTTGGTGCTGTAATAGGAAAATCATTCACATCTCTTGCCTTAGAGTGTACTGTTAACTGTACTAGACAAGCAATTAGTTTGATTACAAGTAATAAGGAGAGTATGTATTATGCCTTTCTATGGCCTTTAAAAAAATGTCTATCTGATGTAAGAAAATGTATAGTCTGTGTTGGTCTTCTTATTCATTAGATAGCTTAATAACTACTAGCCATTTGTGATGTTGATGTGATCACAATTCCACCTTTCCAACACTTTTGGCATCATATGTTCAATCATAAATGACTCATTGCTTTACATTAATTGGTCATGCCTGTGATCACAACCACTGCAAATGTTACTTACTTTGATTTAGTCTAAATGGCGATTGGGCAAAATTTTGGTTGATTGACAATTCCGTTGAATTCCATAAAAAGAGGGGATGGGGGGAATGGAGTAGAAGTTGTTTTTTGTTTTGGAGGCTGCAAATAAGCAACTTAGTTTATCATGTTGGACAGGAGGTATTCCCAATAATGTGGGCTGTATCTCCTGTATAATTAAGAGGTGGAAAAAAGATTGATGGTTAAGGAACAGGCACTGAATGCTGATTTTATTCACAGATCTAGTGACAAGTGACAAAGATAGGAAAAAAGAGGAACAGCAAAAAAATAAAATGAATAATAATAAATAAATAAAAATCTATATTATTATAAGCTCCTTCTAGAAGCCACTTTGACTTCAGCTATTGAAAGAGGCAGACCAGCAGAAAGTCACTGGTTTTACCATTGATGTGCCTCTGTGAGAGTCAGAGAAAGCCATTGATCCTAGTGTGAGACTGGTGATGTGATTACGTTACTTATATACTTAGACACTGCCACAAACACAAAGTCCAATTCATTGATTTCAAATTATTTTACTGCACTGTACTTCAGTGTCAGTACTTGTGCTTAGCAATTGCAATGCAGATTGTGCACAAAAGAATGCTGCCTGCACTAAATGTGGCAGGTATTTACACTGAGTGACCAGTGCTGCACCAGTAGTAGTTTTAATGAAGCAGGGCACTATCTCACTGAAGATAAACTGCTTTTTATTTTAATTATTTTTAGAGACAATCAAAGAGACAGTTGGCATGATTTGCAGCTGCACTGTTCTTCAGTGCCACAACTTGTGCATTACAACTTGCAATATGGTTTGTAGTAGTTTACAGCCCAAGTGTATACTGCACTGACTATGGCAGGAAAATGTTTTAACACTTTGTAGAAAGATATTTTCTTCCTAAGTGTTCAGTAGCGTGCTGCAGCAGCAGTGGTATTGTAGGGCCTTCCTCCAGGGTTATTAACCAGCCTGGATGAGGCTGGTGTGATATAAGCGTTCCACTTTTATATTAAATAGAGCCCCTATTCACTGATCATTTATTAGTCAATTAATTTGTCAAATTTATGGCAGGGGGTTTACTAGGATGACACCCTCTGACCACACGGGTAAGGGGAATAGGCCTGGCCCCTTACTTGAATTAATGATTTGGAGAAGCAAATTGCAGGGGAGTTTGCACTTTAATGGCTATTGGAGTGGTACTAAAAAATCTTTATTTAAATGTTCATATGGGTTTGAGGATAGTATACGTGTAACTTAGTGTTTGCTTTTGTTCTATGACACTGTCCTTGCAAAAAACAACTTAAATATTTTTTACAATTTTATTTAATAAAATTTTTATAAAGACATAATTTATTCCCCTGTAAATGTTTTAGAAGAACATCTGCCAAAAAATTACTGAATTAATCTCTAATTTAAATAAAACAAAAATAATAAATGGGGAAAAGTTTTCAAACAATGACACCTAGTGTTCATGTTGTAGAATTACAGATAAAAATAAGAAATCTGTACAAATTCTCACATTGTACGAACTTTATCCACCCTGTAAAAACTGTTTCTGATAATACATAACGATAAGATAATAACATATGCTGTAACCAGATTTCTTTAGCTCAAGATAGTGTTTTATGTTAAAAATGGTTCTGATGTTTTTGGAAAAAAAGCAAGAGTCAGTCATTCAAGTTTGACATACAGCACATGGGAGGGCTAAATTATGCACTGGTGATGGATGACTATATAGTTGCTGTTATGTTAGAGCAAGCACTTGCTTATTTATCTGTCCTTATGTTGCAAGCAGTATTTTTCACATTAATATTTATTTTAGTTTGTAATGACAATCTACACATTTTTGTTTCTTCTTAAATTTTCCCAATGCATAGTGCAATTAGAAATGACAAATTGTGTGTCGCTCTTTGTAAACTTAATTTGGTAATAGTATGAAAAATGTATTCACAATTTGGGAAAATTAAAACTGAATTTCAAAATTTAGGCTACTATAGTGAATCTGACTCAGCTACATTCATAACTTGGGTATTTTAACAAAAGAACCAACAAATATAAACACCACAAAGTAGTGTAAAATTACTTAACTTTGGTTAATGTGCAGCCTCCCAGGATCGTTATCCACAACAAACGATCTTTACAAATACAAAAAACCACAACCAAAGCGGGATACGGCTGAAAAGTCTATAAAGAGAACATACAAAACACAATAGTGTGATACAGTAAATACAATGTATCTTGCGCTAGTAATAAATGCACTCACGAGATGATGTAGATAAAAGCGCTCATAGGGTGCCTCCCCTGATGGTATGGGGGGCTAGTAATCTCCCTTCCAATACGGAATAGCTGAAAGGTACACGGGACTCCGAATAGGATCAAACTCCAAATCATTTTATTATATAAAAGGTGAAATAAACACCATTAAGATCAATATTAGAAATGCGGTATTAGGTCCTACGCGTTTCGTTCAAGACATGAACTTCATCAGGGTCCGCAATAAAAAATAACCACATACAATCTTACAAGCAGTAAAATCATACATCCTACTCCCCCCTTAATACAATCCCTTTAAATAGGGCTAGTCCCAATGTTCTATTAATCAGTGCTGTGGGTGTTCCCAGTCTTCTCATTCTTCATTGGTCCTTGGGTATTTTAGCCAGATGATTGCAGTTCAATTTTGAATTCATTACAATTCACTATTTAGTGAATAAGCTCTTAGGATATTTTATTTGTTTGTAGAGTGTGAATTTCCCTTTATTACTAATTATTGTCAAATAAGTAGTACAAAAATAAATTAATGTTTTTCCAACACAAGTGCCACTCGAAAGGTGTCAATCTATATTTTATATTTGTATTATTTGAGCTAAATTGCATTTTATATTAAATACCAATACAATACTCCATCATGTATTAGGCTTGAAAGAGCAAAAATAACACACGTTAGTCATTGCTGGCAATCTTCACTTTTTCAGGCAGTTCACACTTCACTTCTAGTGCTGTGAAAATCCGTTGTTTTTGGACATAGATATTTTTTCATATCTGTAGAAGGGACTCAAAAATGTGAGTATCTTGAGGTACAAAGCAGTTAGTGACTGGCAATGTCCATAAGAGCCCGCATGATACCTACTAGAGCTTGGTAACTATCTGACGGGGTAAAATAATATAGTCTTTGTAATGCCAATTACTTTTACCTTTAGAGAAGCAAAAGTGAAAAATTAATAGAAAACTTAAATTTTAACACAGAATATTATTGGAATATTTTAAATGGTTGAAAAAGAACACTCTGGGTGTGGTAAATCAACATATATAACCAAAAATAAGTTGTAAATGTGCAAAAACAGACACTCAAATTAACACAATGAATCATTATAATTCATATATGTAAGCCGCACAGCCCCATTTCATTGCAATTTCTATACGTACATATGATCCATTTAATTGTTTTACTCCCCCCTTATGCCACTACACTTTGGTCATCAAGTTGCTGACTATAATGGGAGCTCAGTTCAGCAAGTGTTCTTGAAAGTGAATTGGTTGAATAAGTTCCTCTTCCTAATTAGCAACCTACAACTCAATCATTTATTGTGCTGATATAAATAAAAGATCTTTGATTAGCATTTTGATTGTACTTGCTCTGTCCCACCCATGTTCCATTCACTAAACGTTTAACCAATAATAATGAAGAATATGCTCTACTATTGAAATATTTTATATAAAAGTCCAATCAATTTCAGAGATATTCAGATGTCTTTACACACCTTATTTTTTTTTCTAGCAACTCATATCAACTAATATAATTCTGCATACATATTTCTAAGTACATGTTTAAAGAAATTCTCAATCTCAAAGAAAACACAGTACACATATTATTTTTTTATTTTTGTTTTTAAAAATGCAGTCAGTAATGAAGATCAATTTGCCATTATTATTGCTTGGCAAATCACATTCGAAATCCATATATTTAAATTGTATTACAAATTATCACACTTCTACTGCTGATTGCATTACATTGCCAAGAAGAGCCTTACCCTTTGATTCTCTGCCAGGTCCTGTTGATATTCCTGGAATAGGAAGCCTCTTAAATATCATTTTGAATGGAGGTTTAAAAAACCAACATGAAGTTATGGTAAGTTAATACACTTTCCTAATTTAAAAAAATGTAAGTATTGCAACTGGTCTTACTTTCACTGAAAATGTATATAAAAAAAGCCAAAGGTGAATACAGAAATTATGAGATATTCGTTCATGTGTTAAATTGCATTTGCTCAGTGATGTCCTTTTTTTTTTTTTAAAGTAAATTTCACTATGTAATTTTCTCCATGTTTAGTACAAATATCATCAGAAATATGGAAAAATATTTAAGATGAATCTTGGATTTTTTAAGTCTGTGCAAATTGGAGATCCTACCTTATTAGAAATATTTCTAAGAACAGAATGTTTCTACCCAAAACGAATGGAGATAAAACCTTGGAAAATGTATAGAGATTACAGAGGAGAATCCTGTGGTTTGCTTACACTGTAAGTATATCAGTGATTTAAAGTAAATATAAATTCTCAGAGTTAAATATTGAGACTGATTTTTATAGCATTTGAATATATCTTGTGGAAATTGCAAATATGCTATCCTGTAGAAAATGAAACAGAAATAAATTATTAATTATCCAATATTATGATTTTCTGTTTCACAGTTTACATATTGCATATACTAATTAACAGACCATATCAATAGTATATGGACCTATTTTACTGTTAAAAACCTGGATTAGTGAAAAAATGCATACATTAGAGTTCTTGTATTTCATAGTTCAAATGTTTGATTGCTTACAGCTTAACTTCTTCATCCTTATTATATACATAAGTAGTAGTCCAGTTTTCACCTAACCTTCTAGCTACATACTTTTTGTATTCCATGTTTCTGTTTAATTATTATTTTATTATTAGTACTGCATTACAATACCATCTATGATGCCATCATAGATTTTTTTACTGTATAAAATAGCATTAATATTTTTTCCACCAATCATTAACATAAACTATTCACACACTAACTCGCTAATACTTAGCATATCGTATTATTGGTCAAACCACACAACTACCCGTTATTATACATTTAATCTCCAAAGACATAAGGCATACATACGAAATGGGCATGTGAAACAATTGGTTGGTTTTCAGTTATGTTTCATTTTGATAATACCAAAATAAGGTTCAACACAATTTGGGCAATTATAAATTCTAAATCAATAAAAATGTGCTGAAAAGTTTCAGAAACATTAGAAATTCTGACCTCCAATATTCCATTTAGAATGCTGTTTAGTAGAAAGCCCTCCTAATTTGGTACCCTTAAATGGCTTTACCTATTTAGGGATACCTAATTAGGGTTTGTTTAGCAGATATCTCCCCTAATGTGTTACCCTTTTGTGGTATTGTTTATTTAAGGATACCAACCCAGGGCACTGTCTAGTAGATATCTGCCATAATTTGGTACCTATCTGTGGAATTGACTATTTAGGGAATTGGAAATTAGGGTGCTGTTTCATAGATATTTGCCCTAATTCAGTACCCTAGTTGCCTATTAAGTATATTAAATTAGGGTGCTGTTCAGTAGATATCTGAACTATTTTGGAATCCTTCTGTCAAATTGCTTGTTTAAGGATGCCAACTTAGGGTGCTGTTTCACAGTTAGCTCCTGTTATTTGGTATCCTTATGTGTGCCTGTTTAACTGTCTATTTAGAGATACCAAACTAGGTTGTTGTTTTGCAAATCGCTCCCCTAATTGGTTACCCTTCTGTGAGATTGTCTCTTTAGGGATACTAAATAAGGGTGCTGTTTAGTAGAAAACTTCCTAACTTAGTATTCTTATGTGGGATTTCCTATTAAAGGATACTAAATGAGGGCACTGTTTAGCAAATATCTTCGTAATTTGGTACCCTTTTGTGGGATTTTTATGTTAAGGACACCAATTTAGGAAGCTACACTGCATACATAGGTAAATAACAGTGCATATGACTGTGTGGGTGCATAGGAAAATAAGTGTGCACTGATGGTTAAAATTACAGTGTATGTGACTGTATGCAGTGGCATACATACCGCAGCCAGGAGACCCGGCCGCCCTCCGGACCCCTGCGACCGGGTACATGCCACTATCTTTTGCAGCCCCGGCCCGCATGGCAAACCGCCGGGGCCGACGTCCAAAGGGTCCATCAGCTGGCCCATGCTGTTAGGGCCACCCGATAGGTATGGATTTTCAGGGGGCCAGGTCAGCAGGCCCCCTGTGATGAGATCACTGCTGGGAGGAAGTGACTAACCCGGTGTCAGGGTGGCGGTCCGGTGCCCAGGACCCAGACACTATCCGGGCGGCGGTGCAGGACCGGGACCCAGTATACCTGATGTTCAGAGGAGGAGTCACAGTGTGGAGGTGGATTAGCAGGGTCTGGTGCAGGGTAACTGCACGCCCCCTGGTGTTGAGCACCAGCGTTTGTGCAGTCACAACCAGAACCCTGAATCAGCTTATGCGGATACCAGGAACTAGGAGCTTGGAAATTAAGCAGACCTCCCAGGAGCTGACTAGGGAGGCTCTGCAGCAAGATTGTATCCAGTACTAGAAACAAGGCAAGACTAGAGATAGGCACCAAACATGAAAACAAGACAGAACTAATAGAACCCAGAACCAGAGAAAGATAGTAAGCTAAACCCAGGGAAAATCCAGGGACGGACTATAGGAATGAACCCAGAAATCCCAGCATAAAGAAAACCAGATGCATTCTGCTTTCCCTGTTCAGTCTCCTGAGTTATTATGTTATATTCCATGCATCTCTATATTCAAGCTTGTTTCTCTTATAAACTCACTCCTGGACTACCTAAGCAAAGTGGGCAGAGAAAGCAGTATGGCATCCATCAGTGTGGTTTAATATAAAAACCACACCACACAAAAACAAAAGTTTTAGACTTTAGAAAAACAGACTTTTCTAAAATTATAATATGTGTAAAGGAGTCATTATCAGACTGGAGCAATTTAAATGGAGTCCAAGAGAAATGGGATTATTTAAAAGTTGCATTAGGCTTGTCAGTAAAAGCAAAAAATTCAAGAAACCACTGTGGTACTCCGCAGATGTGGCCAAAATAGTAAAAAAAACTAAAAGTTAGCATTTAGTAATTATAAAAAAACCCAGAGTGAGGAAGACAGAATGATCTATAAGATTAGGCAGAAAGAGGCGAAGCAAGTTATAAGAGCTTCCAAATCACACACAGAAGAGAAAATAGCACAGTCAGTAAAAAAGGGGGACAAAGTCTTAAATTAGAGGGACAAAGGAGGACATAGTCTTAAATTAGAGGGACAAAGGTTTAAAAATAATACCAGGAAGTATTACTTTACTGAGAGGGTAGTGGATGCATGGAATAGCCTTCCAGCTGAAGTGGTAGAGGTTAACACAGTAAAGGAGTTTAAGCATTCGTGGGATAGGCATAAGGCTATCCTAACTATAAGATAAGGCCAGGGACTAATGAAAGTACCGTATATACTCGAGTATAAGCCGACCCGAATATAAGCCGAGGCCCCTAATTTTACCCCCAAAAACTGGGAAAACTTATTGACTCGAGTATAAGACTAGGGTGGGAAATGCAGCAGCTACTGGTAAATTTCTAAATAAAATTAGATTCTAAAAAAATTATATTAATTGAATATTTATTTACAGTGTGTGTATATAATGAATGCAGTGTGTGCGTATGAGTGCAGTGCATGTATGAGTGCAGTGCGTGTATGAGTGCAGTGCGTGTGTGCAGTGCGTGTATGAGTGCAGTGTGTGTGTGTATGTGTATGAGTGCAGTGTGTGTGCGTATATATTAATTGAATATTTATTTCCAGTGTGTGTATATAATGAATGCAGTGTGTGTGTGTATGAGTGCAGTGTCTGTGAGTGCAGTGTCTGTGAGTGCAGTGTGTGTGAGTGCAGTGTGTGTGAGTGCAGTGTGTGTATATGAATGAAGTGTGAGTGTGTGTGATGCAGTGTGTGTGAGTGCAGTGTGTGTATGAATGCAGTGTGTGTGAGTGCAGTGTGTGTATGAATGCAGTGTGTGTGAGTGCAGTGTGTGTGAGTTCAGTGTGTGTATATGAATGAAGTGTGAGTGTGTGTGATGCAGTGTGTGTTTGTGTATGTGTTGGTGGGGGTGGGCATTTAATATATTATTAATATTTTCTTTTATTTTTTTATATTATTATTTTTTTTTGTATTATTATTTAATTATTATTTTTATTTATTTTTTTAATTATATTTTTTTTCGTCCCCCCTCCCTGCTTAAAACATAGCAGGGAGGGGGGCTCCTTCCCTGGTGATCCAGTGTCATTGGTAGTTCAGTGGGGGGGAGAGGGGGGCTGGCAGAGCTGTACTTACCTTTCCTGCAGCTCCTGTCAGCTCCTTCCTCCTCCGCGCGGTCTGTGCAGCTCCCTCTGTCAGCTCCCAGTGTAAGTCTCGCGACTTACACTGGGAGCTGACCGAGGTGCTGAACGGACGGCGCGGAGGAGGAGAGAGCTGACAGGAGCTGCAGGAAAGGTAAGTACAGCTCTGCCAGCCCCCCTCTCCCCCGGTCTGTATTATGGCAATGCAAATTGCCATAATACAGACTCTGACTCGAGTATAAGCCGAGTTGGGGTTTTTCAGCACAAAAAATGTGCTGAAAAACTCGGCTTATACTCGAGTATATACGGTATTTAGAAAATTGGGCAGACTAGATGGGCCGAATGGTTCTAATCTGCTGTCACATTCTATGTTTCTATGTTTCTATGTTTCTATGTTTCTAGTCCAACAAAGCAAAATGCATAACATGAGGTAATGCTGGTTATATCGTCAATTTCATACAAACGTAATATTTTAAAACATCCAGTAACACTGGTAAAACCTGGGTATCCAGACAATGTTGCACTTGCCAAACAGTCATGCCATGGAGACCTCTCTATGCCAAAGCAGCCATTCCTCATATATGGTTTGAAGAAAAGCTCCGACAAGGAGGTCATTATTTCCTTGAAGCCTGCTGTTTCCTACTACTGGATCCTTTAGTGGAACCCTCTGTGGATCAATGAGTACTGATTGTAGGTCACACCTCTTGCTTAAGTTGCAATGCTCTATATAAGTATTTATAGATGCTGCAGGACTACAAGTCTCACAAAAATTAAAGATCATTAGCTGCTGTGTACCAGCATATTATGATGAGTTAGAGTTCATTACAGAATATATCAGGAAAATCTGAGTTTGACATGCTTGGGGCAGATGATTTTACACAAAGGCTAACATGGGCCAAATAAACAAGGTTTAATTTTATATGGACCACAAAAAAAAAAATTCAGTTTTTATAGAAACGTAGGTTCATTTAGAAAAGTACAGTATAAAAAGAGTTGCCTAACTGACACTGGACAATCTTATGCTCATGGGGCTTCAAAGTAAACAAAAGAGCGAATTTATATTAAGGAGACGTGTATTTGCAAATAACCAATGTTTCAGTCCAACTACCTTGACATATTAAGAAAAGTTTGGTAATGGCACTAAAATAGTGAATGTATACTGTTGAACAGCTGTAAAAGACAAATTACATTATCTTGTTGATTTTGAAGTCCTATGAGTGTTCTTCACTTTGGCTGAGATCATCAAACTTGATGATCTCAGCCAATCCCGGCAAATGTGCATGTGTGGCAAAAAACTGCGCGGCTAATCAGCATCTCCATTGAAAGTGTTCAGCGCCTCCATGCAGAACCAACCTAATACACGCTCCCTCCCCTCATTCTAATACACTGCTTCACAAATCCAATACATCCAATACATTGCCCCAAATCAAATACACCCCCCCTTCACCCGATCTAATACACTTCTCCCTCCACTCTAATTAAATACACTACCGCACTCCCACCACTCTAATTTAATACACTACCCTCGCCCCATTTTAATACACTGCCCCCTCAATCCACCAATTTAATATGCTGCCCCCTCCCACCACTCTAACACACTGCCCCGCCTCCCCCAATTTAACACACTGCCCCCTCCCACCACTATAATACACTGCACCCCATCACCAGTCTAATACACTGCCCCCAATCTCCCCAAATTAATACACTGCCCTCCACCCAATTTAACACACTGCCCCTCCTCCCACCACTCTAATACATTGCCCCACTCCTTTCCTCAATTTAAAACACTACCCCCTCCCTCAAATTCATACATACCCCCCTTCCCCAATATAATACACTGGCCCCCTACCACTCCCAATTTAATACAATGCCCACTCCCTTCCCCAAATTAATACACTGCCCCATCCCTCCCTCAAATGAATACACTGCCTTGCCCCACCACCACTCTAATATAATGGCCTCCTCCCTCCCCCAATTTAATACACTGCCCCCCTTCCGCTTTCAAATAAATGGGAGGGAAGGCAAGAATCAGACAGGAAATATCTTTCCTGTCTTGCGGCTGATCACAGCCACAGCACAAAGTGGCCCAAGGGCAGGTGGGCCGCAAATATTTTCATTGTGGGCTGCATGCAGCATGTGGGCCACAAGTTTGAAATGATTGATCTACACATTTCGTACCATCAGGGACTGACAGGGTCCTCTGCTTATATAAGGAGCTATTAATTGAGTCCACAAGATTAAAGGCAAAGCTTGCCTATTAGGTTTCGCAATTAAAGGTACACTGTTAGTTTGCAACTTAGTTTGTAACAGTGTAGCAACATCTGTTCGCAGATATTTAACAAATACATGAATAAAACATACAATCAATACAGTGACAGAACTACTGCAGGTGAAGCTGCACCGGGGCCTGTTGCTCATGGGGCCATCGTGTGGCCCATGCACTTATGGCTACCCAATGGTAAAATGCTTTCATGGGTCCGGACATGCACTGCATCCTCCATTTAACAGCATGACCTGACCCCTGTAATCTTGGCACTTCCTCCCAGGTGACACAAAGCCACGCAGGAAGAAAAGGCAGAGATGATAGGGCATGGTGTGGAAGAGCTTCCATGGAGTCTCAGCCAGCCGACTGGACTCCATGGACCTGGATGTTTTAAATGGTTGTGTGCCTGTATGTGTGTCTGTGTATCTATCTGTTTGACTGTATGTGTGTCTGTGTATCTCTCTGTGTGTCTGTATGTGTGTCAGGGTAGTCTTTGTCTCTAACAGTGTGTATCTGTATGTCTGGGTATTTATCTGTGTGTCTTTGTCTCTAACAGTGTGTGTCTGTATGTATGTGTATATTTGTGTCTGTGTATCTATCTGTGTGCCTGTGTGTTAGTGTGAACCCCTTTGTATTTGTGTGATATTGTGTATCTATGTGTGTTATTGTCTGTATCTGTATAAGTGTGTTTTTCTGTGTATCTGTGTATCTGCAGGTATGTCAGTGTGTATATTTGTGTATCTCTGAATCTGTATGTTTACCTGTGTAGCTGTATGTGTGTCACTGTTTGTATCTGTATACCTGTCAGTGTGTGTATTTGAGTGTCTGTGTATATATTTGTGTGTCTGTGTGTATGTGTATTAGTGTGTATTAGTGTGTGTGTGTATATTATTTATATAGTGCCATCAGATTCCGTAGAGCTGTACAATGGGTGGACTAACAGACATGTAATTGTAACCAGACAACTGGACGTACAGGAACAGAGGGGTGGAGAGCCCTGCTCCATGAGCTTACATTCTAGAGGGAGTGGGGTATAGTGATACAGAGGGTAAAAGTAGGGGTACAAAGTAGGTTGTCAGAAAAGTATAAATTGAGGGCTTAGTAGGTCATTTTTGACAGTTGCAGGAAAGGTGTCATGGAGGGTGGGGGATGAAAACCTGCTAACAGTTTAATTGATATGCTTTCTTGAAGAAGTGAGTTTTTAATGATTTTTTGAATGAGTGGAGACTGGGTGAAATTCTTACAGAGAAGGGAAGGGAGTTCCACAGAAGAGGGGCAGCCCTGGAAAAGTCTTGGAGGCGAGCGTTAGAGGTGGGAGTACGTATATTTTTATGTGCATACATATCAGCTTTCAAACTCCAACACTACACACAAATACACCCATGCATTCAAATGTCAACAATACATAAAAATACACATCTGCATTAGAACACCAACATTATTGTATAAACAAAACCCTACATTTAAAAAGCAACACTACATACAAACGCATAATTTCATTCAAACGCAAAGTCTACATACCAACACACCCCTACAATCACACACATATACTCCATAAAAAGGTTCTTACATTTAAGCATACAAACACTGCTCAGTGCTAAATACAACCCTGCAAGGATGGGCAAATGGTAGATCCCAACATGGCAAAGCATTGTGGGAGTTGTTCGACAAACGGGGAACTACTTTTTTCCATTCTTGCTATAGGTAATCCCAAAATATTTTTTGCACCAGGGCCCTCTCTGCTTTAGTTCCACCACTGAATGAATACAAATAGATACAAACTACTATATATAATACATGATTAAGGCCTCACGGCTGAAGCGTCGTATCTTTGTTTTGTCTCCTGAACCATAATTAAATATACTTTATTCTTCACCCTGCACTGTGTAGCCTGTGGCTCTAGACTTCTGGATTTATATTTGGGACTAGCGGACGTCCCCCACAGAGCTCTGGTGTATCAAGATACTAGTGTGCTGCACTCAACTACCTGGTTGGATACTGTATATAATGGTTCCAAGCAACATTACTTGAATAACATAAGAATCATATATATATATATATATATATATATATATATGTATATATATATATATATATATGTAGGACTCTAAGCTCTCCCCTAATAAGGGTAAGTGGGACTAACTTCATATTCACATACTACAGTGTGATACAAATAAAAATAAGTGTACAACTAAAATGCTTATATACAGATACCAGGAATTCTATTGTTATTGGAAAGCTACATGGGAGAGAGGGGATGAGAAAACCAGAAACAGACTGGCAGCTAAATAATTGAAAAATCCATTATTTAATAGGAAGGGACACTATAGTCACCAGAACAACTACAGCTTAATGTATTTGTTCTGATGTGTATAGTATGCCCGTGCATTCTTTTTAATGTAAACATTGCAATAGAGGTGCTTTCTGGGTCAGTGCGGCACAATTCGCAGCACTGACATACAGCGTCTCCACTCTCTGCATGGAGGCACTGAATGTTCCGCATAGTAATTCATTGATTTAAAGCATCTCTATGATGAGATGCTGACTAGCGCAGTGCAGTGTTTTGTCGCGCATGAGCAATAGCCTCCCAATGCTTCCCCATGGAGCCAGGCACAGCAGACCTGCACAGCGCTGGAGTAAAGGCAAATTTTAATCTTCTTTAATTGGAGGTAATGGAGAGCCGGACACCTAAAATGTGTTCTAACACTGTGTTCATGTTTGTATTCCTGACACTATAGTGTTCCTATAGTACCCACCCTACAAGCTTAGTTTGCTATTATTATTGCAAGGCAAACTACGTATATGGCTTGATTTATTAGTGCATGTAGAAACAAGCATAAGCAAAAAAAAGATGAATGCTTGCATTTCTTTTAAGATATGTGAGCTTTTCTAATCTGACTTGCAGTATTGGAAAGTAGAGTAAATGTACAAACATTGTAAATTTTCTCATGTAAGCCTTTAAAGTAGTGATGATATTAGAAAAGTTAATCTATGGGAAACTAGTCAATGTAAAAGATTAACAGCAGCCTGTAAAAGTAGTATATGATTTGGAACCAGTTGCTCTTTATATAAATAATGGGAGCTATTAACAATTGGCTGCTGGTACAACATCCACTACTTGAAAAAAATGATTGATAGGTTTGACTGTAATCACCATCACTGGGAGCAGAAGGACATTTTACAATTGTTCCTAAATAGCTCATCTGTCTAAGTTAGGTGGTGCCCATTTGAGGTGCAGTGTGTTTATAATGTGAGTGTAATGTAATTGTTTAGTGTTACATGTTAGTGTGCTCTCCTGTGTCGCTAATGCTTGCAATCAACTTGGTGGATTTGGCTGTGGAGCCTGCACAGTGCCACCTGATGGTTGCAAGGATCTAGCAACCGCTGTATGCACTACCTGAATAGCAAGGATTGCTAATTTGCACATTCAGGTAGATTTGCATATTGCTATTTCTGCAGGCAGGAGATATATATTGTGCAAGTTATTGTCTTCCCCATCCCTTTATAAATATGTTATTATGCTATTATAATTTCCTGTATATTTTCCGACATGTTTTGGTTATTTGTATTGTATTAAGTGTGTTGCAGAAAGCTTTATGTAACGAACGTAAGGGCTAGCCTCAAGTAAAATAAAGTATGGTAAGCTAGTTCCTTTTGCAACTTGTGTACTGTGTGGATTTCTAGGAATCCCAGTGACAGAATCTTCAGAGGGGATTACACCTGCCTGGAAGGAGAGCTGCAGCCTTGTCAGGTGGAAACGTTCCAGAAGAACCCCACTCAAGTTACAGTGACTGGGGCCTAAGAAACTCAGGTTTCCCGGTTCCAGCTAGGAAGCGGAGTTACCCAGCTGGGATACGGGGAGTTCTGTCACAACTACTACTACTCTAGCTATTAGCTGCTTAGCCAGGCTATTAGCTCACAAAGCCTGGCATTGGATTTCTGGAGTAAACATATGCAATTTCCACATTTAAAATGCTTAGTCTATCTAGTAAATACCATTCCACATTGCTGTTTCTATATGTCTCTATGAAAGTGTTTCAATTTTGCTTGGGGAATTTTCTGTGCTAGGGTAATTTATTAGAAATGGGCATTAGTAAATGCCATCTTGTCTAGCACTAGACAATGTTGATGCCAGCCTCTAATAAATTGAGGGGTTACAATCCCAATTTTCTTAATTCTAGTTTAGATAGAGACTTATAAAATATGGCACTCTATTGTTTCCAAATCTCTATCATTGTGCTGCTTCTGCTCTTGGCTGAGACCCAATGAGAACATTGGGCAGGATGAGCGCCTAGGAGTACTAGCCCCACAAATATTCAGAGACTGAAGAGTATTATGCACCTTTGCATTCTAATGTCAACACCACATGCAAACACACCCTTGTGTATTGTGTAACTTGGCATGTTGTCCTCAAACAGCTTGTCCGCTTGTAACTTTTGCCTTCCTTTACTGCCACCCAGCACCAATCAAGTGGGAGTTGGGTCTAATTAGAGGGGCGGGACATAACATGAGAGGGAAGAGCCTAACGCTGCACACCCCACCAATAAGCCTCTTTCTACAGAGAGTCTTAGCGCTTTACATCCATCCGGGATCAGCCCTGCATTTTGCACTCCATATGTCTTTTGAATTTGATACAACATCTTTAGATTTTAAATTAACCTTAAAATTATGATCTTGAAGGGTGTGTGCATGCTACACCACTTCTAATTTATCTGTTAGGCACCTCATAGTGTTTTGTAAAAACAATGCAAAGCAAATACTCTGAAAGTTAACACAATCTGTCCCACATGCATTTCCAATCGCAATTGGAATTGATTATGTATATGAATCCATATCTTTCTCCTTAGGGGAATTTATGCAGCAAATACTAATTTTCGGGGAAAGAAATGTGATGGGTCTCACACTTTCTGCTTTTCTGAATTTATGGCTAGAGGATACTACTAACATTATCGATATAAGCACAATAGCAAGTGTAGGAAATATTAGCAAGCCAACAGTAGAGTCAATGCTATGAGTGGGTAGGCAAATTAGAGGCAAACTATTGAAAAAAAAAGTTTGTGGTAAATGCATAACGGCAACCAAAACGTAAACGCCCTCACTTATTAAGGGTTACTTGGTATAATGGCTGAATATTTGTTTCATAACTGAATAAAGGCCTTATTTGAAGATTTTTACATTTTCTTTTCAAAGGGATGGGCCAGAATGGCTTGCCATGAGACGAGTAGTGCAAGCAAAACTTATGAAGCCAAAGGAAATATTTAAAATGGATGTGAAAATCAATGAGGTGCGTTATTCTTCTAACTATTAATATTCTAATTGTTATTTACTGCATTGTATAATGGAGCCCTGCTCCAAGAATAGAGAAGACCTCACTACCCCCTTTAAAGTACTCAAAGTAGAGAAAATAAGTTTGTGGTAACACCATTCCATGCTGGTGCATATAGACATCTGGCGTGTTGCCCCTTAATATTTTTTTTCTATGATCTATTGGAATGGTAAGGATTAATGGATAAGTGTGTTAGAAAAAAAACACGTGTCAGTCATGAATATATCCACAATTATATTCACTTTACTGATGACTGGAAATGTTGTTGGTTGAGAAACAAAGCAATGTAAAAAATACCCATTGATATGATATCTTGTGTCAACCATTGGCTCTGCATGGGGTGTTATATCCTGGATTCCCTAAGAAACAGGCCTGTGAGTCCTTTTTTGTGGACTGTTATTGGGTAACATCATCAGTCGATGGAGTTGGGCTTTACAGTTGTTATTGTTTCCCACATACTTGTGTATATATAGGTTTATGGTTTTGAACAGTGGGTGATGTCTCATTGTATCAGGCGTTGAGTACATAGGATTAAATTGATAGAACCCAACAAGTCAGGAAGCAGGCAGTACCCCGCCATCATTAAATGCTACTGGTGGCAGAATTTCAAATTAAATATAGGCAAAATCATAATCAAATGGATTTACCAGATTCAAAATTGTAGCCATGCGATGTGGTACATGTCAAACAGCCCAAATTAAACAAAGAAGACCAAGAGCAAACACTGATTATATGGAAAGTACTGATCTAATGCCACTTGAACATGGCAGCCAAAACATGAGACTTTTGACTTCAACAACCAGCTCAACTCATTGTCGAGACTTTGATTTACTTGTTTAATATATAGTTAGCTTAAGTATTTATAATAGCATATCAGATAATTTTAAAGCCTTCACAATCAGGGCAGCATGAGATGGCTGCAGCAGGTGAATTTATAAGTGACTTGCTTTATGGTTTTCATCACTATTTGACCTAACATTACACAGGGTGATTGCAAGATCAATACAGATCACAATTAAACTTTTAAACCTCATGGTACCTGAGACCTGGAATTTGTATGGCAATTTTAATAAGAAAAAATATATTCGTTACCATTCTACTTTGTTAATTAATAAAGTTACTTTTTTTTTGTTTTTATTTTAGGTCTTATCTGATTTTGTCTTGTACATCAAAACACTAAGTGATGAGAAGGGGCATGTTGACAATTTGTACTTTGAGCTCAACAAATGGTCATATGAAAGTAAGTTTGGTCTACGTGTCATTTGGGTTGGTATGCATTTTCCTTTTTTATACAAATTTTAATTACCTTTCTCAACAGCTATTTGTTCAGTCCTTTATAATGAGAGATGTGGCTTGCTTCAGCAAACATGTGATGAAGATGCCTTTCTGTTCATAAAGTCAGTGAAAAAGGTAAAATTATACTTGTTAATGCATAGATGGAAATATGAACACATGATGAAGGAGTGACATTAGTTGTATCAAGTTTAAGTTGTGTTGGTTCAATTTAATTTAAGTAATTAACTATATTCTATTTCGTTATTTTTTATGTCAGTTAAATTGTTAGAAGTATTGTTAAAGTGATTACATATGAGTTCATTCGAATTGTATAAAAACAGCAGAATTTATTTTTTTCTATGAGACATAGACTGCACATGACAACATCCTTCAGGTAAGAACAGGCTACTTAACAAGGGCAATGTAGTTGGTAAACCTATTATAGTCAGATGATATTAGATCTTTATTATCGATGTTACTATGACATGCAAAAGTCGCAGTATATTAGTAAAAGCAGTCTAAAGTATCGTAGGATGAATGACTAATTAACATAATTAACCATGCCGCAGCTTAATTCAGATATATACAAAAGTTAGTTTAAAAATTCATGATATTTACTATTAGCATGACAGGACGGCTTCTAAGCATAATTAATTTCAGTTGGTGGCTCTATTTTCCTGGCTTAAGTGCCAAGACAGCATGACACCAGGGAAATAACAGGAGCTGTGAGTAGTAACACATTGTTGCTGTTTACAGACATTGATCAATTCATTGAGTGATGATTGGTGATCTTTAGAAAAGTATAATGTAAAAAAAAAAAGTAGATCGTAAAAAGTAGTGTTCCCTAGACCCTTCTAATACATGTAGGGGCTTGACAAGTATCCCCTACTTCATTCTCCATCCATGTGCAGTGAGGTGAAGGGTAGTCACTGGGGTCCAGTAAATCGTCAGTTACCTTGACCTTGTGTAATAATGGGCCTTTAAAGGTGCCAATAAATGTCCAGCTTACTGGACTTTAAGGGGCTAATCTCATTAGGGATTAACTCCGTTTTATTATTATGTGCATCTGAATGTCCAGGAGTTGCCCAGTTTAAATACCAGAGACTAATAGCAGAGACTAATTGTAGAAAATAATCCAGGCACTCCAATTGTTCCAAACGAAAGACAATTTTTATTGGACCCAAGTAAAAAAAAAAAAATCGCCTATTGTTTGGAACAATTTGAAGTGCCTGGATTATCTTCTAAAATTATACTTTACATATGGTCTCTTTGGTACTGGGACTGATCCAGCAGCACCCTGAGAGTCCAAAGTGAAGGGTTGAGTGCAGTTCTACCATCTATATATTAATAGCAGAGACTAGGCATCTCTTGGGCCCTAATAGCCCACCTTATTATATGTATAAAGAACCCAAGAGACTTGGCTTTTGCCTGGTCTCATTGATTGCGCTTTACCAAGCTGCACATGGGGGGGGGGGGGGGGGGAGGGGAGAGGATAGGGTAAAGGCCACTCACTGGGCCTGTCCTGTATTATTGGAATTCAAGAAATTCATTGTTTTTTACTTTATTGTTTATTATGCTTACCTTAGTAAGCTGGTTGATGGACTATTATTATATTCTGAGTATGTTTTAGTTTTTTTTTTTTTTATAGATAGAGACAAATAAAATATGGACAGATGCAGAGAGATTGTCATTCTGATTTTTTTTAACTAAAAATAACATATTCTGCTTTGTTTTTCAGATGATGCAGTATTTAGGTCCACTGCTTGTAACTTCTGCTGATCTTCATAAAAAATTCAATACAACACAATGGCAGAACCATACAAAAGCATGGGATAATGTATTCATGACAAGTAAGTCATTTAACGTGTAGATTGTTGTATGAATTTAACATATAATGATGCTGATATGTGTGTTGTTTATCGTTGATGCTCCACTTCATTTCCTGACCATGACTGGTAATTGATGATATTCTTGCACCTTTTTCACTGTTCAGTGACTTGGATAATGTTGGTTGACGCTCAGAATTCTGGAGTCCACAAAAACCTGTAGGCTGAGTGATAGTGGAAACAGTAGTAAGGGGTCAGTGCTGATAGAACAAACTGGGAAAAGGGAAATTAAGGCAGCTTTCCTCCAAAAGGAAGGGAATCCCTCTATCCCTATAGTAGTGAGGTAGGTACAAAATATAAAAAGTGTAGAGGAATAGCACCACTCTAAAAAGACACTAGTGAGGATATTATAACCAGAATAAGATGCCTTAAAAACAAATAAATAGAAAATAAGATAAATAGAAAATAAAATATTAAATATTAAATATATGTCCAAGATAGAAAGTCCAATAAAGGATGATGGTATATACTTTCCTGAGGAGCAATCACAAACTTGTTCAAGGAAAATGTTCTTGCTGGGATATTAGATGCAGTTCGTATGTGGAAAGAAGGAGAGAATAATGGTGCTGTATGTCTAGAAAATATAAAAATAAGAATAAAAGTATATGTGGTCCTACTCTAGTTTTTTAGAGCTTTAAGCCAGTTTTAGTATTAAAGGCGTACAGTGGTACAATCCCCACATAGGATTCGTGAAGAATGGTTTCAATGATGTGTGGACCAAAAAATAAAAAGAAACAACAATAGTGCTCACTGTATAACATCAACCAGAAGAATAAATAAGAGAATATTACTCACATTTACCAGAGCAGAGAAACTGCTCTATGGATAGGCCGCGGGTCGAATAATCCCCACCTAAGGATTTCTTGAGTAGTTCTTGCTGGGAGTAAAATCAGGATACCAGACAATAAAATAATAAAAGAATAATAACGGAGTAAAAAGAGTAAAATTGCACACTCATTCTAAAAGTAGCCACAATACCTTTATTAACACAGTTTTGCCACAATGGGACTTCTTCGAGTGTACATAGTTTTAGCCTGGCACATGTGGGTTTATATAGGGCCCAAACAATCAGCAAATTGAAAATGGTGTCGTATTTGACCTTTTACATGACATGTTTAAAAGGTCAAATTACATATTAACAGGAAGTAGATAAACTGAAAATAAAAAAAAAATCTAAGGCAAACAAAAGCAATACAATTTATCTAACAAGAGGGATTAGGATCAGGTGGGCAGATTCAATATGCCCTTGGAATAAGGATAAGGACAGGCATTGTGGCGGTCATATTGTGGGTAGGGTTAGCAACAGCCAAGAATAAATTGCACAGGGATATACATATAGATACACTTAAAACTGTAGACCATTATAGGATATACAGAATGTTAAAATAAAAGAAATAAATATAAAATAAGTTATATATAAAACTGTAGATACATAAAGCAATAAAACTGAGAAAGTATGTACTGTTAATTATAGGTTTTTTTTTTATAAAAAGGTGAGAGTTAAACTTAAAATGTATATGTTTAGGAATAAACCTTACAAAGGGGGGTAAAAAAGGTATTGTATAGGAAGGAATAGGATTAATTCTTAAAAAGTTATAAAAAGTTAAAAAGGTCAAAATCCACATTCAGGCCTTTCAAAACCCAATTCATTTCTTTTTGGCCTAAATTTTTTTTAAGATCTCCACCTCTCCAAGGAATTTTACATTTCTGAATTCCTATACATTTTAGATGCTTTGGATTTTTATCATGGATTAGAAAATGTTACGATACAGAGTGGTTGGGATAACCTTTGATAATATTGCGGCAATGTTCTGCCAATCTTGTTTGTAAACATTGTGGGGTCATAGGTATATTACATTTTTAGTAGTACAACAGATGAGATCTCTAATTTCATACGACATTTTAGTGTTAGTTGATATAAAGTGCGCAGTTTTTGATTTTATACTCTGATCTGTGTTTCTACATACCGTACATCTATTACATTTAAAAGAAAAATGGGATAGTGTATACTGGTAAATAACTCAAGCTACGTAATTATAACTGTCTATTGAATCCTGTTTGGAGTGTGGGGTAAAGCTACTACCTGGTTACAATTATATGAGTCTAAAATAAGAGGAGGTGGGGCATACAGTAGACTAGTAAGATATAGAAAAATTTGGCAGGCCAAAAAAAAAATTGGTTTAGTTCATTTGGATTTTCTCCTTGTGGCATTTCGCCTCAGACACATTTCATTCATGCAATTGTTTTGGGGAAAATAAAATTTCCTCCCTATTGGTTCAGAGATCAAGTAAGAAGAAGTAACCAATAGATTAAAAAAAAAGGGGAGGAGCAGTAAGAACATGTATTCTTATAAACTGTTTTTAAACATTATATATTAAACACATTATACATTTTTTTAACTACTTCTCTCCATTTTTCCCTCTATTGGTCACTTGATGTTTGAATATAATCTAGTTTAGCAGCTGTCCCTTAACCATCAAGTCTCTTTTTTTCCCAATCAATCATCAATTTTTGCACTACGGATGGAACTAGTAATCACACAACAAGCTAAACTGCTCGACCGTTGTCCGTTTTATTTGTTTTGAGATTTGTCCATATAGCATTTCGTTATTTGGAAAAACTGCCGACCGCAAAATTTTGATAAATTGCAACTAACATGAAATTGAATGCACAAGTCTAGCATGCACTATAGTTACAAGACCATAGAAGGTGGATAGTAACGTAGTAGTATAGCAGATAGTTGTACATCAACATAAAATGATAGATGGCAGACTCCGTAGTTGTAAGCTCATAGAGGTCACAAGATAGTTTATGTAAAAATACAGATAAAGTAACAGTTCACACACAAAACAAATTGCATTGAAGCACACTGGAATAGCATGTAGACACTAATCTGTATATCACAGAAATAAAAATCGAAATCAGTGAATCAAAATTGGTGTAAGTGTGCCCTGACACAGCAGTAACTAATCACTACCCCATCTCACCTCATGACACAAGCTGTATCCCACTCAGAGTTGGTGTAAGTAGCACTGGCAGTAGCTAATCAAGAGGAAATACATTTTTTACTGAACAACACACCCCAAAAAATGGAATATTGTTCTACAAACAGTTAAAACAAAAATCTTTTAAACTCTAAATAAGTTGGTGTAAGTGGATTTTGCAATGACTAGAAACAGCAGTAACATTACCAGTTGTACACTTGGATCAATTAAACAATAAAAAACAGGCCATACGAATCTACACAGCAGTAAACTAACCACCAGTCTCACATTATGATCATTTAAACAGGCTATCTATCTCCAATTTTGCATTTGTGTAAGTGACACTGGCAGTGGCTAATGGCTAGGCACAGCAGTAACTTAACCATTCTCACACCTGGATTAAGGATCCATGCTATCCATCTCTCAATCAAACGTGGTGTAAATGGCACTGGTAGTTTCTCGGCAGGCACAGCAGTAACTTATAGTTAACAAGTCTAACACATATATCAATAACACAGACTATAACACAGGCACAGCAAGGGTAAAATCAGGCAATCCTTATCTGCTGGTCTGTCTTCCTCAATAGCTGAACAAAAATTCTGCTTGGAAAAAAAAAATTCCCATCATTGAGCAGACCTCTTGTCCGTTATGGCAAACTAATCAATGTGCCACACCACAAAAAAAATGGCTTCTTCCCTATTCCATTAACCTGTTTATAGCACTAGGAATACCCCCTTTTGAGAAACGGAACTCAAAATCACAAATTTCAGGGATACAGTCTTTTGAAGGGACACTATAGTCACTAGAACAACTACAGCTTAATGTAGTTGTTCTGGTTAGTATAATCATTCCCTTCAGACATTTTCATGCAAACACTTCCCCCTAGGGATACCTCCTGTTGCCATTGGCCATTGGAGGTGCTTCCTGGGGCAGTGCTGCACGGTAGGCAGCACTACCGTTCTTCAATGCATCTCTATGAGGAGGTGCTGATTGGCAAAAACAATTTCAGTAATGGGAAAGCATTGGATTAGCTAAAAATCGTAAATTATGATGTCACCAAGGAGGCGAGTCAGGGCGGGGCTAGCACCAGCAAATCCACACAGCCTGAAAATAAGATCTGTTTTAACCCCTTCTAAGGGGGCTAAGGGAGGGAAAACCACCCACATGGTTTGTGTTCCTGACCCTATAGTGTTCCTTTAAGTGTAAATAATAACTTTGCAGCACCCATTAGCCATTAGCTGACTTAGAAGAAAATAATTCATACGAAATGTTGGGGTTCTTAATTCTGATGAGAACACCAAGAGATGTAGCTAGTAAACGTGATTCAGCCAGTATGACTTGAAAAAAAGCTATGATTGAGCTTTCTTTGTTATTTTGAGCAGTATTTAGTATTTAATTTATCTTTAGCTTCTTTTACCATATATTAATGTGTCTTTAGTTCTATTAAACAGTCTTCAAATGTTTCAAACACAGTTACACATTTTAAAATGTACACCTATATGAATGCAATGTGTCTGTTTTAATTAGTTTTGCTAGCTAGTATTTTTTTAATTTGTAGATTTGTTTTATTGTATTTTTTTATGTAAATACATTAGAAAAAACACTTATCAGCATTTATTTATTTATTTCAGCAAAACATTGCATTGATAAACGACTTTCAGATTGTTCCAATGCACAGAAAGATGACTTACTCACTGCAATTGATTCTGATAAATTGCTCACAAAAAATCAACTATCAGGACTTTTTGCTGAACTTCAGATTGGTGGCGTAGAAACGGTAAGTTTATGCACTTCCATAACAGAATGATACGTTTCAAAGTTTAATGTTTTAATGCTATTGTCTTTGAAAGAAAACCTTTCTAACTTATTACATTTACGATTAAGTGTATGGTGTAAGCATGCTGTAACACGGTATATTATACTGTGTGTTTCTAATTAGAAAGCTTGTAATTCAATGATTTCTATCATATATGAGATAAAATATTTAATAACAAGTCTACACAAAATATCATTGTCCTTTTAAGTATGTGTAATATTATTTGGTTTATTATAATGCCTTTTGATAGTGATTATTTTAATTTAGATTTTATAGAAGCATGGCTAATAATGCCCTTAACAAGTAAACAAAAGAGTCACAGTAAAATAAATTATAATTAACAATATATGAGGTTCATTATATGCAAGCAAAGGAAACTAATCTGGGTTCATCCTGATCCATAGTGCTCATTTTTGAAAATACATTGACCTGCTGAAAACAGGTATTTCCACCATAAAAAAACAAACAAACATGGCTAATTAAACAAATGCAAAAGTAGAGAAGATACCTTGCCAGCATTCCAAAATAGCCAGCCTGAAAGGGGTCAGGTCAGTTTAGTCCACCATGGTCGTTGAAGGAGAAGACATATTGACCATATATGCAGGTATAGTAAGTGCATGATAGAAGTGGTTAGGGTAAAGTTTAGAAAAGGCATAATGTTAGATTACACAGGGTGTTTAGTATTACAAGGAATAAAATATTGAGAGGGGTTATAGCTGTGGTATAAGGGGTATTTGGAATTATTGGGTTTAGGGGTAGAGTGGGGTTGATTTTTTTTTCAGAGTGCATGGTGTGTTTTATTTTTTGAAGATGATTTAAATTTAGGAATACATTTCATCAGCCTACTTGATACTACCAGTGCCCTGTACACCCACTTTGATTAACTGATTTTTTTTTTTTTTTACTGATTTGTGATTTACTTTTTTTACTTATTGTAAGAGAGGGATTATTTGCTTTGCAGTGTGCCTCTGTGCCACTGCTTGTGCTTTGGAAATTGTAAACTTCTCTCCTTAGTAATATACAAAGTGTGTGTCTGCAGTTTACTGCACTAGTGAACCCTGCCTACACTGAGTGTGGCAATAGTAGTATTGTAGGCAGAGTACAGGATTATTGAAGATGAAAAGATTTTTTTTTAAACTATATGCTGTGTGCAGTGTAGTCAAACATAATAATGTTACAGTAACTGTAAATCCACCAAGCAGCAACCTATTTTGCAGCACAAACATAAGGCAGGGTGAAACCATTGTAATGACAGACATTTTACCTCTTCTACTACCACCCTTAGGCAGAACAGGAAGAATGTTAAGGATAGTGCTAGTTGTCGACAATGGCAAGTTGGACAGGGACACATGGACACTCCATCATTATAAGGAAGTGTCTACCAGCTCACTCTTAAAAATTGGATTGGATTTCATTCCTGGAATATGTGAAAACTAACAAAATCACCTACCTGATTGCCCAGATTTATGGAGTTGCCCTACTGGCCAGAATGCGTTTCTTAATTTGACTGCACACTGGTGCAAGTGCACTGTGACTGGGTATGGTGGAAGTAGTGGAGGAGGTGCAATCTTACTGCAAAACTATTGGAAACTGCAGGATCCTGACCAGGCATTTCCATTGTATTGTGTGTACTAGAGAACCATTGAGGCAAGAGCAAGAGAAAAGAGGGCATAACACACACTTTCTAAGACAGGACGTATGGTGGAAATCCAATATAGAAATGTTAATAAGATTTTGGAAAATTAGACAGCAATCCATAGTCTATCTTTCCACCACTCCATTAGCAGTGACTCTCCACTGGGGAATGAACATTGAACAATAATAGGGCAGCTAGTCCTTATTCCATTTAGGGACATGACAAAAACTTTGAGCCATAGTAATGCCAGTTTGGCACAGGTAATCCACTTGTTCACCCACCTCATTAAAAAAAAAATACTGCTGATGCTGCCCCCTTTTTAAAAATGCTTTTCTTGCTCTCCCTGCTGCCTCCACAGGCAAAGTTTGGAGAAGCTGATAGGACACTGTTTCTTTCCCACACCAAAAGACAATCACTGATACTACAGACTGGATGTGTAGCAGAGTTTTGTTCTAGTCAGAGTGAAAGCGGTGGGTTATCAATTGCCCACTTTTTCCTGACATTTTTGGAAATGCTATTAGCAGCTTAAGCCATGTTTGTAAAGGAAGATTGTGACAAACAGGCTGTATCATGGTTGAGGCATTTGTCACAACTGACCTTTTGGGGAAGAACGTTTGAGTACAGTAGAACTGTAATCAAACTTTTATTCAAATAAAGTACAAATTAGAAATCTGAAGAAGCTTATTACAATCCAAACAGGTACCAGATCTGACAAGAGTATTTTAAAGAAATAGTCAACTGTCTTCAAAGAGCGTGTGCCCTCTTTGTCACCATAAACTTCTTGAAAGAATGGATACAACAGGATTTGTTAGTAAGATGTTTAGATTCTATAGTTTAATAACAAAATTACAATTTTCATTGCAATGGTTTTGCCTTGCTTGGCTGAGTCATATAGTGCCTTCTACCATCCAGATGCATTTGGGAGAAGTGGATAATGCACTGTTGTTTTTCACACAGAAGGATGGTCACTGTCACTAACTACTGAATGTTAGGGAAAGCTTAGTTCTTCTTATGGTGGAATTGGGAGTGGGTCGTTAATTACCCCCTGACCGTTTTCTTTCCTTTTTGGATAAATCCCTTATTTTCAACTTGAAATGACTTCTGCTACCCATTTTTTTTTAATACAGGATAGAAAAAAAAATATTACAATCAATTATTATAAAAAAAAGTTCACTACCTATTTTTTTTTTTTTGCAAACAGCTAATATTGTGTAGTTGTTAGGCCAGGCAAACTTGTGGCCATTTTTGCATGTCAGCACAGTCACAGGCAGAATTTTTCCTGTTGTATTGGCTTTCAATTTATTTTTTTCGGTACTAAAATTTGCCAAATAGATTCATGAAATAATGTCTACTAATCCCCCCGTAAAAAAAAAAAAAAAAAATTCTGCTGAAGTGGTTCAAAAGGACCTAAATTCTTTGCTCAGCACAAGTCTAGCGGTTAGTGGTAGAAATGCTCGTTGTCAGAAGTAGTAAGGTCAGGGAGTGTTTTACATCTAGGAAGGCTTAGAACTAGAAGGTATCTACTTTCAAGATGCTACAGGCTTTATATCTGTGGTCTCCAAGCCAGACAAAGACAAAACCTTTTATTGGCTGTATATATTGTATTGGAGGGTTTATGTTTGTGATTTTTTCACTCAGAGCTTCAATAGTAAAATGAATTGGTTAAACAATAGACAATATAATTCAGTAACCTTGTTAATTGTAGATACACAATTAAATTCAATATCTTATTCTTATACTTCCAGACTGCAAATTCATTAATGTGGTTGCTATTTAACCTCTCAAGAAATACCCATGTACAAGAAAAACTTTTAGAAGAAATTCAAAATGTGTTACCTCCTGGGGAACCACCATCTGCTGAGATATTACAACAGATGCCGTACTTAAAGTCCTGTATAAAAGAATCCATGAGGTATATTGATGTTAGCATTTACATAAATGGCTAAATATAAAATTACATAAAATGGCATATTGAGATCACACATTTGCAGATACATATATATGATTATTTATGAGATTTGCCTGTTGAACATTCTATTGCAGCAAGAAGACAACATTTTAGAATAAGCAAATATTTAGCGCTGCAGGGAGAGAAAAAAAAATAAGATGCATATTGACACTAAATTCTCATTGGCTGCTTTTGTGATCATATCTACTCAAAGGTTTAATATGTATCAGATAATAAGTACCATATAGAAACTTTCTGAATAACTTCAAATATAAATTATAATGGAACACTATACCTACACATATTTTATTTAAGATCAATTTATGTTTAATCTTTACTTTTTGTGTAAGTTAAAATACATTTGGAACTCATACCTGGGATCCATTGATTTAAAATAACCTTTTCATTTTAGGCTAACTCCTACAGTTCCATTCACAAGTCGAACACTGGAGGAAGATACAAACCTCGGTGGATTTCTGATTCCCAGTGGCGTAAGTTTTGCTTTCATTTACTTTGTTAGATAAGAAATCTAAATATGTGTTAAGATGTTAATGTAAAAAGTCATTGTATAAGCACTGCTATGAAAACAACTCTGTGTATATGTTTACTGACCAGCTGCTACACACTAAATTACTCATCATTACTGTTTGCAAGCAGTGACTGCAAAATTACTGCCTGCAAAATTTTAACAGAGATGTACCGACAGCAAGTCCTGAAAGTGACTGCTTTCAGAATGGTTTCCAACCCTGTCACTACTCCCTATTACTAGTTACTGCTAAACCCCAAAACTTAACACCAGCGTCTTGTTTTGTATAAAAATGTAGACAGTTAAATAACTACACATCCTTTGGAAACAAAAAAGTGTTGCTCCAAACATGTTGCAAAGTTTACTGGCCAACTGCTATTTGCTTGTTACTACTGGCCACACAAAGCGAAGTGCTCATGCTCCGATGTGTGTTTCTGTTATTTACCAGCAAACCGCTACTATGCAAATAGATGTTATCGGTAGCACTACCCATTATTGCTGATTGGATACATTATACAAGATATAGCAGCAATGTTGCAAACCTTGGGGTAATTTGTAGCCACTACTATCCTCTGCTGTTAATAGTGTCAGCTTACGGCAACTATTTTCTGACCAGGAGGTAGACAAGCTTTATTAATATGCATAAAGAATGTTGCTATAAACATTATTATTATTATTTTTACTGATATTTATATAACGCCAGCATATTCCGTAGCGCTTTACAATATTATCAAAGGGGGAGATTTAAAAATAAGTGAGACAATTACAAAAACTTAGTATATAATAGAGTGACTAAGGAGTGTGGGTTCCAATGTGTTCTCGGAAACTGTGCTGCAAATATACTGCTCAACCTGGCAATTAAATGTTTATGAGTTTTAAAAGTGTCACTATTAGTGTTTTTTTGAGTATAGGAATAGTAAGGTGAATATGTGTTACACAATGCTGCTTAATGAATGCAACATATATTTTAAAAAGCGAATAGATTGCTGGTACCATTATAATTGGAGTCCGAGTGTGCACACTCTTTTGGGCTCCCAAATATAGAGTGGAAAAAATAAAACTAAAAACGTTGAGGTGAAAAAGTGGTAAATGGGATTTAAAAGTAAAAAAAAATACAAAAAGAAAATACAGAATAAAAAAATGAAAAATAATAAAAAAAATAAAAAGTGAGGTAAAATTTAAATATAATGCTTATAGTAAACAGAGAAAAAAAAAAAACAACAAAAAATGTCAATAGGAGTCCGACCTGATTTTGAAGATGGGGGCTGAATGCCCGATAGTTCCATCAGTCTCAGATTCTTATGCGGGATTGTGATAAAGTAGCCCAATATATTTGTAAGTCTTCTGGAGTTGGAACGATAAAATTGTGGGCTAGATGTCCACTAAATCCGTTGGAGTGTTAACGTTAGACTTGTGTTATACTTACGAAACACGTAGGACTTGAACAAATACCAAACTACATGCAAGATGGGTGAATCCAGATAGCCACCGTACTCACTCCAGCTGGCTGAGTGGCAAACTTTGTGAATCCCAGGAGCCACCTAACTTACTACAGCTGTCCGAGTGTGACAGACTACTGTGTTATACAGGTGGAGGGAAGTGCTCCCTCACAGCTCGATAAACCAGAAATTGATATCTCTACAGATATCACATTGTCTCTTACATAGAAATCTCTACCACGTACCCAAACTTCCACAATTTTATTGACCAACGGAACTATCGGGCATTCGGCCCCCATCTTCAAAATCAGGTCGGACTCCTATTGACATTTTTTGATGTTTTTTTTTCTCTGTTTACTATAAACATTATATTTTTATTTTACCTCACTCTTTATTTTTAATTTTATTTTTCATTATTTTTCATTTTTTATTCTGTATTTTCTTTTTCTTTTTGTGCTTTATTTTTTCTATATTTTTTTTACTTTTTTTTTAAATCCCATTTACCACTTTTTCACCTCAATGTTTATTTTTCCCACTCTATATTTGGGAGCCCAAAAGAGTGTGCACACTCGGACCCCAATTATAATGGTACCAGCAATCTATTCGCTTTTTAAAATATATGTTGTATTAATTAATGTCAACATTGTGTATATCTATTTTATAATTACAAAAACTTACAGGAACAATAGGTTGAAGAGGGCCCTGCTCAAACGAGCTTACAGTCTACAGGAGGTGGAGCATAAAACACAACAGGACAGGAGGTGGCAATCAAACAAGCTGGAGTGAAGCAGAGCTGGAGGAGAGAATAGAGTGCTGCCCTTTATGAGAGAGCAAGGGACAGGTACATGAGGAAGAGGTTACTCTGGGCGGGCATAAGCTTTCCTAAAGAGATGGGTTTTGAGGCACTTTTTAAATTATTGAAGACTAGGGGAGAGTTTGATGGTCATAGGCAGGCTATTCCAAAGGAAATGAGCAACCCGCGAGAAGTCCTGCAATTGTGAGTTGGCCTTAAGGGTGCGAGCAGGGGACAGGAGAAGGTCATGGACAGAGTGGAGAGACCGAGAAGGGGCATACCTGTGGATCAGAGAAGAGATATAGGAGTTGATAGAATTGGTCAGTGCTTTATAGGTGTGGATTAGTACCTTGAATTGACTCCTATAGGATACAGGAAGCCAATGTGAGGACTGACAGAGGGCAGAGGTCTGAGAGGACCCACAGGAGAGGAAAATCAGTCTGGCTGCAGCATTCATAACAGACTGTAGCGGGGCAATACGACTTGTGGGAAGACCTATTAGGAGAGAGTTACAATAATAGGAAAGTATTTATAGAATAATAAAAAACAACTGAGTTAACAATTAGATGTCATCGTTATTAAACATGCAAATAAATTACCTGAGCAGGGGTCCTCAAGATCCCTGTTAAACATTGAGACAGAATGGGTGAATTTCAACATTAACCCACATCCCACTGCACTTGGTCTATGAACCAAGTTATACCAGTAAATAAAGGGTTCAATAGAAACCTGCTAGTTGTTTTGGCCACACTTTATATTTAATATAAAAGAATCAACATACCTCATGCCACATATATAGAATTTAAACTTGTTTTATTATGACTAACTCATATTTCAAAAGGTTTTGTTTTTTTGTTTTGTTTTTTATAAACAGACCATTGCTATGATAAACTTTCATGCAATGAACTGGAATGAGGACTTCTTCCCTGACTCTCGAGAATATAAACCAGAAAGATGGCTCAAAGGAAAACACACACTCAACCCATTTGCACACACTCCATTTGGCACTGGAAAAAGGATGTGCATAGGACGCCGCTTGGCAGAATTACAGCTGCAACTGGCTCTTTGTTGGGTAAAATACATTTTTATAATTTATTTCAGAGTATACCTATTACAGGCAAATAGTAAGTGAATAAAACCAATATTAACACAAAATGCAAGAGGAGCAGAAAAATCACAAAATGGATTATTTATGAATAAAGTGCATATTAAAGGGTTACTCCAACTTTTTTTTGTTTGTTTGAATAATGCCATATTGGGCAGTATTCTTTAGGTCTTTTACTTTCCTAATTCATTGGCAAAGTTCACAGTGCTGATCTGCACCCTCTCCCCCCTTGTGTCTCATGGTAGCAGTGTGAAGGCCCAATAAAGGCCCATAGAAGCATGCAAAGGGAGAGGAAGTAGGAAGGGAAAGAATAAGGTGGGAAGAAAAAAAAACAGATAAACCCCTTAAGGACCAACCTTCTGGAATAAAAGGGAATCATGACATGTCACACATGTCATGTGTCCTTAAGGGGTTAAGGGGGCAATTTTTAGAGGAGAACACAATTAGCATTTTAAGAAAAATAAAATTAGCAACAATCATAAGGACAACAAAGCATCCACTAAAAGAAGAAAACCCCACAATTAACTTAATTGGTAAGTGTGACCATGGTTTGTTTGACACAAATACATGTTGAAGAAAGCGACATGGTAATCTGTGAGATATCTTAACTCTATTGCACATGTTGCAAGCCTGGACATTTTCTCTGGTATCTTTCTGTATAGAGGTCCACCTAAAAATACATGAGAGGGTCTTGGATACCACAGTATGACCTATGGTTTATTGTTATAAAAAAAAAAAAAAAAAAAAAAGCTACTCTTCCTGTAGAACTAATGAAGGTAAATCTTAAAGTCTGAGAAAAACAAGTAGCAAGAGAGGTGAGAACGAACAACAGCTCAATTAGCCTGCCCTTCGGTGTGTCCCTGCTCAGATCTCAAGCTGGTTTGAGCTCATCTTGTGCCATTACAGAGAGAACATATCTGAAGCATATCAGACTGATCCCACTTGTACTGGCAGTCCAGATCGAAATGCCAGCAAGTTCCCTCTGCACGAGAGATACAGCAACCCCAGACGATTGTTTACTCCCATAGGTCCTGGGCACTTTGTGTTGGTTCACTTCTCCTCAATATAAAAACAGTGCTGACTGCAAAATATGTTTTGATATGATGTGATACTTTTGTCTTGTTTCACACTGTCGTAGTGCATTCATTCAATCATTATTATATTATACCACCAGCACAAGAAAATTAAACAATGATATAAACTATCAGTTAAACACAGAAACTAGGCCACTATTAGTTCAATCAACCTCTGATGTCAATGTAAGCAACTCAAGTCAGCCACAGGCCTGGATCCTTGCTTAATCCATCCTTGCTTAATTCTCATAATAGATTTAGTGGTATTCTTAGCTCTACCAGGGGGTTTGAATAATTTATGAAAAGTGTTAATGTATTGATGTTGGTTATAAACAATAGGACTGTTGCTCTCCCAGGGCAGGTTTGCCCAAGCTAAGGCCTTATCCATAAGTAAACTCATTAGAAAACCCACTTTGTCTCTGTCAGAGGGAAAAGATATGTGAGACATCTTAAAATGTATGCCCAGTTGGTTTTAAAAAACATCTTCTTCATATTTAGGAAGTAGGGTTTAGTTGCACTAATGGACCGCACTGGATACAGGAGTTTATGATCCAGCTTTTAGGTGACAGACACAAGAACCTATCAGCTGTCCTAAGCCTGCAGGGTAAATGACCCTGCTGTAAAGGCAGGATAACTATACACCACCATGGAGAACTTAGTTCAGAACCCAGAAAGTAGAGCAGAGCATACTACCGGTCTTTAGAGGTGGCTGGGCTGAATACAATAAAGTGGGGAAATCGTAAATGAGAGAATAAACCAAGAACAACAAGCCAAGATAATGCCAGGGGGCTCCAGGCACTATAACCTCCAGTACTGTTGTGGATAAAAGGCATATTGCACAGTCTGTTGTTCTACATAATTCATTTTCTGCACTTTCAGAGTGTAATGGAGACAGGCACTGAGGCTAGTGGTGTTGTGCAGAGAGGCACTGAGGCTAGTGGTGTTGTGCAGAGAGGCACTGAGGCTAGTGGTGTTGTGCAGAGAGGCACTGAGGCTAGTGGTGTAGTGCAGAGAGGCACTGAGGCTAGTGGTGTTGTGCAGAGAGGCACTGAGGCTAGTGGTGTTGTGCAGAGAGGCACTGAGGCAAGTGGTGTTGTGCAGAGAGGCACTGAGGCTAGTGGTGTTGTGCAGAGAGGCACTGAGGCTAGTGGTGTTGTGCAGAGAGGCACTGAGGCTAGTGGTGTTGTGCAGAGAGGCACTGAGGCTAGTGGTGTTGTGCAGAGAGGCACTGAGGCTAGTGGTGTTGTGCAGAGAGGCACTGAGGCTAGTGGTGTTGTGCAGAGAGGCACTGAGGCTAGTGGTGTTGTGCAGAGAGGCACTGAGGCTAGAGGTGTTGTGCAGAGAGGCACTGAGGCTAGAGGTGTTGTGGAGAGAGGCACTGAGGCTAGAGGTGTTGTGGAGAGAGGCACTGAGGCTAGTGCTGTTGTGGAGAGAGGCATTGAGGCCAGTGGTGTTGTGCAGAGAGGCTTGAAGACTATGATGAGGCCTAATAGAAAGCAGTTGTTGTTGGGGGATTCCATCATAAGAGGTGTGGAGATGGACAATGGTGGTCTTGTGAGGTGTCTTCCCGGAGCTACTGCTCACAGAGACAGGAGACGTATCTGTAATATTGTTAAGCAAGCAAAGCAGGAAGGGGAATTGGATGTACTTGTCCATTTAGGGACAAATGACTTGGCTTGCAATGAGGTTTCAGAGGTTAAGGAAGTTTTTAGTGTTTTTGCCAATGATATACGGCAGGTTGCTTCCACACTGTCATTCTCTGAAGTTCTGCCTGTGCATAACACTCAGAATGACAGGCGGATGCGTATTAGGGACTTTAACTTGTGGCTTGGTGAATGGTGTCGGGAGCAAGGATTTGGCTTTATTGCTCATGGTAGCTCTGTTTGGAATGGAAATAAACTGTACAAAAAAGATGGTTTGCATCTTTCTCAAAAGGGAACAAATGTTCTCAGTGAGCAGTTCAGAGGTTTTGCTAAGATGTATTTAAACTAGGATGGGGGGGGCAAAAGGGTGATAAAACATCAATCCAATTGTTCCCCAAAACAAGGACAGAAGGTGCCTGTAGCAAGTGTGTTAAAAAATGATAAGCTTAGAGTCATGTCTACAAATGCTCGCAGTTTAGGGAATAAGATCCATGAACTTGTGGCAATAATGGCAACTGATAGTGTCGATTTAGTCGCTGTTACTGAGACATGGTATAATGAAAAAAATGACTGGGACATAGCAATACCAGGGTACTCTTTATATAGAAAAGACAGGGAAGGCAAGAAAGGGGGAGGGGTGGCCCTGTATGTGAAGGATAGCATAAAATCTAGCCTAATAAAGGTTAGTGAGACGAACATAGAGTCCATTTGGGTTACGTTAGAATTTGGTAATCACACAGTAGTTTGTGTAGGTGTGATTTATAGGCCCCCAGGACAAATTGAAGAGTTAGATAATCTACTAGTTGAAGAAATAGCTAAAATGACAATGAAGGGGGAAGTTATCACCATGGGTGACTTTAATCTTCCTGATGTGAATTGGAAAACAAAAATAGCTACTTGTGCCAGAAGCACACATATTCTAAACTCCCTACTGGGATTGTCTCTAAAACAAGTCGTTGAGGAGCCAACTCGTAAAGAGGCCATACTAGATTTAGTCTTAACAAATGGAGATTTGGTATCAGATATTACTGTAGGTGAAAGTTTAGGATCCAGTGATCATCAGTCAGTGTGGTTTAATATAAGAACAGTGACTGAGTCACACCACACAAAACAAAAGTTTTAGACTTTAGAAAAACAGACTTTTCTAAAATTAGAATATGTGTAAAGGAGTCATTATCAGACTGGAGCAATTTAAATGGAGTCCAAAATAAATGGGATTATTTAAAAGCTGCAATACTGAAGACAACAGAAAATTGCATTAGGCTTGTCAGTAAAAGCAAAAAATTCAAGAAACCACTGTGGTACTCCGCAGATGTGGCCAAAATAGTAAAAAACTAAAAGTTAGCATTTAGTAATTATAAAAAAACCCAGAGTGAGGAAGACAGAATGACCTATAAGATTAGGCAGAAAGAGGCTAAGCAAGTTATAAGAGCTTCCAAATCACACACAGAAGAGAAAATAGCACAGTCAGTAAAAAAGGGGGACAAAACTTTTTTTAGATACATAAATGAGAAAAGAAAAGTAAAACAAGGATTAGTTAGATTAAAAACAAAAGAAGGAAGGTATGTAGATGAGGATAAAGGTCTAGCTGACTGCCTCAATTAATATTTTTGTTCGGTATTTATAGCTGAAAATGAAGGAAAGGGACCTCAGTTAAGAAAAAGGATAAATGAGTCATTTATTACACGTGAGTTTACAGAGGAAAAGGTTCTATTTCAACTGTCAAAAGTAAAGATAAATAAGTCAATGGGACCTGATGGAATACACCCAAAGCTATTAAAAGAGCTTAGTGGTGTACTAGCAAAACCATTAACAGATTTATTTAACCAATCATTGTTAACAGGAGTAGTCCCAGAAGATTGGAAGTTAGCGAATGTTGTGCCCATTCACAAGAAAGGTAATAGGGAGGAGTCGGGCAACTATAGGCCAGTAAGCCTTACTTCAGTAGTGGGGAAAGTGATGGAAACCATGTTAAAGGATAGGATTGTTGAACATCTAAAAACACATGGATTTCAAGATCAGAGACAACATGGGTTTACTTCAGGGAGATCACGCCAAACTAATCTTATTGATTGTTTTGATTGCGTAACTAAAATTATAGATCAGGGTGGTGCAGTAGACATTGCTTACCTAGATTTCAGTAAGGCTTTTGACACTGTTGCACATAGAAGGCTTATCAATAAACTGCAATCTTTGAGTTTGGATTCCAATATTGTTGAATGGGTAAGGCAGTGGCTGAGTGACAGGCAACAGAGGGTTGTAGTCAATGGAGTATATTCGAAGCTTGGGCTTGTCACCAGTGGGGTACCTCAGGGACCTGTACTTGGACCCATTCTCTTTAATATTTTTATTAGTGATATTGCAGAAGGTCTTGATGGTAAGGTGTGTCTTTTTGCGGATGATACTAAGATATGTAACAGTGTTGATTTTCCAGGAGGGATAAGCCAAATGGCAAATGATTTAGGTAAACTAGAAAAATGGTCAGAGTTGTGGCAACTGACATTTAATGTGGATAAGTGCAAGATAATGCATCTTGGACGTAAAAACCCAAGGGCAGAGTACAGAATATTTGATAGAGTCCTAACCTCAACATCTGAGGAAAGGGATTTAGGGGTGATTATTTCTGAGGACTTAAAGGTAGGCAGACAATGTAATAGAGCAGCAGGAAATGCTAGCAGAATGCTTGGTTGTATAGGGAGAGGTATTAGCAGTAGAAAGAGGGAAGTGCTCATGCCATTGTACAGAACACTGGTGAGACCTCACTTGGAGTACTGTACACAGTACTGGAGACCATATCTTCAGAAGGATATTGATACCTTAGAGAGAGTTCAAAGAAGGGCTACTAAACTGGTTCATGGATTGCAGGATAAAACTTACCAGGAAAGGTTAAAGGATCTTAACATGTATAGCTTGGAGGAAAGACAAGACAGGGGGGATATGATAGAAACATTTAAATACATAAAGGGAATCAACACAGTAAAGGAGGAGACTATATTTAAAAGAAGAAAAACTACCACAACCAGAGGACATAGTCTAAAATTAGAAGGACAAAGGTTTAAAAATAATATCAGGAAGTATTACTTTACTGAGAGGGTAGTGAATGCATGGAATAGCCTTCCAGCTGAAGTGGTAGAGGTTAACACAGTAAAGGAGTTTAAGCATGCGTGGGATAGGCATAAGGCTATCCTAACTATAAGATAATGCCAGGGACTAATGAAAGTATTTAGAAAACTGGGCAGACTAGATGGGCCGAATGGTTCTTATCTGCCGTCACATTCTATGTTTCTATGTTTCTATGTTACTCATTTAGGCTATATAATTTGTATCAGGTAGAGTGATCTCGGGCTTTAAATTTTATGTGGTCAATAAAATGAGTGCCCTGAATAAGGTAATAAAAACAGCTATTGCAAAGAAAGGTTAATGTACTGTTCATGGGTAAATAATTTTATATTTTGTTTATCTCAAATGTTAAATGATTATGTACTTGTTTGGCAGTTACAGTACATGTATTTACACCTGTATACACATACAACTGAGATAATCTTTATTACTCTATTTTAAAATAATTGTAAAAATAGATGTTTAAATATTACCATACCTTTTTATTTTAGTTAATTCAACATTTTCACATAATGGCAACGGATGATGAACCAGTAAAGGCCAAAACATCTGTAGTGATGATTCCATCAAGAAATGTACCTATAGCTTTTCAAAAGCGAGAGGTATGTATTCTAGTATTATAATGAAAAATATATATATATTTTTTTTGTCTTTATCTACTTGAACAAAGTACCTTAACAGTGACCGAGAGCTTATTATTTATGTCAGTAAATCATTATTATGCATATTAAGAGAAAGTTATTCAAAAAAGGCAAAGAAGAAATAGTTGATGCAACCAAATATATAGAGTTATAATCAATATGTTAATAAACAATGGAGGGAAGTAAAGAGAGGAAAAAGTAATGAAGAAATCAAGATGGCTCTTATCCTCCGTTACCAAGTTCCTCACCCAAGAAAGTAATAGGAAGAAATATTTGCAAGAGCACCATTGAACCAATTGCACCAGTGTCACTGTAATAGAAATAGAAATAATGGACATGGCTGTACACATCTCCATAGAGAGGTTAATGATACATATTTGTCTATCTCCTTAAGTGGGCATTGAACTAGGCATCAGTATTTGCACAAGCTAAATAAACAAATAGGTAGAGATAATATAGTGTATTAAAACATAGGTAAAGATAATCTAGTTGAAGCAGAGTTGTACTTATCTTTTCAGAGATTTGGATACATTGACGACTGAGTAAATATACAAGGTTCAATATAGATCAAGAGTTATGTATTTTGGCATAAGGAATATGGATTAAGGGGCACTAGTGGGATAAAAAAATAATGAGGAAAATGAAATATCTTGTGTAAAAAATATGGACTTGCTTACTTTAGAAATAAGACATCTGAGGGAGCATATGATAACATTTTACAAATATACACAGAAACATTTTAAATGGCTTTCCATTTTTAATATGTTTTTGGTAATGCAAGATATTCAAGGAAATAAGCAGCTAATCTTAATACCACTTTGGAGTAAATAACATGTCTTCTGGCTATTTATCATGGCAGCATCACTAATGGTAGCTCTGCCCCTAACCAGATCAGGACACGATAAACCAATAAAAAGAGAGATAGAATGAGGCTGTAGGCATAAAAGGTCCCTCCTCCTTCCATACCTATTTTTTCCTGTCCTTAACTGGACAAGACAGGTTAATATTTTTACCTTCATTTTCTTGTTGGCCACCTTCCCATGTGCACCATGGGTCCCCAGGCACAGTTCAGCCTCTCTGTGCCTGAAGGACCCAGTAAACAGCCTGCATGAGCAGGACTAACTGGGTCAAATTCAAATTAGTTATTTGAATATGCCATGTGGATGACCGTACAACATGCTAAGGACTATGGCTCCATTGGAAATTCAGTAGCCTATTTATATTCCTCCTACAGAACCTAGAGGCAATCTGGGATATAGACTTTTCTCCTTTTCATTCGGAAGTTTTTTCTCCTATTTCTATCTTTTCCTCAATTCGTGTACTTAGGGGTCAGCCGAATCCCGGGAGTTTCATGTTCTTATGGCTCAGCTCGCATTCGGGTAAGTGTTTCCCTGTCTATTCATCTAATTCTGCCGTACAAACGCCATGGCATTTGTTTCCTTTCAAAGAGTAACTTCAGTTCTTGTATACCTGTTTACTCATTTTGGCACAAACTGAACTAGAAAAAGGGCGCTGAAGGCTTCAAGGCTTCTACAAAACACACCTCCTCTCAAAAATGTCACAGAGCTAAATCATCTTCTCCCTCATCTGAATCTGAGCTGGACTCCTTCGAGGATATTTCTGATGAAGAGGAGGAGGATACGGAGTATGGCACTAAATCCTTACACTCCAAATCTGTTGAGAAGCGTATCTTCATAATAAGGAATACCCTAAAATGATAGGAAGAAAAGACAGAATCCCTAGAAGCCGACAAATATTTTGAAGAAATCAGATCTTCCAAACCCACATTTCCAGTGCATCCTTCTATCAAGGATATGATCCTTAATGAATAGGCCAGAGCAGAAAATAAAGTTACCCTTAAAAATAAGAATCTGAGGATATATCCCTTTGCAGTCTTGCAATCCTTGCAATCCTTGGAGGCAATCCCCAAAATAGATGGGGCTGTAATAAAAATGTACTATGCTTCCCATTGACTCCATGGCATATTTAAGGGAACCGATGGAGAAAAAAGACTGAATGCCAACCTAATAAAAGCCAATCTGTCTTTGGGCACAGCCTTACACCCAGCCATTGCTCTTACCACCCTCTCAAGAGCTATGAAAGTTTAGTTAGACAACCTGGAAGATGATATCCAAAGAGGTGTAAGAAGAGAACACCTTCTGGACAACCTTAGGGATTTAGGCTCGTAGCAGATTTCAGTTCCGAAGCATCCATGGATATATCCAAGATAATTGCCAAAAGCATGGCATTATCTGTCTCAGCCAGAAGAGCCCTGTGGCTACACTCTTGGGGAGTTGACTACTCTTCAAAAGCCTCCCTTTGAGCTCTTCCCTTCCAGGGTGATCTCTTTGGAAAAGTCCTCGATGAGGCTATCCAAAAAGCTGCTGACAGCAAAAAAACTTTCCTACCTCAAGTGAAGAGAAACCCATACTCAACCTCATGGAAAGATAAGAGGTTTTGTGACAAGTCCTTTCTAGACAATAGATCAAATCGACCAGGGAAAGATTATAACAGATATGCATTTTGGAGATCCTACCAGCCTCCTTCCTCTTCCTCTAAAACCAACAGAGGACGAGGATCTAGAGTCCCTTTTAAAAACTTCTGAAGGTTTACAGGCCCATACAGAATAATTAGGACTTTAACATTTCAGATCTCTCTGGGCCACAAATATTTCAGACGCATTGGTCATGTCCATCCTAGATCAAGCTACAGAATTGAATTTGACTCCTTTCCTCCAATCAACTCCTTCATAAGGTAAAGAAAACCCTTGAAAGAGAAAGAGGAAGCCTTGATTGCAGGTGTCAAAAATAAGAGGTACCTCTTTAAATAAGATACAAAGGCATCTATTCAACAGTGTTCTTGGCCCCAAAACTCAATGGGAAATGGAGACTGATTATAGATCTGAAAAACACCAATGTATTTCTGAAACGCCTATCATTCAAGATAGAATCCATATCCACTATTATTCCCAGCATCAACAGAGGGGATTGGCTAACGTCCATAGACCTGAGGGATGCATATTACCACGTTCCCATCTACACTCTCCATCGCAAGCTTCACCAATTTCACATATTAGGACAGCATTTCCAATTCAGAGGCCTTAATTTTGGCTTAAGCCTTGTGCCAAGGATCTTCTCAAAAACCTTAGTGGTTCTTATAGCACATCTAAAACAATAAGGTCTAGTCATATTTCACTATCTAGACAACATAATAGTTACGCCATCCCTTCAGGAAGCCTCTCATCACACTATACAAGCCCTGAACTGTCTAACAGAACACGGTTGAATTATCAACAAGGAGAAGAGTTCTCTGAATCCTTCCCAAAACACAACTTTCCTGGGTGCCTACATCAACACCAAAGTAGCAATGGTCTTTCTATTACAAGAGAGTATAAGCAGACTGGAAAACAAGATTCTCTCGGTCCTCCCCCAATCTTCCATAACAGCCAAGGAGTACATGAGCATTCTGGGATCACTAACTTCAACCATAAGATTAGTCCGTTGGGCTCAATGGAACTGAAGAACAATCAAATAACATGTCCTGAGTCAGTTCAACATCAATCGCAGCAACTGGAATCAAATGATTCAAATTTCACAAATAGTAAAAGATCAGTTGGTATGGTGGCTACAGCAAGACAACCTACAGAGAGGTTCTCCCTTAGAAGATCCACCTTGGCAAATTGTCACCACGGATGCAAGCATGACAGGTTGGGGTGCTCACATGGAATCTACATGGATCTAAGGCACGTGGAACCCATCAGAAAGGTATCTTCACTCAAATCTGCGGGAATTTAGGACCATATACCTTGCACTACGGAGACTCCATGGGGCTCTCAAGAGCCCTTGGATATCCATATGGACAGACAACAGAGCAGTGGCTGCATACATAAATCACCAAGGAGGCACAAGAAGCAAACTTCTCTCTTACTAAAAATTACTCCACTGATGTCCTGGGCACAAGTTCATATCAAGGCGATGAAAGCGGCCTACCTCCCAGGGATGGAAAATATTCTGGCAGATTTTCTCAGAAGAACTCAAATACTTCCAGGTGAGTGGAGCTTGAACCCCAGTGTGTTTCAGGCTCTCACGAAGAGGTGGGGTATACCTCAAGTAGACCCAATGGCCAAAAGAAGGAATGCTCAAGTGACAAGCTACTTTTCCCTCTCCAAGGACCCTCTAGCTTTGAGTCAAGATGCCTTATGTGTATGTGTTCCCTCCCCTGCCACTGATTTCTTGGGTACTGAGAAAAATCAAGAAAGAATAAAAGAAGGTGATAACCATTATCCCATTCTGGCCAAGGAGACCTTGATATTCCCTTCTCCTGAGAATGTCTCTGACCCATCCTTGGTTACTTCCAATATCCCTGGACTTTCTTATCCAGGGTCCAGCAACTCACCCCAACCCATCCAGCTGGAATCTGGGGGCTTGGCTATTGAAAGGGGATCCCTCCTTAACCAGGGCCTTTCCAAAGCATTGATTACTACTCTCCTGAAGGCAAGGAAATAGTCAACAACAGCCTGCTATAACAGAATTTGGGACACTTTTGAAAAATGGGCAGTGGCAAAGGCTTTTGATTCTCTACACCCTACTCACCTCCATTTCTGGAATTTCTACAGGCTGGCCTGGACAGAGTTCCCAGCCTCAGCACTTTGAAGGTGCAGTCTTCAGCCCTATCAACCCTTTGTAATACCTCATGGGCTTCTCATCCTCTCATCTCAAAGTTATTTAAGGCAGCATTACACTTGCACCCTCAAGCCAGAAACACAGCACCTCCATGGGATCTACCTATGGTCCTAAATACTTTATCTGAATATCCCTATGCACCTCTGCAGGATATCTCCATTTAAGGTCTCACTCATAAAACAGTGTTCCTGGTGGCAGTCTCCACAGCCAAGAGAATTTTGGAACTCCATGCATTCTCTAGTGTTGAGTCACACACTCATATTTTTCATAATCGAGTGACCCTAACACCTAGTGAAGACTTCCTTCCTAAAGTCGTTTCTAGATTTCATCTTCTCCAGGAAGTGGTTCTCCCTTCCCATCTTCTCCCGAGGAAGAGTGATTCCATGAACTCGATGTGAGAGAACTTCACAATTACGCATTACCTATCTGTTACTTCTGACTTCAGAAAAAACAAAACATTATTTGTCCTTCCTTCTGGCCTTCGTAAGGGTGAAGTGGTCTCTTCCTCTACCTTAAGGAGATGGATAGCTTCCAGCATAACAGACTTCTACCTTCACAACAAGCTGACTCCTCCAGCCAAGATCAGAGCACACTCTACCAGATCCCTTGCTACATCTTGGGCTAATTGGGCAGAGGTTCATCTGGATAACATCTGCAGGACAGCTACTTGGTCCACTCCAACAACTTGTATTAAGCACTACAAACTGGACCTTCACTCTAAGTCTACTTTCTTTGGGAGAGGAGTCTTATCTGCAGATAACATGCATAGTAAAAATTAGATATAGTTTGCAGCAATATGAGTCTGTGTCTCTTCAATTTGCCATCCCTCACTTTTTTGGTTTTCTGCTTGGGTATTACCCATTAGTGATGTTGCCATGATTAGCCAGGCATATGGAAAATTAAATTACATACCTAGTAATTTTCTTTTCCTGACTATTTATCATGGCAACATCAGTCACTCACCCTTCTTTATTTTTAACTTGACTGAGGTATGGAAGGAGGAGGGGCCTTTTATGCCTCCAGCCTCATTCTAGCTCACTTTTTTTTATTGGTTTAGCCTGTCCTGATCTGGTTAGGGGCAGAGCTTCCCATTAGTAACACTGCTATGATAAATAGTCAGGAAAAGAAAATTACTAGGTAAGTATGTAATTCAATTTTCCATAATATTTTCTCTTTTCAATTTATAGTTAAATTAAGAGTAATTCCATTTGTGGGCTTACATTGCGTAAGATTGTATAATTTTGCCAGTTGAGGTGCCTTGTATGTACATGTCTTGCTTTCACAATCATATTGATTTTCGCTGACAGTTTTCTATCAAACATTATAGCACTTATTTATGTAAAGATAATCTAATTAATCTATGTATATTACAATTATGCTACAGTTGATATAGTGCAGGGGTAGGCAACCTTCAACACTCCAGATGTTGTGGAATATATCCCCCACTCTCTTACAACATTATTGCTGGCAAAGCATCAGAGGAGATATAGTCCACAAGGTCTGGAATGGCCTACCCCCGATATAGTGCATTTGAAACATTTGTAAGTGCCAAAAACATACAATAACACAAATATATTGTATTTTAATAGTTCTTGCTAAACAGCTATAGCTATATATTTTAATCATATGCAGCCAATAATGCAGCAAACAAAATAATATATAATGTTCTATATTTTATATTATACAATGCATTGTTTATATAAGCAACTTAAAAACTAAAAAAAAAGATTCTGTTTCCTAGAATTGTTATAATTCCATTACTGTCCACTAGATGCCACTCTTTTGTTACTATTTAAAATGTGACTGCAAATGTTTACATAGTGTTGTTGCATTGCCACATTACATAGCACGCCCACATGATTCTACTATTTGTCTGCAGATCATTTTAGTTACAATTATGAACAATTATCATATTTAACAAAACCTTATTGAACAACATTGTTTAAGTCTATTTAACCATTACATTTCTTGATCCCTAAAATGAACACATTTAGTAATTGTATTTTTTGTACATTTTACAATACAATATTGTTGAACCCAGAGAAAACATGCAATTTATAGCAATGCATAGCGTATATAAACTTCACAATTCTTAAGGATAGGCAAATGTATTGCAAAACAGGAGGCTTATCTTTCTTTACTAAAACCTCCCAGCAGTGAAGAACGCATTATAACTAGCATAAAAAGCAGCAACCAATAAAATAGAGCAGGCAATATACAAGGCTAGGATTTCCACTTTCTGTTTCTTTGCTGCTGGCCTTTCTGGTGAGCTTGCTCATGTTACACTGCCTTCAGATTGTTTTAAGTCACATTGATTTTATCTTTATTCTATATGTACACTCTGTTGTCTCTGCCTGTATTTTTTTTGTTTGTTTTTTTGACACCCTTGAAATGTTGGGGCTGTTCATCTGCCCCTTCTGGGTGCTACACCTCTACATTTGCTTTTTGGCCCCATCTACAGGCCCTTCCTCTGTCTCCTTATTACCCAAGTAGTCATTTTGTTGGAGCTCGCACTTTACTTTCATGTTATGGACTCTTTTTAGCCTTCCCTTGTCCCCTACAATTCAGTGTGACTCTGCACTCTTCCTTCTTGCTTGTTTGTTGCTCCACTGTTGCTGTCATGCCTCCTGCAGCACGTCTTGCTTAACATAACCTGCTACAGCAACAGATACTATTTTGGTGAGCCCCACGCCATTGCTACTTTTCACAAATTCACTGCTCTTGGCAAGGCTGGATGGAGCTGCAGATCCAGGCCCATGCTCATGAAATAGGCCCATTGATTTAAAACAAAATATATATATATATATATTGTATTTTTTTTTCTTCACATGCTCTTGCTTAAGTATGAGGGATGTAGGGGAATAAAACGTGTGAACTAGCTGACAATGAAATTAGTTAAGGTAAAGCGCTGACTTTGTGAACTATTCAAATGCTCTTGCTGGCTCAGTCTCTCTAACACTGTGGCATGTTCCATTTCTTCTACACTAACTACATACACATTTTCTCTGTCCCAGAATAGACCAGAAGCTTCTGCCTGCTAGTAAGAAGGTGAGGAGTGGGAAAGTGAGTGGTAGGGGACAGTCCTCAGAAAGCGTGGAGCAGGTATTTCATTTGATGCGTTTATTCCAGGCTATGGGGGCTGTCTGCATAGTATGCCCTTTGTTGGCCCGCCTGCATGATTGTCAGGCAGCCTGATACGCATTCATGCCAGGCTGATCTTCTAATTCTTTAGGCATACACACAATTTATTGGGGATGTTCGCCCCTTTGGGCAGTTCTTGTTACATGATTCGTGTCAGTTCCCCACTCTTTTACCCCACACACCAACATCCTGGTTCATCGGCTACTTCTGTTAGAGCATACGGATTTATTTAAAAGATGAAAGCAAGAGATTAGCATGTTGTTTTTTTTATAGCTACATCCTGTGAGTTTCCCTCCAGCACCACCTCAGCCCTACATGTACCAACCTAAGCAACCAGAGACTGCTTCTGAGAATTCTTGTCATTTGGACAAACACCAGTACAAATGTTTCTGAAAAGGGCATGCTTTTGGCAACAAGGGCAAAGGCCTAACTAGGTCCCCTAAACAGATTTGTTCCCAGCTATGCCTGGTACACTTGATGCCTCCTCTTCTGAGTAGGACATGGTTGCTATAAGCAAGCCTTGATTGGTGCAGGGGGAATCCTGATTACAAGTCCAGATGATGAATGCATCAAGCATGCAATTCTACATAGAGTGTCCATTACCCTCAAGTTTGATGATGGAACAGGGGCTCAGCTAATTGATATCTCTGTGGTCCTCTCATTCAGTTGTATCTCGTATTTGATTAAAACCTGACTTAGCGGATTAACCTTCAACTGAATACTATAGATGAATGGGCACAAAGGGCCATATGCCTCCTCGAGAATGCCAATGTGTCTTTATTGGTTGAATGGAGATAGGCTGTCCTATCCGCCTGGATGACAACTGATTTGGTTAGGCACTTTTAAGCTGTGTAGGCTACACCTTCTAGACAACTTTGTTTGAGAATTGAACTGCCATGTTGCCATTTACACGTCCCTCAACACGGCACAAACATTGTTGAACGTTTCTGAAAGCAGAGGAACATCCTACTCATTCAGGCTGTTGTTGAAGATTGCCTCCTGCCTTTAATAACATTTTGATTATTCTATCACTAAAAGCTAAAATATTACTCAATTATTCGCCACAGAAAAAATATTCTGAAACATCCCGTCCCTGCCTCTAGGTATGGCCAACCAAACATTTTCATTGATTTTACCAAAGGTACATTGCATTTTAAATTAATATATCTCTATATGTTTCACTATAATACAACATGAATATGTTAATATTAGAAATATGCAGAAATGATTAGATAACAGTGCTAATACAATTGCAACAACAATTGATATGCTAGTTGCATATCTCTAGCATAGTGCTCATTTGTCTGAGTAACAAAAGTGATATTTGCTTTGTCAAATTTACAAACTAACTGAAAAGAAAATGCTGATGTCCCATTTTCAAAAGATATTGAAAAGTTGTTTTACATTCCACCAGCAGAAATCATGAATATTAGAGCTCGGTGTGAACAAACTCAGAAGAGATCAAAGAAGAAAATAAAAGATTGAAAATGTAATTTGGGATATAATTTCTTAAAGCTATGTGTTATGGGAACCCCATTCCTGTTATCTAATATGTTTTTGGAATGTTATGTATTCTACATGTCTGACTGTGACTTAAATAAAGATTGTAAAAAAAAATGAAAATTTAAAGAACATGGCTTATGACTGTACAACAATCAAATTGTACATTTTATGACATTGAGCACATGAATGTTATTAGATTAAAATTTGTAATCTAATTTTTAAATAAACATATTTATAAATTAAGCATGTAAACTATTACACGAATAATACATTTCCAAGCATGAAAACAGAAAAGTAATAGAAAATATCAAGAATTCTAACAAGAAATGGCCTGCTACTGCCAAATGCTTTACTATAAATAACATGAAAAGTTCATGATTTACCAGCGCAGATAGGGTAGTCACACATTTGCTCTTTTTAGTATAATTTACTGTGCAACAGTATAAACACAGAGTTATGGGGGAAAAAAATAATATTTTCTGTAAGTAGCATGTGCTTTATAAACCTTATTATATGGAATAAGTATAGTTTGGAATGGCAATATTTAACATGCAGATTAAACTGTTTAAGATGATAGGGTATATGCAGACCACAACAATATAATAAGCTTATATCCCAAGGTAATGTGCTGATGTTCACTACTCCACTCAGAGAAAATCAGTAAACAAACCCAAGTCCCTATCTAGACATTACAACTAATCTCACATTAAAAGACTATGACATCTGGGAGGAGAAAGAAAAGAATAAGAATCATTTACTCCAACAAGGAGCGAAATGTTCCCTGGAGTATTAATATTTGATATGATAAAACATTCAAAGTTGTATGCTGATAACTGATCTTCTACTTTCTAATCCAACCCCAGTAGTAAAATAAAGGTATTGTAATGCATTACACATTGAAATGAGCATGAAGTGAAAACTGGCTAAGTTTATAGAAGGTATATGTAGAAAAGGTTGAAAATTGAGAGAGTACACCGTAAAGAGATTATAACAGAAAGGTAGAGTAAGGTTTGAAAAAAAATATTGCATGTAAAGAATTGGAAAACTAAGAAGTTGAGAACTACATTTGAGAGAGGAAAGTAGTCGGTTAGGTTACAGAATACAAAAATTTGTTGTGGAGTGGTTACCATGTGTGTATATATATAAAATATATATATGTATGCATATATGTGAGCGTAAATATAATATCAATATCAATATATATATATATATATATATATATATCTTATACTTTTATAGTTATGTCTTATTTTAATGAAAATGTCAATCTATATGTCACTGTTTTTAACTAAGCCTTTATATTGTATATTGGAAGTGAATGAGTTGTCACATTCTTCACATTGCTACTTGTTAGCCTTTTCAGTGTGTTCATTTCAATGTAGTGAAATGTGTGTGTAATGTGTTATTTGATAATAAATCCCTCAGCAACTTACAAATCTGTTCTTTTAAATTATCAGACCACACAGTCCTGTAATTTTATAACACAAATGTGGGGGGAGACTTACCACTCCAGACAATTAATCTCTAGTTTCTCAAAAATGTCCCCAGTTGCCACTGCCAAATAGGCAAGTCTGTAGTCACAAAACTCTACATCTCCATGTGAGTTCACCCTCACCTTCACCAATTTAGACTGCCATTACAATGGCACCTCAAGTGATGGTATATATTAGGCAGAAAGTGAACAGTCAATTCTTGAATTTCATGTTTTGGAAGCAGGAAAAATGGGCAAACGAAAAGATCCGACTGACTTTCACAAGGACCAACTGTGATGGCTAGACTGCATGCTCAGATGTCTAAAACAGTAAGTCTTGTGGGGTGTTCCTGGTATGCAGTGGATATCACATACCAAGAGTGGTGCAAGAATGTTAAACCTGCATCAGGGTCTGGGCACTCAAGCCTGATGCATGTGGGCAGCGCAGGCTAGCATATCTGGTCCAATTACACAGAAGCTCCACTGTAACTCACATTTCTGAAAAATGTAATGTTGGTCATGACAGAAAGGTGTCAGAACACACAGTGCATCACAGTTTGCTATGTGTGGGGTTGAGTAGCTGTGAACCATTCAGATTGTCCATAATGATCCCTGTCCTCCAGCCAAAAGTGCCTTCAATGAGGATGTGAGGAGCAATGGTCTGATTAATCATGTTTTCTTTTAGATCATGTGGATGACCGGGTACATGTGCATCATTTACCTGGGGAGGAAATGGCAGTAAAAGGGAAGAATGCAGGCCGGTGGAGGCAATGTTATGCTCTGGGCAATCTGCTGGAAAGTCTTGGGTCCAGGAATTTATGTGGATGTTACTTGACACGTACCACCTACCTAGAGAATGTTGCAAACCACGTACACCCGTTCACTGCCCTGGTGTTCCCTGATGGCAGTGGCCCCATGCACCCTGCCACAGTGCTAAAATTGTTCAGGAATGGTTTGAGGAACACAGCATAACATTAAAGATGTTGCCTTCACCTCTAAATTCCACAGATCTTACTCAGATTGAGCATTACAACTTGCAGGACCTAAAGTATTTCCTGTCAATGTCTTGGTGCCAATTACCACAGGACATGTTCAGAAGTCTTGTGGATTCCATGCCTCGGTGCATCAAAGTTGTTTTGGTAGCATGAGAGGGATCTACACAATATCAGGCAGGTGGTTTTAATGTTTTATTTTACATACTAAACAAAACAATTCTCTACCCCAGAAATAAAGCAGAAAGTAAACCTGTCAAATCAAACTTTACATTAATGAATAGAGCATTACCATTTTCTATATTTTTCTTAGAAAAATAGTTCAAATGTTTCTAATAATAAATGTTAAACTTATTCTATGGAAATTATTTTACAAATAGAACTCTTTTTCAAAGTTCTGCTCCAGTTGCAGATTAGACAAAGTGGAAAGGTTTTTATAAAATTCCACAAACAAAGTAAGTAATCAACAAAAATGCCCATCTATCTGTCGCAAGTAAGCAAATTGTAGCATAGAGAACCACAAAAAGCATCCTACGCAAAAGTTGTTCATGGGCTCAGTTGACTTATTGTTGAGTCACCAGCAACCCCGGTTTCTACCTTTCAGAGAAATATAAAACAAACTGAATTTGATCTTGACTGCTGTTTTCAGACATAGAATAAAATGATTGGGCAGTCAGGAGGAAGCTTGTATTTATTATCAGAATAAATTATAAGTAATGACGCAATGTGATATTATGGTAAATATATGAGAATATATGTTGGTAATCTGTAGATACTGAACTAATAATGCAAGTAATACTATGAAGAAAAGAAAAAAACAAGCAAATGTTTAATGATTAGTATGCTCTGCTGGTTAATGTCAAATAGAACTGTCACCCCCATGAACGTATTTTTCAAACATTTACCCTTATTGAAGAGCAAAAACTAAATATGTTTTGGGATGGTTTATATATATACTACAATTAATTATACTAAAATATATGCTGGTAACAGATCAACTGTAAATAAAAAGAAAAACATAATGTATAAGTCCCTTTATGTTAAATCCATTAAGGATCTATGCAAATCATGACTCTGCGTACAAAAAAAAAAAATACTAACATGTGAATATATTTACTAGCAAACTGTACATATTAAATTACTATATTTCATTTTTCTTTGCTTGGGAGTTCTCTCATTATATGGTCAATTTATTTTTACATAACTGCATATCTAATTATACTTTAATACCATGATTACTTTCAGATAAAACATATGTTTTATGAACCATTTTTAAGATTAGACAGTTTTAAGCATAATTTTCTTTCTCAATAAAGGCATCTCATTACTAAGCTCATTTATATTATTATGATATGATCCTACTATACACACTATTCTATTTAACCTTTTTTGCTTCCATTAATCAGCAAGCTCATTTTTCAGTCTAGTCTAATAGAATTCAATTAAAGTTGAAGTTTTCAACAGTGATACTAATTATTCATGGAACCTTTCATTTAATTATTAATATACCTATATTTGCATAACGGCTATAGGATATTCTTAAAATCAACTTTTAGAAGTTAATTACTGATGCAACATCAGCTGTAACTTGTGGAAGTAGTTCACCATTTTTAGTGTATTCATTAATATTTCATCTTCACCATTTTTAGTGTATTCATTCATATTTTATCAAATAATTCTTAATTTTTAACGGAAATAGCATATACCTGGAGAGGTATAAAATTGGGACAGTGGTACGTGGGCTTGTAGGCACTGCGTACGTTACTGGTGTATCCTAAAAGTGTTGTTAAAGTGCTGTTACCATGGTCTGTATTCCCAGAGTACAGTTTGTGCAGCTTGAGTGTATCTAACCAGGCACACACTGAAGACTATTCTATGGAGTCCCTAGATTCAAGAAACCACGGAACAAAGCCTGGACAGGTGACAGGAGCTGAAATCTGACTACTGGCCTGCCAGACCAAGAACAGTTGCAGCTCAACTGATAATATCTACTTCAAAGTCACTTTATTATATTTATATTTTATACTCTTGTATTATCGACAATGTTATTTAGACACTTGATCACATGATCATGCCCCTTAATAGTCACATCATTTTGTAAACATTATTTATATACAAGAGTTCACTATTTGCTTTTTGGTTGACTAAGGTTCAGTTGGAGCTAAACAAGTCCTGGGTAAAAAATAAGCATCTACAAAGGATTATTGAAGATTGACTATTTTTTTACTTTGCAGACATCGCACAATGCATGATAGAAAACACTGTGTAATTAATTCAATGTGAACTTTTTACCTTCATGCCAAAACAACGAAAAAAGGAAAAGCTCTCCAAGTCAGCTGAGGTCTCCGTTGGGCAATTTTACCCTTAAATAAAGAATTAATTTTAAATTAATTTTCATTTTTCCGGCTCGCTAAGTGGCTAGTTCTGGGGAATGTGACCAATGAGTAAAATTGTTGTTCGGTGTATTATAAATATCATTTCACAAAGTCAGATAATCAACAAAACATACACATATTTATCTATTGAATTAAAAATATTATGTGTAGTTTTTAGATGGAATAAAAATGTCAATAAAAACAATGTCAGTGCAGATAATTACTTGAGTTTATCCTTTATAAACATGAAACCTTACCATTTTTTTCTACTCACTCATATCTGTTATCAGTCTAACCATACCATTAGCTGGTAAGTAAATGCCTGGCTTTTTGCCACAAAGAATATCCAGTTCTGTGGTTATTATTACCGCAAACCGCAGTACTAGTAAATGCCAAGGTTTTACAATAGGTCAAGGTCATAGTATGAATATATAACATTGGGCATTAAGAAGATAATAAGTAGACCAAGTTTTTATGTGTAATACAATTATGTAATGTTAGAAACAAACAAAAGCTCATAAAAATATTGAAAAATGTCAAATGATATTGAAACAATCATATTCTATGTTCAAAGGCGTTTGAAGAAGCAAATAATTTTTAAGTGAATTCTATAATAATAAAATATATTTACATTTTTATAATAATATTAATTTGTATTATGTTTATTTAGAAGCATACTGCATTATTGTTATTTGTCTATATTTTTATCTACATATTTTTTGCATATCTACAGTACTTCATCTTAAATGACATGCATGAAATAATGTCAAAATCTTACCATGGAAATAAACAAAATATAAATCACTTAATGGATAATTCATTGCAAAATATCATTCTAAGAAAAAAGGCTGACGTGATTGACACAGAATATGCATGAAAATTTTTTAGAAAATTATTGTTCAAGACACCATTGGGTCCAAGTTACGATATAAAGAATGCATTGGATGTTCACAAATTAAGTGCATTTGTGAATATGCATTCTGAAAGTTATACACACTTTGAGTTAGAACGTTTGAGATTTTATCCTTAAGATGTATACCTACCTTCAGGAAAAGGCAGAAATTTTAAATAACTATTTCTCCTCCATAAATATTAAGGAAGAACCCTTGGCAATAGAGGCAAAAGATGTGCAAATGATTGCTGCTAAACACTTGCAGAAACATTGTAATTGGCCAACTCAAGACAAGGTGCTGCACCAACTAAATAAAGTTAATATAAACAAAACTCCAGGGCATGATGGTATTCATCCACAAGTACTTAAAGAACCAAGTGTAGAAATAAGTGAACCTCTGTTTTTAATCATTCAAGATTGGAGGAAGGCAGATGTGGTTCCATTATTCAAAAGGGGTTAATAATCCTTGCCTGGAAATTATAGACCTGTGAGCTTAACTTCTGTGTCTGGAAAAGTATTTGAAAGGTTATCAAGGGATAATATTCAAGAATTCCTTAAGATGAATGTGGTTATCAGCAAAACTCATCATGGTGTTATGAAGCACAGGTCATGTCAAACTAATTTGATTGTATTCTACAAAGAAGTAAGTAGAAGTATAGATCAGGGTGTTGCAGTGGATGTGATATATTTGGATTTTGCCAAGGCATTTGATACAGTTCTACACAATAGATTATTGTTCAAACGCAAATAAATCGGTCTAGATGAAGATTCTTGTTTTTGGGTAGAACATTGGCTTAAAAATAGAGTACAAAGAGTTATCATAAATGGTAAATTTTCAAGTTGGACAGAGGTGGCAAGTAGTGTCCCTCAGGGTTCTGTTCTGGGCCCTCTTCTATTTAGCATGTTTATAAATGATCTTGAAAAAAGCATTGAAAGTCATGTTTCAGTGTTTGCAGATGACACAAAACTCTGTAAAGTAGTGCAATGTGAGCAAGATATTAATTTTCAGCAGAGGGTTTTAGATAAACTGGGGGACTGTGCACTCAAAGGACAGATGAAATTTAATGTTGAAAAATGCAAAATTATGCACTTCAGCATAAAGAATGCGCAAGCAACTTATACCCTTAATTGAAGCGAATTAGGGAGAACAACACACGAAAAGGACTTTGGAATTGTTATAGACAACAAACTATGGAACAATGTGCAATGTCAATCAGCAGTGGCTAAGGTCAGTAAGATCTTGTCATGCATGAAAAAGGGCATTAATTCTCGGGATGAGAATATCATTTTGCCTCTTCCTAAGTTACTGGTAAGACCAGATCTTGAATATGCTGTGCAATTTGGGGCACCTGTTCTAAAGAAGGATATTATGGCACTAGAAAAAGTGCAGAGGCGTGCTAAAATTAAGAAAAGGAATGGAACATTTCAGCTATGAAGAAAGTTTAAACCTCTTTAGTTTAGAAAAGCGGGCATATGATAATATTATACAAATATATCCGGGGCCAATACAAACCATTGTGTGGAAATCTATTCACAAACCGGACTTTACATAGGACATGAGGTCATGCATTTAGACTGGAAGAAAGAAGATTTTGTCTAAGGCAAAGAAAAGTTGTTTTTACTGTAAGGATGTGGAATTCTCTGCCTGAAGAAGTGGTTTTATCAGAGTCCATACAGATGTTCAAATAGCAACTAGATGCATACATGCAAAAACAGATTATTCAAGGATATCATTTTTCAATGTAGGGTAATAGTGTCTTGATCCAAGGAATAATCTGACTGCCATTCTGGGGTCAAGAAGGATTATTTTCCCCTAGTTTGTTGCAAATTGGAAGTGCTTCAAACTGTTTTTTTTGCCTTCTTTTGGATCAAACGCAAAAAACAAATGTGAGGAAGGCTGAACTTGATGGACGCAAGTCTCTTTTCAGCTATGTAACTACGTAAAATACTTGTCCTGTCTTATTAATGATTTATATTGAGCTCCAATTACCAAGTACTTTGTAAGTTCTTAACTCAGAATGATGTATATGTCACATTTGCTCTCTATGTCTATATTAATAAAGTTATCCAATGACCAATTACAGGGCTGTATTAGTGGGTCGATGTAATAAAAATGTCAAGCAGTTTTTTTCTTTTTTGAATGTACATGTAAAAAAGGCATGTAGAACTTATTTTGTCCTGAAGTACCCTGGAGCTCCTATTTAGGTTATAGACATTAATTTGCCCAGCATGTGTCCACTGAGCTTTGATCAAAAGTAAAGTTCATTGCCTTGTTCTTACATCCCTCTCCCATGGAACTTAGATTAGTAGATGTAGGTTGGAATAAATTATTTATATATTACTAATTATTAGACTTGTGCACAGTGCAAAAATGTGTTAATCTAAAACGATTTGTCTAAAATAAAAGTTTGTTTTGAGTAATCAAGATTTCATCCTTGTTTCATTTTGCTTCTACAAATGTTGCCCAATATGATCATCTAAAACCAAGCAAAACTGTGTCTATCATAATATAATGTATATAAATATTATGTATATATTTTGCAAAACATTTTTAGGCTAATTTTGACACAGTTTGGTTCACAGATGAAGTGCACAGATGAAGTGAGAAGAAGTAACCAATTGAGGGAAAAAAGTAGTAAAGTAAAAAATCTTTATTTATAGATTCTCCTCTGCACTGGACTCTATTGCTCCCCTCTAACTGAGCAAAAAAACAAACCATCAGTCATAGCCCTAACACTCTATATGCAAAACACTGCTTGCAAAAAATCTCCCATAAAACTGTCTAGAGCAAATTTCACTCTGAATCTAATTTTATCCACTATACATAGATTTTTAATTCATAAAATTCTGCCCCTCAATTAACCAAGGAAAGATAATTCTTTTATCTTATATCTACTCTTTTCTCACTAAGCAACTTTTTTCTCCATTTTCAACTCTCTCCACAATCCACTTGCACAGCCCCCTTCATCTGACTTTAGCACTCAAGACCTTGCAGATTACTGGTAAAAAAACAAACAAAAAAAAAACATGCATAATATCTGAAACAACATCCTGATACAAGCTTGTGCCTCTACCTCCAGTCCCCCCCAACTGAGATCATCTGCTTCTTCCCTCTCTTCTTCATGCCTCGCATCCTGTTCATTTGACACTATCCTTTCACTATTTCACGATATCTTCTCTCTGTTCTACCCTCACTCACTCTCAGTCAAACCTTCAAGCTACACATTGCTACTAGTTTATTCCAATCCTTTTTTTTTTATTCACAGATCATTTCCATACTCAAGAAACTCTCCCGTGACCCTAAATCCTCTACCAACCACCCTATATCCTGCTTTCACGAACATCAAAACTCCTTGAAAAACTAGTTTAAAGCTACTTAACCCTCTGCCCTGTTTTGGGTCTTCTATTCTCAATTTACATTTCTGGACTTGGTAAACCTATTAACAGCTATGACTTCAAATATCATTATGCCAATCAAGTCTACTTCTGCACCCACTGATCTCTCTCCCTCTGTCCTTCCTCATGTCAATGATTGTTTCTCAGGCATTTTTTCCTGGGTCAATATGTCAAAGACTAAGCTCCTTCTAATTCTCCCACCTCTTGCTCTATTCTGATTTCTGAGTTTGACTGTTGATGGCATCACTAGCCTGCTGCCACAAGTTACAATTGACTCCATTAAATTAACAATCAATTAAATGTTATATATATATAACATATATATATATATATATATATATATATATATATTATTTTTTTGCTCTTCATAATTTTTTTCCCTCTCTTGGTCACTTCTCACTTGATCTGTGAATAAAATAAACATTTAGTCACAGTTCCCTGGCCATCAATAATCATTTTTCCCCACCAATCATGTCTATTTTGGTGTCACAGTTGGGACTCCAAATCACAAGTCAAAGTACACATGCCTGTCCATGGTACTAAATACTTGTTTAACGATTAGCCTTCATGGTGGTTCAGAAACAATTATCCAAGCCCAAGTTTAGATGAACTATAGATCATAACTATACAAATCTCTAAATCGAATTATAGTTATAATATGTAAATATTGATTTTTTATATATTTTATTTGTGAATAAAATCAAGATTAATTGTCTGTCGCATAACCATCAATCAACGTTTTTTTTTTTACCACTGATGGAACTCTAAATCACACACCGAACAAAACAGTTTGTCCATTGTCCCTTTCATGTGTTTCATGCTTTGTCCACATAGCATTTCAGATTTCAGAATTCTAGACAAATTGTGGATTGCCCTGAATGTTTCAAATCAAGTGCATGTCTATCAATTATCAAATTAATTATTAAACATTAATTTAGATGATCCTCTGGCTTGCATATGGTTTCCTATAACCTTGTTTTCATATAACAGTCTCTATGAGAAAAAAAATATATATACACAATTACACAATATGGCATCTAGCCATAAAAGTCTATTCCTGTTAGTGCCTGTGGAACCACAAGAAACGTTAGCTGATGCACTGGCTTTTACAGAGCAACATTCAGTAAATGACTTGTTGAAAATTTAATTCTAAGAATGAGTCATGTACACTTAAGAAACTGGCAACTATTAAAGCAGCCATTGACTCTATGAATTAGTTTATACTGCTTTTGTATTATTGTGAAATGTCTATTCAAAAACCAAGAGAATACTAACATCACCGGAACAAGCAAAGCAAAATACAAACATTTATTACAAGAACCTTTTAAAATGAGAGATACAGTTGTTTTAAAATTAGAGATACAGTTGTTGTGTTGCTTATAGTGGTTTTCTAAAAATAAATTCTGTTAAAGTATCTAAGAATGATACTTTTGAATGTGTTCTTCACTCTTTCTTGTTTTATTTTAGAATATTCCAAAGGTAAAACATTGTAATATAGCTTACATTCCCATATACAATGAAGATCTACAGAAAAATGCAACAAATTATTAATGTGTAATAGACAATTGCAAAGCATAGTGTCTTAACTTTCTCGTTGTTATTTAATGGTCAAATGTGACATTGCATGTATTGGGATACATTTAAGGTGTGTTTTGCAAGATGTTGTATGTAGCACTTGTTAGCAGTTCATGTCACACGTTTCACGTTTTGCATGTATTTTATTATTATTTTAATTCAAGGATTTGCATCCTTTATTATTATATTAACAAAAATCTGGTATTGTGAAGCAATGGGGAAATAGTTAATCCTAAGAAGTATTTATGACTAGGTCAGCAAAGCCTACGCAGGCAGTAGGGAGGGTGGTGTCAGGATTCTGCCAAGTGAAAAGTTGGATGGAGTGCCTGCTTTCCTCTTCAAGACATCATGGATTTCCAACCTGGGACAAACCTGGGATATCCATCCTCCTGGGGCTAACACTAGAAGCATAGCTGAAAATACAAATCTTCTGCTTGGTGATATAATAAAATAAGGCCAAATCCCAATCTAGGCTTCGTATAAATTATACATGCACACCTGTAGATACTCTCCATCATATGAATCTGTGTGGATTTACTTAAACTTATGAGAGACATAGCTAAGACAGCATTATAATATTTTTAAAATTAAATATTCTGTAAAATCTATTCAGTTGTGTTGCTGGGCGAAGCTGGCCTGGACAGGAACTCTGAGTAAAGTCCTGAAAGGCCCTACTTCTAATTTTGCAACTCATACATCTCTTGTAATACTGAGATACAAACAGCACCTTAAATTACATAATTTCTGCCAGTGTCAGTTTAGTGCACCATATTTGAAGTTAATTATACCACACAGTGCTGGTGTATTGCTGTGAGTGTAAAGCTTTAGTGCAGTGGGTGCATGTTTATTGCTGTAAGTTTGGGGTTAATACTGCAGGTGTAGGGTTAATACTGCATGATGATGTGTTAATACAGAAGGCACGGCTTTTATAAATATAGGCATACATTATACTCTGAATTCATTAAAAGGGTTGGTGCCATAATGTGATTTATAAAACAATTTATAGTTCAAGGATGAACATAGGTGGTTGCATAGGCTTAGGGTTTTTTTTGTTTTTTTTTTGGGGGGGGGGGGTGGGGGGGGGGTGCTTCAGGCAAAATTTGAGGAAGAGGCCATAAACTTCACAAGCACCTGGTCCATTTTCCAACTAGCAACAAACCGTGGCTATACTAACTAATCAGTAAGTTAGGAAGCATTGAGAACTAACTCAAAATATTCTTGCTAATTTCCCAATGATTTTTGATTATGCATTTTGCATGTTGATTTAAAGCGACCCAATCCAATGTTCAGCACATAGACACTTAACATCTTCTGAAGAGACATAATATATCTCTGTTCAATTGTAGTTAATATGGTGAAATATATTTTTATAATTAATTAGTTAACAGTAAACAGTAAAAAACTTCCCGCGTCAGTGGAAAGAGACCTTATGCAGCACAAACATGAAGGAATAGCCAATGAAATGGTTAAAAGTTGTAACTCAATTCACAATATCAATTAGGTCAATAGAATCTTATATCTGAAAGGCCTCAATTCACTAAGTGGATTGCTGGCTCTAGCCCCTTACAAAATAATATGATATTGTCATCTAATTACCTTTAGTGGAATTGCTTTATGAAATGATTCTCAAGTTGAAGAACAAAACTAATGACTGATCAATTATGTTCATGGTTATTTCAATTATGTAAGAATGATGCTCTTTATTATGCCTTACATTTTAACAAGTCATCATGGCTTTGTAATATAACCTATGCCTATAAATAATGGGATGTAATGTTCATCAATGTATGAAAGTACACAGTAATATTGGATTCCTGTGTATATTATATTTTATGTATTTTATAAAAAGGAAATGACTATGCTAATAAGAACATTAAGTCATATGTAGTATTATTTCAGGATTAAGGATTCATTTTAAAAGAAATTCTTTTACACTTGGAATTAATCTTTAAATAGAGCATTAGATCATTTTTTACTCACTGGTTGTCATTAATTATGTTTAATTAATACGGGGTCTATCCTTCTAATGTAATTCAATTTACACATATCTTTTTGCAGTCATTAATATTGTGTAGCACAAATATTTTATAAATCACTAAACTTGACAAAAAGGCAAGGCCTTTCTAATAAAATATGTATGAAGAGTAATGGTTTCCTATTAATAACTTATTAGTTCGGATCACACCGTTTGTAGTATCTTTTTACGTCTCATTTTGTATTTCGCTCTGCCAGAAGTCATAATTTATTGTTTGATATTTGTGGTCAAGGTATTGAACCAAACATTGAAAATCACAGCAGGAAAAGTTTTTAGAACCACAAAAATAACTTATTTGAACCGAAAATATTTACTTACATATTTGATTTTATCAAACATGTTTTGAAGTAAGTAAAAATAAATACTGAATCCATTAAACGCCAAATTTCGGCAGCAAATGCTGATCCCAAAATAACCTCTAACTCAAGTTCACAGCTTGACTAATATAGAAGGAGTTTTGTAATTTAGATTTTTAATTTATTAGGGAGACTCTTGAGTTAACTAACACTAAATTAAAATGGTGAGCAGAAAACCTGCATCAGAGTAGGTATGGGTATGACTACAAGTGGTGTGAACTAGTATCAGTCCATAACCAAGCAAACTTCAAGTTTCACAGTTCTAGTAATGTTTAAACAATGATATCAGAGGATTACCAGTTGGAGCATTTACTTAAATATACAAGTACGTAAAACTATACCAACCATGCCAGGAGGAGGGGTTGGTAGGTGGGTAGTGCTTAGTGGAAATTAAGTTTCTCTTATTTTTTGTTAGCTAGATAGCTTGGTAAAAGCAGGCCTCTAAACAGAAATGGAGATAGACAGTTAGGTGAAGGTAAATCATTTGATTTTGAAAAAAAGGCATTTAGATATTCATTAAAAAATATTTAAAATATCTAATTAAGTCTGTTGATTATGTTAGTTGTTTCATGTAATTATTGAAATAATCTAATGGCACAATTAAGATGTGATTCATCTAAAAGCATACAAATTGCCACTGAATATAAAACAACATTTTAATACTTTCAGATAGTGAAATCTACATTGAACCATTTTCTTAACGAATATAATTAATTTGTATATATACAATAGGTGGAGTGTGTGGTTTCTTGGATCTATAGTTTTTGATGATGCAGAAATATATAGCAGTACAAGCTAAAAAGACAAAGGGAATAACCAAATCCTAGTGCAATATTGCTAAATTCAAAAGTATCGGTAAAGAAAATATCTGGTCTTGTACTCACAGAGGTGGAGCCAATGTCATTAGGCTCAATGTGTGGACATGTGGGAATATTTGTGGGGATCCCACTCCTTTTTTTTCTATTCCCATTGGTTCCACGTCCTCTATTTCGCTTTACAGATCCACTGGACGCCAAGTAAAGTGCAAAAAATGCTTTATTGGTAACAACGAAATAAAACAAAATCAATATAAAGTCCACTTTCTGGTATTGCAAGATGTGTTTCACCTTTCTCATAGGCTTCATCAGTTGTTTATGGTCCTTTTGGTTGTTCAGTCTTTTATACGTCCTTAATTACCTCCTACTCGTATCACCCAACTTTTTTCCGACTTCCGTCTTTTCTGTCTGACGTCAGACGTCTGGGCGCATCTCTGTGTCGCATTTCCTGTATGTCCATATTTGGAACGCATCTCTGCGTTCCACTCTTTAAAAAAACATTATTGTCCACATTTTAAACTGCCAGGCTGTTATCCCAGCAGTCTCTTTCATATAGATTTGCCGAGGAGTTCAGAGTATATGGATAAAAGACAATGCAATCGGGTTAAAGCCTTCAATAGGACTACTAGCTATTTTAATACTGGATGTAGAGATAATGGCAAATATATGTGGTAGCTTATAATTATTGAAACATGATTGGTGATTAGTAATTGAGATCAAACTAAAAATTGGGCGCCTATGCCTAAAAAAATAGTTTTTATGGTAAAGAGGATCAAGCGTCACAGGAGAATAGTGAAGAATATGCACATACATAAATGAAAGAAAACCTTCTTTCCTAAACACATGATTTCAGATTAAATGAAAGCATGTGAGGTCATGGTCATGAAGGAAGTGGATAAAATAAAAAAAAAGTGAATGAATATAAACATAACTTATCTAAAAGGTAAAAAAAAGAATCCATGGAAAATATGAGGAAAGATAGGGATTTAATAGTAAAGCCAGCCAAAAAAAGGGGAGAAATCATTATTTTCAATAGAGAAAAATATATAAAGGAGGCAGAGAGACTTCTCTCAGATCCTCAAACATACAGAGCATTATCATCTAACCATAAAGAGAACATATAGGAGAAGTTTAGGCTATATATAGAGAAAGGGAAAGAACTGCAAATTCTAAATGAGAAAGAAGCTAAATACATATTAATGCCTAATCCAGTCTTTTATCACCTGCCTAAGGTACACAAGGATACAAACAACCCCCCCAGGAAGGCCTATTATATCAGGGATTTAAACAGTATCGACAACGTTTCTGAATATATAGATATCCTGTCACAGTCACTAGTAGTAAAGAATCCATTTTATCTAAAATATACTATCCATATGCTACATATTTTGGAACAAAACCAATGGAAAGAAGGATATACGTTGGTTACATGCAACGTCAGTTCACTGTATAGTATCATTTCACATGAAAAAGGTATAGAATCAGTCAAACATTTTTTTAGAGAAATCATATTTTAAAGAAGAACAGATACATTTTATATTGGAGGGAATTTTATTGATTTTAACCAACATCTTTTTTTGGGTTTCAAGAAAAAAAAATTCTACAAGTATGTGGTACGACGATAGGCTCTACGTTTGCCCCCAGCTATGCCAACCTATTTATGGCATATTTGGAAGAACAATTTATCTCCCAGGGGCATGGCTGGGTTGAAAACTTGGTGTCCTATAGACGATATACAGGCAAGATATTTTTTATTTGGATGGGTAACAGCATGGACCTAGATGATTTCTTAAAGTTCCTTAATTACAATGATTGGGGAATCAAATTAACATGCACTAGATTTCCACTGATATCAATTTTCTTAAACCTAAACATTTACATCAATGACTCTTCAATCAAAACCAAGAACTACTTTAAACCTGTTTATATAAACAACTACATAGATAGAACCAGTTGTCACCACAAACCCTGGATAACGAATGCCCCAAGAGGACAGTTCCTGAGGATAAGAAGGAACTGTACGGGGGAAAATGACTATGTAGAACAAGCTGAACATCTGGAGAAACAATTCTTGGAAAGAGGCTATGAAGGAAGAGATCTCAAGAAAAACCTAGAAGATGTGAAACATCTACTGAGGAAACAACTTCTTACGTATAAACAAAAGAATAATTCACAAGGAAAAAATGAAATCCCCATCCTTTGCAACTATAATGGGAACACCAGTCCAGAAAAAAACATTGGCATATTTTAAAAGACGACCCGATTCTAAATAAAATTATACCCCCGAACCCAAAATAATTTATTGAGGAACTAAAAACTTAAAAAAACATTTTAGTGAAGAGCTGTTTAGAGACCAATAAACCAAATATTTTTTTAATGACATTTTAGGCTTTTATGGATGTGGGAATTGTCTCCCATGTAGGGAAACAAAAAGCAATAAAAGACACCTTACCAACATAAGTCACATTATAGGAAAACAATATACCATTAAAGACCACCTAACATGTCATTCAAAAGGTGTCATATATGTTCTAAAATGCCCATGTACCGGTAATCTTTTATACATAGGCAGAACTATTCAACCACTTAATGCAAGGATCGCTGAATATATACAAAATATAAAAAATGGCCTAGAAACCCACAGTGTCTTTCAGCATTTCAAGACAACACACAATCAGGATCCGAAAGATCTATTTTTTGTTGTGCCTTAAAAGCAGTGAAAAAAGAATGGAGAGTAGGGGATTTCCTTAATAAATTAGGCAAGGAAGAAATCAAATATATTTTTAATTTTAATACCCTCATCCCGCATGGACTCAATTTAGATTTTGAGCTACGCCACTTCTTAAAGTATATACGTTCGGAGGCAACATCCACTCCCTTTACAAAAGGTTTTTTATAAAGTTTTATTATTAAAGTTTTTTATTTTTAGTATAGCATTCGAATACTTTTTTTAATCATAATTTTTCCCCCTTTTTATATACATTCATATGAATTTTAAGCATTGATTTTTCACACACTTTAGTGATATTTAACATTAGTGATGTCGCGAACATAAAAATTTTGGTTCGCGAACGCGAACTTCCGCAAATGTTTGCGAACCGGCGAACCGGGCGAACCGCCATAGACTTCAATGGGCAGGCGAATTTTAAAACCCACAGGGACTCTTTCTGGCCACAATAGTGATGGAAAAGTTGTTTCAAGGGGACTAACACCTGGACTGTGGCATGCCGGAGGGGGATCCATGGCAAAACTCCCATGGAAAATTACACAGTTGATGCAGAGTCTGGTTTTAATCCATAAAGGGCATAAATCACCTAACATTCCTAAATCACAATGGATATGGATTGACACCTGACATATGACATATTGACACCTTGACATATGGATTGACACCTGTCCTCAGAGACCCTGATACACACTGACACAGAGCAGAATAGGCACTGTTCCTCCTACATAGGGTCACTTGGCAGATATGGATTTACACCTGTCCGCAGAGACCCTGATACACACTGACACAGAGCAGAATAGGGAATATTCACTAAATGCCAAACATTGTTCTACAGGGGAATATTCAGTAAATAAGGATAAGGGGGGAGGGGACTGATTGTCCTCTCCCCCGGCCCCCACTCCTGCGCGGTGGGTGGGGGCCATACATCACAATGGGGGGACCTACTGTCCTCCCACCCGCCCCCAACCATGAGCGGTGGGTGGGGGCCATAAAAATAATGAGGCGGGGGACCTACTGTGTGATGTTGTATCGATCAGGTAGTGTAAGGGTTACGTCCGCTTCACAGTGACAGACCAAACTCCCCGTTTAACGCACCGCAAACAACCGCAAACAGTTCATTTGCACAACCGCAAACTCCCCATTTGCACAAGGTTGGATACCAAGCTAGCCATGTCCCGTTCCTTGTCTTCACTGATGTCACTGAAGGTCTCTTCCTCCACCCAGCCACGTACAACACCAAGGGTCCCCGAAAGGTGACAACAAGCCCCCTGGGACGCCTGCTGTGTTTGGTCTTCCACCTCCTCAAAGCCACCTTCCTCCTCTGACTGGGTGCCCTGGTTAGCCAGTCAACTATGTCCTCTGAACTTTTCAAGTTCAGGGTACGTGGCCTCTGAAAACTGGGCATTATTCTAGGGCAAAAGGGAATCACAGCACCATGACCACGACGGCCTCTGCGGGGTGGCCTGCCTCTGCCTGTCATTTTTTTGGGATTATTGGTACTATACGTGCAAGCTACTGTGAGACCAGATATGAGTGGCACTGTGCAGTGGCAGAGGTTGGCAGAGTACACGCTGTAGGCCTGACACACCCGCTTGAAGACAATTAACTGCTATTCAATCTATAACAGCGAAAAAAGTTTTGGGGTTTTTAAATGCAATCTATTTTGACACCAGATAAGAGTGGCACTGTGCACTGGCAGAGGTTGGCAGAGTACACGCTGTAGGCCTGACACACACTTATGAAGGACACTGACTGCTATCATATTACAGTCAAAAAAGTTTGGGTTTTTAAATGCACGCTATTGTGACACCAGATACGAGTGGCACTGTGCACTGGCAGATGTTGGCAGAGTAGACGCTGTAGGCCTGACACACATGCTTGAAGACAACTAACTGCTATTCAATCTATAATAGTGAAAAAACTTTTTTTTGTTTTTAAATGCACGCTTTTGTGACACCAGATATGAGTGGCACTGTGCACTGGCAGAGATTGGCAGAGTACACGCTGTAGGCCTGACACACACTTATGAAGGACACTGACTGCTATTATATTACAGTCAAAAACTTTTTTTGTTTTTAAATGCAAGCTATTGTGACACCAGATATGAGTGGCACTGTGCACTGGCAGAGGTTGGCAGAGTACACGCTGTTGGCCTGACACACAGACACTTGCAGACAACTAACTGCTTTTCAATCTATTACAGTGAAAAAATGTTTTTTTATTTTTAAATGCACGCTATTGTGACACCAGATATGAGTGGCACTGTGCACTGGCAGAGGTTGGCAGAGTACACGCTGTAGGCCTGACACACCAGCTTGAAGACAACTAACTGCTATTCAATCTATAACAGTGAAAAAAAAATGTTTTTAAATGCACGCTATTGTGACACCAGATATGAGTGGCACTGTGCACTGACAGAGGTTGGCAGAGTACACGCTGTAGGCCTGACACACAGACGCTTGCAGACAACTAACTGCTATTCAATCTATTACAGTGAAATTGTTTTTTTTTTTAAATGCAAGCTATTGTGACACCAGATATGAGTGGTGGCACTGGGCAAGTGGGCACAGTATCCACTGTGAGCCTGACACAGAGCTGGCAGGCAGGCAACTGCAATTAGATTACACAGGAAAAAAAGCAGACTGATGTTCTAGCTCTAAAAAGGGCTTTTTGGGGTGCTGTCTTACAGCAGAGATCAGATGAGTCCTTCAGGACTGTAGTGGACACTGAATACACTAGCCTAGCTATCCATTTCCCTATCAAATGAGCAGCAGCTACACTTTCCCTCCTCTATCTAAGAATGCAGCTTCAGAATGAATCTAAAATGGATGCTGTACAGGAGGTGGGAGGGTCTGGAAGGGAGGGTCTGCTGCTGATTGGCTGGAATGTGTCTGCTGACTGTGAGGCACAGGGTCAAAATTTACTCAATGATGACGAATAGGGGGCGGATCGAACAGCGCATATGTTCGCCCGCCGTGGCGAACGCGAACACGCTATGTTCGCCGGGAACTATTCGCCAGCGAACCGTTCGTACATCACTATTTAACATCCATTCCCTATTTTTAGCGTCTGTTCCAGACCATTTTTTTGTTTGATCTCAATTACTAATAATTATAACTTACCACATATATTTGCTATTATCTCTACATCCAGAATTAATATATCTAGTAGTCCTATTGAGGGCTTTAACCCTACTGCATTTTCTTTTATCCATATACTCTGAACTCCTCAACAAATCTATATGAAAGAGACTGCTAGGATCACAGCCTGGCAGTTTAAAATGTGGACAATAATGTTTTTTTTTTTTAATTCTTTATTTATGTCGTGTATGGATTGACAAACAGAGTTGCACAGCCACAATAGCTGATGCAATCTTAGCAATAAACAATAGTGAACAACAATGTGGCTTGATGAACAGTGCACATTTTCTTTTTTTAAAACAGTAGAGGATTATCGTATGAGCTGGAAATATATGTCTAGATTGCGCGTATATTGCATATTTACCATAGGATGTACTGTCTAGACTAAAAGTAAATTATAGCAAAAAAGAATAACTAAAGAAAAAATACAATAGATTGAAATACACCACAAGTATAAACTTCTCGGCAGTCATAAGACATATTAGTAAATTAGTAATAACGATTAAGCTTAACAACAGGTCATATCAGAGCTTACAACAAAAGGTAACAGTAATATACATGCTAACATTCCAGAATATTTTGATGGTTAACTTTGTAGTTTCGCTATGATTCCTAGGCAGCGACCAGCGTTTAATATCGTGAGCACGGATTGTGCCACCGAGAACATGAGGCTTGATGGGTGTGCCTTGTGTAGTGGGACTAGGTGTGGACTATAATGATCTAACATTTGGATTTGGTGCTCTCATGCTTTACAGGGTGTGAGACTCAGCTAAGAGTGCTCGGCTGTGTGTGTCTTGTCGGTATCGGGATGTGTATCATAGTGGAGGGTGCAGCACATGTGTATGTTATGAGTGTCCATTAGGCCAACCTATAAACAGTGGGATCCTGGCAGAGTTAACTGTACTAGACTGTCTAATCATCCGTGTATCAGCAAGTTCAAGACAGTCAGTGCAAGTTCCTGGAGGGTTACTTAGCCTGCTGCAGGTACAGCATTGTCCCCTTGAGTGGTGTTGCTCAGAGTTGCCAGCCAGTCTGGGAGTCGGCTGATCAGTGGGTGGTTGAGGCCCGTGGGTAGTCCGTGTAGGCTCGCAGTCGTGTCCAAGCATCCCGCCTGGAGAGGCACACCACAGATTAGAGGCAAAGTGATAGATCAGTTCATTTGTACATGTCTAGTGATCTGTGGTAGAAAGTGGAGCGTTTAAACATTGGATTGTCCGTATATGCTAGACTGACACCATATGGCATAGTTAGGTTACCGCTCTCATTGCTAGTGTGTTGGTGGTCCCCGAGGGCTGCTCGGCCGCTGCCAGGTGGTGGGGGGCTGTAAGGATGTGATCGCCAGAGTCCGATAGGATGCAGCACCAAGGCATGTTATGGGTGCATGCTAGGCGAAACCAGATCAACTATATTTTCATCCAACGCCATGGATGTGCTTCAGCAAGTAGTCCGTTAGGTAACTCGGTCTGGCATCTCCATTCATCTTCCAGCTGTTCTGCGCCCAGTGCCGGTTCTCTTGGTGGGCTCCCCAGCCTGATTTGTGCGTACGGGTCTGTGGTGAGCAGGTGCTCGCTGCGTTTGCCCGGTGGCGTTGGTGTGATTCCTTCTGTTTGTGATGGGCTGTCTCAGAGCTCCGTGTCTGGTGTCTGTCGCTTTGGCTCCCGCCCGTGTGTGCAGGTAAGCGAGGCTTTGTGGTCTGTTTGTTGTGTAGCCGCCTCATGTATTTATGGGTTCTCCGCCATCTAGGAGGTATCTTTGCGTTCAGCGTGGGCTTCCGACTTGTCAGGCCGGGATCGAGGTTCCCGTTGGCTTGTGCGGTCGTTCGGCTCTTAGGGGGTCCAGGCCCTCTGCGGATCACCGCTTTGCTTTCTCTCTTCTGTGGTTGGGCCGGTGACGCCAGCATCCAATCTGTCAGCCTTTGCCAGAATCGCTGGAACGCTCTGTCTAGGCGGTGTTTTGTGTGGTTTGGCGAGTCTGGGTGGACCGACCCCGGTCCGTGCAGTTCGCGCCTCCGCATGGAGAGCTCGTCCGCCATCTTAGGCTTCTCTGTCCAGAGTGCCTCGTGGGTTGCTTGGTAGCCGGGTGAGTCTATGGGATGAGCCTGGCGGGACCGGGATAACCCCCACCGGTCCAGAGGGGGGGGTTGCAGGGCAGCAGACTTGCCGTCGGTCACAGCAGGTCCTGCGCTAGGAGATCGGCCGTCTCCCCCAGGTGCCTGGCCGCCATTCTCGTTAGGCCGCATGTTCGGACGGTGGATTTCTGTAGTGCTGTGGCTTAGAAGGGACACCCACGGGTGCCCACACACTTTGCTATCCATCCACTATCGGCTCCTATCTGAGTTGTAGTCGATTAAAGTGTGATAGTCTCTAGTTTAGGCTCAGATTTGCAGGAGCTGCTAACAAACGCATCCAGCCATCTTGGCTGTCAGGCCCCGCCCCCCCAATAATGTTTTTTTTAAAGAGTGGAACGCAGAGATGCGTTCCAAATACCGACATACAGGAAATGCGACACAAAGATGCGCCCGGATGTCTGATGTCAGACAGAAAAGACGGAAGTCGGAAAAAAGCTGAGTGATACGAGTAGGAGGTAATTAAGGACGTATAAAAGACTGAACAACCAAAAGGACCAAAAGCAACTGATGAAGCCTATGAGAAAGATGAAACACGTCTTGCAATACCAGAAAACTGACTTTAAATTGATTTTATTTGTTTTATTTCGTTGTTACCAATAAAGCACTTTTTGCACTTTACTTGACGTCCAGTGGATCTGTAAAGTGGAATAGAGGACGTGGAACAAACGGGCGTAAAAGAAGGGAGTGGGATTCCCACAAATATTCCCACATGCCCACACATTGAGCCTAGTGACACTGACTCCACCTCTGTGAGAACAAGACCAGAGATTTTCTTTACCTATACTTTTGAATTTAGCAATATTGCACTAGGATTTGGTTATTCCCTTTGTCTTTTTAGCTTGTACTGCTATATATTTCTGCATCATCAAAAACTATCCATCCAAGAAACCACACACTCTAACTTCCCATCCAAGAAACCACACACTCCACCTATTTTATGTATGTATAGTTTTTTCCATTTTGTGTGGGTAGAGAGGTTACCACACAGGTGTTTAGAGTGTGTTGGGACTGTTTATTGGTTACACACCAGGACTTTGTGTATATTTTGTCATTATTAATTTATTTTGGTATCAATTGGTATCAGAAGAATCACAAGTTGGACAAAATGGGGTCAAACTGCGATTTTGCTGAAAAACTGAACTTGAGAAGACACATGAGCTAATCATGAAACAATTGAAATACTCAATAACTAGTTGCTTCGGGATTAAGGGTTAAATACTTGCCCCCTGGCAGCACTAGCAGCCAGTTGGGAAATAGTTAAAAACTGCCTGTGAGGGCTGCTATAACCCCCACATTAACCAAGGGAGATTTTATACTTCACCATGCCACTGGCTGCTTGCTGTAATAAAAGACTAGCTACTAGGCAGCGATTGTTACCCAGTTGCCAATAACATGTACCCACGTGCCCCCACCTGTGCATATTTAGTTGAAGTTCAATTTTAAGAACTGAAGATGGACAGTAATTGTGACTCTATCGTGGGACTATCACTTAAAAAAGTATGGGGGAGAGACATAGTACCTTCACAGTGGGGCTCTCATTAAATAGCCAGGTCCCACACCCATATTAAATGGATTAGTGGATGGACACTCTGATTAATAGAGTGTGAGGAACCTCAGATTTCCTTTGGACTATTTTCCCACTGGCTGCTTGCATTAAAGCAAGTAAACGAGAATTTGACAATGTGCATCCTGCTGGATGCACTCAGTCCTGAATGTTATTAAAACCAGTGCTTTGTGAATCGTTTACTTTGTATAGGATTCAGGTGCAAAAGTACCAGTTCTAATCAGACATCAAATGCATCCTAACAATTGCTACAGTATTCTTCGGACCAACCATATTTTGTTTCAGTAGATATTAGAATTGCCATGTTGGTCTTAACCCTTTCTGTGTTTATCTAATTGGTTAAAAATATTAAAAATATAGAAGCGGGACCTGACCACTGAGCAGAGCAGACATATGTTGATATAGCTTCTGCACCACCCCACGACTGAGAATAATTTTTAGTCTTGTATTTGTCACCACACGAGAGAGGACTTTTCTTGGGGTCACAAGTAGACCAGTAGACCAACTCCTTAATCTATGGCACATATCCTGAAACAGTCTTCTCCCAAGATGGCGAGGAGGTGTGCATGCCTGGGACAAGACCGTGGCTTGTAGATCTACCATATACTCAACCCTTCTCATCCAAGATGGTCGCTGAAGCTGGGAGGGATCCGTTATGTGGCACCAGCTTATACCTCTTTAAGTACCTGGATACTTAGGGCATCGGTGGGCTTTGCTGTACAGTTGCAAAAGCCCTGCAGATTGGGTATTGGCTTCATAGTTACATAGTTTAGTTACATAGCTGAAAAGAGACTTGCGTCCATCAAGTTCAGCCTTCCTCACATTTGTTTTTTGCTGTTGATCCAAAAGAAGGCAAACAAAACCAGTTTGAAGCACTTCCAATTTTGCAACAAGCTAGGAAAAAAAATCCTTCTTGACCTCAGAATGGCAGTCAGATTTATCCTTGGATCAAGCAGTTATTGCCCTACATTGAAAGATTATATCCTTGAATATTCAGTTTTTGCAAGTATGCATCTAGTAGCTGTTTGAACATTTATATGGACTCTGATAAAACCACTTCTTCAGGCAGAAAATTCCACATCCTTATTGTTCTTACAGTAAAAAAATCCTTTACTTTGCCTTAGACGAAATCTTCTTTCTTCCAGTCTAAACGCATGACCTCGTGTCTCTTATGTAAAGTCTGGTTTGTGATTAGATTTTCACACATTGGTTTGTATTGGCCCCGAATATATTTGTGAAATGTTATCATATCCCTTCTCAGGCAACGTTTTTCTAAACTAAATAGGTTTAAATTTGTTAACTTTTCTTCATAGCTGATATGTTCAAGTTGTGGACATTTTACTCACTATATTCCATGCCATAGTGTAGGGGAGACTCCTGTTATAACTTACTCTGTTACTGACTACACCCTGTTGAATCTACTACCAGGGCACAAGTTACACTAGCTTTTTCTTATCTTTAGTTTTAATTCATAAGCACTGTGCTCTTTTTGCCTTTCTAATCATTAAACTGCTATTGGTGCATATGTTATGCTTTATTTTATTTCCTTCAGATACAATCCATGAGCACTGTGCAACTTTCGTGTTTATTTTATTATCTAAATTTTTGCAGGATACCATATATTTGTTCTTTGAAAGATATCCCTACTATATTTTCTACTATATTTACTGATGAATATTTTATTTTGACAATATCTTTGTTGTATCCTTGCATGTCAAAACTACAAAATAAAAAAAAGAATTAAAAATGTACATATACATCTTAGTTTGCCACTGGGTGGCAGTATTGCATTTTGTACAAGAAAGACATCACAAAAATCTCTGTAATCAACATCGTCAATTTAGACATCTTTGCACAATGCAAGCAAGATTATTATGATAGATTCAGTGTCCTGGAACTTCTTTGTGAACAAGCAAATTTCTGAGCAAATGTAAAATTACTTTCCAAGGTTTTTATTCAACAGAAACAAAAGAGTGTATTTTTTATCTTTTTTATTACTGGAGGGAAACATTTATTGTCCAAAGCAGAGAAATTCAAGACTGAAAGCACATATTTTCCACATAGGAAAAGTCAATTGGGTTGAAATGGCAGAACTTATAAAACAAAGATGCAAAATCAGAAAATTAATTGAATAATTCTGAAATTATATTATATTATGACATTGTTGTTCAATTATATTATAGACTTGAGCATTCATATTCAGATGAACCATGATTCAGACAAAAATAGGCTGTCTCAGCAGTTTATCTGATTAATGAAATGTCAAATTGCTAAATGTCCGGATGAAACACATGCGTGTTAGATGCAATTCTTCCATGCAATTTATTCAATCATTCGTGCCACCTGCCCAGCGCATGCATCACACAAAGGAGAGGGAAAGAGTGAGCTCATTTAGTTTGGCAAACCAGCTCACGTGTGTGTCTGATGCTTGACCAAAAGTGTAGGCTGCATCCTAGTTTAAAAAAAGGAGGGTAACCAAAGACTATATACAACCAAACAAGGATCTTCACTCTAAAGGGGGCCACCTAGGTGGCCATGCACTTATAACAACCTGCTGTGGACATGTGCCATCAGGGGCCCGGTCATTCTTTAACAGTGTGACCAGGCCCCTCTCACATCAGCTGCATAGGGAGAAGGGAGAGAGTCACTTCCTCCTAGCTAGCACGTACTGACCCACGCAGAAGAGGAGAAGAAGACAGAGTCTTCTGAGAACAGTGAACATTGAGAAAACTCTACTTCCCAACAGCCTAAGACAGCAATTTGGACCCCAGGGAAGAAACTCTCTATGTGTATATGTGTGTCTACATCTGTGTCAGTGTGTGTATTTGAGTGTCTGTGTTTCAGCATGTGCGTCAGATTGAGTGTCTGTGTGTCTGTGTATCTGTATGTGAGTCAGTGTGTGTATCTGTGTGTCTGTATATCTGCATGTGTGTATCTGTTTGTGTATTTGCATGTATTTCGGTGTCTGTTTCTGTGCATCTGTATATGTGTCTGTGTATCTGCATCTGTGTCAGCATGTGTATCTGTGTTTGCATGTGTATCATTTTCTGTGCGTGTGGCAGTGTACATGTGAATACATCTCAAAATTAAAACACCAATAATACACATAAATATTGCCCTGCATTCGAACGTCAACACCACATGCAAACACACCTCTGAATTAAAACACCAACATTACATATAAACACACCCCTACATTCAAAGACCAACACTACATACAAATGCATGCCTGCATTCAAATGCCAACACTACATACAAGCACACCCCTACATTCACACATACATACTCCATACAAAAACATGCGTACATTCACACACACAAACACTGCTCAGTGTGAAATACAACCCTGCAAGGATGGGCAAATGGTAGATCCCCAGCTGGCAAGGCAATGTGGGTGTTTTACAACAGCTGGGGTTCTATATTTTGGCCAACATTGTGATAGGGGCGTCCACTATGTGCTAGTACCTCAACTGTATATTTAGCAGGTATTACTCCCCACACTTTAAGCTATTGAGAGAAACACACACTGAGACACTGTGTGACTAACGGAGAGCCTCTGTCATTGATTCTGTGTGACTGGTGAGCTAAGTCATCTAAACAACATCCTCTTCATTATTTTATTCCACTTGTTTGAGAGAGACATCAGACATTTGATTTTCTTCTCTGCATTTACTACTTTAGAGTGGCCGGGTAAATGCGCGGCCTAGATAGACGAAAATACCAAGTCAAAATAAAAGCCATGGTCCAGGACACCAGAGGTACTTAAATACAAAACAACAAGCCAGAGTCAGGGAACCAGAAGATCAGCAAAGTGAAATACAAAGCTTGTCGTTAATGAGAAAAAACAAATAACTACAAAGTATGCACTCTCAGGCAGAATGAACCACGACAGGGCAATGATCTCCAGAAAGAGTGAAGTTTAAATAGGGAGAACAAAAATGTTATTGGACAGCATCATCACCCTGCACCAAATCACACAAAGGGGTGTGACAGCATTGTCTGTCAAGAAGATGATGTGTCCCAATAATATGACCTGTCACTTTAATGCTATAAAATGTCTACACCTACAGGGTTCTGTAATTCCTAAGGATTCCTGTAGGTGGCGCACAGCTGGCAAAATGATTCAGAAGTCTTGCCAGAAGACAGATTTTGCAGGGGTTGCTCTGCATGAGGAACAGCCAAACACCACACGGCGTTCACTGTTGCCGGGACGGCGTGGGACCGGAGACCTTGTGGCTGCTGTGCTGCACGCCCTGGAAGCCGAATGTGCTGCACAGCATACCAATGTATGACAATTGCCAAGTCCCTATTCCAAAGTGGTAAAAACACACTTTAGATATGACCCTGTAGGTAGTGTGGTAGTGTGGAGGATTGCCTAGAAGAGCAGTCAGCCACAAAATTAAAAGTGGAGTTTGAAGTCATTGATGGAACTTTAAATAAGATAGAAGCTGGTGGCTACATCAGGTTGAGAAAGCAGCTATCCCAGAAGCAAATAATAAAGTGGCCATCCTATTTGATTCATGATCTTCTGGAAGGCTAGCCAACTCTTGAGGCAGGAGCAAGAGAAGTCAGGTCTTCCCCGTCTGTGACAAAATGTCAGTTCATTGTGGATTTCTACTTGGAGATGCTGGCGAGAATTATGGATGGCAATCCATAGTCTGATATCAGACCTGTACTGTATTGTGTCTCCACTAATGAGTCTGGTGCTGATTTGGCACAGTGTTTTGCAGTGCATGCATATAAGATAGGATAGAAAAGATAATATAGTCTAGTACATCACATTTGGTATTAGAATCAATTAAGTATAAAATATTGCACTCACATATTAGGGAGTACTTTTAATCAATTCTCTGCATTTATTGATGTAAATAAATTTGTAAGACAGGCCCCATTAAAAAGGTTCTATGCCAACCATAAAATCAACTTACTAGACACTCAAAATCTTTAAAAAATTACACACACACACACACAACTCAAACCCAAATCTTCATTTTTCCATGCACGCATAAATAAAAAGAATGTTTGGAAACTTTTGAAAAACTTGTAGTTCGTGATTTGAATACAATCAAATATGACAATAAAGAAAAAAAATAACCTCACAAAAAAAGAAACTCTCAAAAAATTATGAATACCTAGCCTAAATCCTGTTGATACGGGTGGTGGTCTTGTTATCATGTCTATAAATATGTACATGAAAGAGGCTTATAATCAACTAAATCATTCTTCTGTATTTGAAAAACGGACATGACCGCACCAGTGACATAAAAAAAGAATTAGCATGTCTTATTGAGAAAGAAAAAGAAAATAATATTCTAAATTACATTATTGTTATTTCCCCTATAATACCAGTAACATATGTTTTGCCCCAAATAATAAAGACTTAGTCAACTCCCTAGGTCACCCTATTGTTTCAGGCATAAACTCAGTCCTTTCTAACTTAGCAGAATACATTGATATTATTCTCCAGCCAATAGTACAATCCACTAGGTCATATTTAAAAGATAGTATGAGTTTGCTTCAAAGTCTACAAACTGTTACATGTGGGGACAGAAGAAATCTAACTTGGAAAGTAGTGATGTCCACTCACTATCTACCATTATCCCCCATGACATAGGATGCAATGCAGTACAAAAAATACATTCCTACCTCCCAAGTAAATGTAATTACTTCTGGTTCCATGACACATTTTGTTTACAAAAGACCAGAACAACTATGGGGACTAAGTTTGCCTCAAGTCATGCCAATCTCTTCATGGCGGATTGGGAAATTCCGACGTGGCATGACTGGGTGGCAAACCTGGTCCTTTATCATCTATAAATCAACTATCAACTATTTATCTGAAAAGTCCCTGAGCCTGTTTTAAAAGACTTTTTAAACTTTTTAAATCTTAACGATAGAGGCATTATACTTTTATTTTATTTTAGTAAAAACTCCATTAACATTTAGACCTTGAAATATATATTGAAAATAATAATTAAAAACCCGTACTTGGGGGCGGGGCCTGACTGCCAAGATGGCCGGACGTGCTCTCTAAGCGCTCCGACACCAGCGGGCATTAAATCAACAATCCTGGAAAATTAAACTATGTATGCAACACCTGACGCCCGGAAAATGCAGCAGGACACCCGGCGGAATGCACCGATATGTGTCTCGCAACTACCTGCAACACGAGTGCTCAAACCGGCCACGAGGCCTCCAGGGGTGCGGAGACTGGTGCCTGGGGGAGGCGGCCGCTCACCCGGCATGGGAACCGCTCGCAAGCAAGAAGCACACGCTGCCCCGTTACCCCCCCTCTGGACCGGCGGGGGATATCCCGGTCCCTGCAGGGGCAGACTACCCCCGCAAAGCAATGCGAACAAACGATAAAACCTGCGGTGAGGCGAACTTGCAGGGGGACCGTTACGATAGCGGAACAGGCACGGCCTGCAACACAGAGTCCCCGTATCAAGCCACCCAAACATATTTGGGCATTCTTCGACCAGCTCTGCGCAGGCCTCTGAACGGAACTCAATGCCGCACGCCGAGCCTTCAAGATGGCAAGAAAAGCGGCTGCAGCCTGGATTCGCCCGGCGGTCCGGCGAACATTGGGCGGACTCCCGCCAAGAATCATCAGAGTGGCCTCCTGACTAAAATGGCGCCGAAAAACAAGATGGCCGGAAAAGCCGTCCTGGCCCACGAGCGACAGCATTCAACCATACCCACGCCAATGCGAGACCAGCCAGCATACCCGACCTCACTCGGAGACTCCAGAGACCTCCGACCTGCATACCACACGCACCAACCCCCGAGCTCCGGCACGCAACAGAGGGCCCAACCGGCACACACAGGCCGCCAACTGGGTCCGGAGAGAGGAACAAGCGAAGGCTTCGACCCCTGGAATGCTGACAACCAGGGGTGAAAGGCAAATGTTCACCGACAGCCTACAGGAACACTTACCCGTGGAATCTGTCTGCCCCCTAGAGGGAATAGGCTAAGCCGGTGCCCAATGGACATTCCCTGGACCTCGGAGGTGATACATAAGGGACGCTATCCTGCCATTTGTTCCTTTGATTTCGTTCTCCCATCTTGTTTTGGGTAATACGTTTAATATATCGAGCTATATGCAAAGCCAGTATGGTACTATCCGAGACTTTTACACATCGAAGTGGGCAGAAGCCAAGCCAGAGGAGAGGCTGAAACTCCAACTACACGCAGCCTGATGTGCACATCTCAGTTAGTGCCTTGCTGTTACTTCACAGACTGATATGTTTCAACCCCATACTGGACTGTTTACTTTTCTTATTACCTATTATTTACGATCATCCAACAACTAATCATTTGTTATAACCTATCTAGTTACAATGCCTGTTTACTATCAGCACACAGCTGAAGCACCTAATGCACAGCGGGCAGGTCCACAAATGAGACACCCCATTAACCCCTTAAGGACCAAACTTCTGGAATAAAAGGGAATCATGACATGTCACACATGTCATGTGTCCTTAAGGGGTTAAAGCACAGCCTAGCCGAAAGCTTTCTGTTAAATGTTATTAGTTGTAAGCAGTTAGACAAGCTCAGGACAAATCATAATCTCATGTAAGATGTACTCTAACAAAATGTGCAGTACCCTCAAATGCCAGCAACTGTTTACATGATGTATTTATAATTTTAAGTGCAACTAGCTCAGTCACACCTAGCAATCTAGACACAAGCATCCCTGTCCAAGCGTTCCCTACTTTACCTGAGTTGCATATGTTATACTGCAGCTTAACAGTCAGGAGATACCAGAGCGTGAATAATCATACCAAACTAAATATTAATTATAAAATTGTGCATGCATTAACATACCCCATTCTGTTTTCAAATGTTTATGAAAAAGCGTGAGGATTGCCTTTGGGGTACCTCATGCGTGTTGTTTTCTCATTTGCACGACAAAAATAAAGAATAAAAAAAAAAAAACGTACTTTCTTTAAGAAAGTACATTCAAACACTTTTATAGATTGTACTAGTTGCCACTTTACCCCATGGCTTAATAGTGTACCAAAGAGCCAATTGTTGAAACTCAAATGAAATTGCACTGATCACTCCATCTTTAAAGAACAAGCCAATGTTTTAAAAGAAAAACTGGTTGAAAAATATATAGTACAACCACCCGAGACACTTTAATTTATAATATCGGAGATCTAGATAGGAGCACTCTACTGCAAAATAAAATATAAACCAAAAAAGAAAAAACAAAGATGGTGCTGCCTGTGGTTTTAGACTATACCAATAAAAGTTACCAAATGAAAAAGATTATAAATAAGCATTGGACTATATCAAAAGAGGATCCTACCGATAAAACGTAATATTGTGTTTAGAGAAGCTCCTAATTTAAAAACTTTTTTAATAAACATTTTTGCCAAAGAGCAAACTCACATAACAAAAACTTTTTGGGATGAACATGGATTTTTTTTAAACTATTGACAAATCCCTATCTATCACTAATAAATATAAATCTACTGTTACTGCTGATGAATATAAAATTAAATAAGTCATCACGTGTAACATAATATTTTTATTTACGTATGTCCTTGTAGACTCCAATACATAGGAATGACCACATTTTATATTGTATAATAAAGATCTTAATTTTTTTTTTTAATTTTGCTACTGATGTTTGTAAAGTACCATGGTGGTAATATCTAAAAAATGTGGGACAACAATAAATGAAATGGGTGTTTTGCCGTAGAACTTTAATCCCAACTGGTCTAAACGCTGATTTTGATCTTTATTATTTCTTGTTAATTTTTCCACAGTTTATTAGCTATTTTTTTTATCATATCCTACCCAGACCTCTTCGTATTAGGATTTTTTATGGCTTAGATTTTTTTTACACTTGTATTTATATTCAGCATACTCCTAGTTTTTCCCATGTTTTTCCATGTGTTTTATCTTTTTGAATGTATGTATTATTTTCTATGCTTTTTATAACTATTGTCCATGAGCACAGCTCATTTCATTCATCACTTTTCTTAAACGAAAGCCAAACAAAATATCCATAGCTCCCAGGGCTTTACCCTAAATTTTATCTGTGAAAATACTTTTTCCTACCAATAAATGTGTCACCAGACTTGCTTATCAGAGGGGGGGGAGGGAAGGGTGTCTTTGATGAGCAGCTCTGGCGAAACGCACGTGTGAGGGGCTCAGGACGCCTACCCGGCATATCCTAGGTGTTAATACTCACTGCCGCAAATATCACAATGACTGAACTTTCACTCCATGAATAGGCATCCTTTGACTGGATGTTCAGTCCTTGTTACAATTTCGTAACTCTGATTTCTTCACTTGAACCAGTAGCGGGTGGCTTAGTGTTAGAGCAGGCTTTTTTAAGGGGTGCCCACGAAGGAACATTAGATTCTTACCGATATAGAAGTTAGCTAACTAGCACCTCCTCTCTCCCTCTTTCTTAGTCTTGACTCTGACTTATGTTTTACAGTGTCTAAATAATAATATACCTACTTGTTCATCGATAATTTTCATATCTTTCACTGTTACCAGCTGCCACAGTATCTATCATTAGATACAAGAAGGACTGAACACCTTGCTTTATTAGATTTTGTTGTTTTTTTTTATTCTTTTTTTCTCTATCTTAGTAAATTACATTAAAAGTTAAGTTTTATCCTTGGCACTAATTTTAATAACTTTCTCAATTAAGAGATACTTGCTTGTAGATTTTGTTTTCTCATTTTCTATACATCACGATATGGGACTAAAGTGAATAAGGAGAGAAGGACTAATCTATAGTTTAATATATCGCTTGCAGAAATCTGAATTTATCCTTATTGTTACATGGCAATAGTAAAACAAACAGCTATATTAAGCTGCATGTGGTTTTCTTTCTAGAAGCTTTGATGTACAGTGGGTAGGATGATCATATGATACAATGTATCTTTAGAGCTAAAGCTGTCTTAAAATAACACCCTGCTCTGTCCAAGCTGAAGGTTTAGCTTTTAACAATATTTTTGTTCAGTTCCCAATGATTTATATTCCTAAACAATACAGCTGGTTAAGCTAGGATACTCAGACTATCTAAGTCACCAAACTAATTGCCTAAATTGCAACTATGCTACTGATTATAGATATACATTAGCATTACCGCTGATAAAAAGAAACCCTAATTAGATAGGACAGAACAGGTACCGTTAATGACTATGTATATACTAAACTAGAAATCAGCTGAAATTAGCTCTACTTATCCCTTGGCTATTAAGCCTACTAGATCAAACACCATTGGTATTACAATGTATTGACAACCTATTTCCATGTTTCCAAACAACTACTATTCTAACCATAATAAAAGTATAGGGACCCTGAACTAGCTATAAGCTAATCTGTGAAACAGTCTCCATTACCATGTCTGGAAGTTAGCAAGAAGTCCAATTACACCTATCTTCTAAAGACTGAGTATGTTATGCGCATACACACATAGCACCCACACATACAAACACATTCAGAAACAGCATACACACATACTGCTATAACCAAATACAAAAATGTACAGATACACCAAATAGTGGATAGAACACACACTTAGTGGGCAATAGATAAAAAAAAATTCTAAAAACAATTACCCTTGTACTACAAGTACTGTAGATAAGGACTCCTCACAGTCCTCAAAATAATATGGAAAACAGAAAATCTACAATACAATAATGACAGAGAAAAACATAGTGCAATATTGTTGCAACAATTTTGAGATGGAAAGTAAATGCAATAATCACACTCACAAACCAAAATTGATTGTAGGCGTATCATAAAAATAGTAGAAACCTCAGGACTTGTGGAGCATCATGGCAAATATAGAGGAAAAAAGATAAAAATAATAATAGTGCGGAGTATCTCAGTCAAAGTAGACACATTCATATAAAGACACACTTACAAAGTTGAAGTGAAAAACAGGCACATCACATAAAAATGGTTCAATCACAGGATCCCAGCAAACAGGAACACCGGAGAAAACAGCATCCAAAATAATAGACAAATAAATAAATAAAAACAAATAAATAAAATAAATAAAACTCTGCACTAATCAAAATAGCCCTACGCGTTTCGTTCAATCGTTTGAACTTCCTCAGGGGAAAATAAAACTCCTTCTAGGCACATACTGCACAAAAATTGGTGACCACAGCTTCTATTATAATTGTCTGATAGCTACTCAGGTATGTTAACCCATTTTAGTTCCTACATAGCTTTTTAAAGCCACAGGTGATTTAAATCAATTTGTCATTTAAAAGAAAATTTCTGCAGGTGTGCGTGTGTCTATGTGCATGTGTGTGTGCTAGGTTGTCTTTAGGGAATAAGGGCCTCAATGTCCTCAACAAGGAGTAGGTCAATTCATTTTATTAAAGGCACCTACCTGTAATTGGGAGGTTTTACACTGAAAATATATATATATATATTTTTTTTTTTTTAAACGCGATCATGCATCTCTGTTTATTGTGTAACTTGAGTTAGGGGCTCTCCCATACTCCTTTATTTAATTAGCCTCTGGGGCAGGTAATGCCAATTGATGATCACTCTGTTTAAAGTAAGGGATCTCATGTCCTGCTAAGATAACAAAGGGTTAGATAAGGTTTCCAATACTTTTGGTATAGGTTTCCAATATAATATTGCAATACTATCCTGATGGACAGCAAGGTAGGTGATAACCCCAAAACAGGGTGTGGAACTGCACTCAATAGCCATGGTAATATGAATCTTTGTGCAACCGGGCCGGTCCCAGTACCAAGAACCAAATACTTGATAAGGCAAAAAATAGAAAGAGGTCCAGGAACTCCAGAGTACAAAAAAAGGCAAATGTATTGAACCCACCGAACCTCACAACATTTCAACCTGAACGCTTTACAAATACTTTTTTGTACTCTGGAGTGCCTGGACCTCTTTCTATTTTTTGCCTCATCAAGTGAGGTAGGTGATAACAGACTGTAAGGGAGCATAGACATGTTTCTGCACCTTGCCAAAGGTGCAGTCCTAGACTGACAACCCACTGGGAGCTACCAGGGAGCACACTGGACCACCAAAGGGTAGGATTATTGCCCCTAAGTAGGGGAAGGTCAACAATAAAAAAAAGTATTATATATACACAATGCATTAGAGTATGTGGGGAGATTGGACAGAGAAACACAGCCTCCCTACATAGGGTCACCCCAAAGTCAATCGCCCACACTGTGAGAAGCTGTGGCAATAGATCATCCTATATGTTACCATTAAAGTACCAAGGAAGAGGTATGACTCTCTCTAGAAAGGATTAGATCTATGTTGTGTTGCTGGCCTCCTTCTGTAACAGTACCAATGTGTTCAAGCCTTCTATGCAAGAATGACTGCTGGCTTCCAGCTACTTACATCATTTGTTATTTGAAGATAATTATATTATCAGCATAATAACTACTACCTTAACTATCAAGGCCTTGATACTGGTCAAGTCATTTTGTGTTTTAAGGGAATACAATTTTAGCACCTGCTATAAAATACAGATCTAGGGACTCCAAAGTTAGAAAGACTACATAATACAGTTATTCTTGTGATAATTAAATTAGTTTATTTAGGTGATATATAGATCCTAAATGAGAGTGAAGCGCTTGGTGAAAAAAGAATCGTGCATAAATGATAATGCTTACCCCTTGTGCCCCACTCTCATAGATCTAGGATCTATATATCCCCTATTTATCACAAGTTTAGGTGTGTTATTCCCACACGAGTGTAGTTAGAGCTGCTCTTGTATATATTTTTAGCGCTGCATACATACTTATCTTTTTGTTACATTTGTTTATTTATGTATATATGTAAGTATGTATGTATTAATTTATTTTTGGGTCAGGGACCTTTTTTCATTTGCAAAGCTAGCTACTTTTAATATCAAAAAGTCATGTTTTGAAAGTGACTTTTTTTGTTTAAATCGACACTTTAAAGAAAAAACTGCCTATTCCCCGCCCTCACCACAGAAAATTCCATTAAAGTGCTTACTAGAATGAGTTATGTGGTAGCATGCTAATAACATACTTACCTTAGAGTCACTTCAGTATTCAGGGCACCTTTGTCATTCCCTGGATGATTCCAGTATGATCATGCACACTCAGATAAAAGCTTAGGAATGATATATTGAAAAATACATTAATGTGGGCATTCCTTTAATAAGGGCATACAGGCAAATCTAGAGTTACCATCATTTACATCATATCATAACTTACTATAAAAAAATTATAAAATATGATGAAGATTTTTTGAAAAACACACTTTTTCTAACTTGGACCCCCAAAATCTGTTAGGCATCTACAACTGCCAAAAAACACCCATGCTAAATAGTTTCACAATTTTGTCCTGAGTTTAGAAATACCCAATGTTAACATGTTCTTAGCTTTTTTTAAAAGTTATAGGGCTATAAATACAAGGAGAACTTTGCCATTTCCAAACCATTTTTTTTTCAAAATTAATGCAAGTTACATTGTAACACATATCTGTCAGGAATACCTGAATAACCCTTCACATGTATATATTTCTTAAAAGAAGACAACTTAAGGTATTAAATGTGGGGTATTTTGACTCTTTTCATGCAACCATTTTGCCACCAATCTATGCCAAATTAAAAATAATAATAATAATTATGTTTTTGACACGCATAACAATTTAAGAATACATGTACTGAGAACTTTAAGGGTTACTGCCAAAGAACACCCGAATATTTGTTCAGCAACATCTCCTGAGTACAGTGATACCACCCATATATATGTGTGTCAGGTTCTCTGGGGGCTAAAATAACTTATTTTTCCAACTTGGAATTTGTACAGCTTTTGAAGCTGGCCAAAGTAATTTTTCCAACTTGGAATTTGTACAGCTTTTGAAGCTGGCCAAAGTAATTTACCCCATCAAACCATATATTTTTGAAAAGTAGACAACCTAGGGTATTCAATATGGGGTATTTCCAGTCTTTTTAGTAGCCACCAGCGCTTCCAGTGCTCTAATTAGCTACGGATGTATCAGGTATGTCCGCGGTCCTTAATGACCATTTTTTGTCGGACGCACCTGATACATCCAAGGTCGGGAAGGGGTTAGACCATGTTTATAATGCTAGTTGAATACCTTATGTCTATATTACACATTGTGTAATGACTGCTTAGCGAGTGTCCAGTTTCAAATGACCCTCGGCGATTGGTGGGTTCCACACACCTGTTATTTCTGAAATCTTTCCATTTAAGTAGTTGATTAACAGTTTTCTTTTAGTCTTTGCTATGACTGTATTCATTTTAAACCCCTTTATATAGCTATTAAAAGAAAAACCTTAAAGACTTTCCTTTTAAACTATAAAACATTAAAAATACATTAACATTATACAAAATCACAGAGCGGCCATAGACTATACAAAAAATATCCACACAAAGTCATAATTAACATTTGTATTTAAAAACCTTGAGTGTTAAAGTATGTACTAGTTAATCCTCTGGTCTTAACCTACTTCCTGCTCATTTTTTCAGTCAACCAGTCTCATCATCAATAACCAAAATGAGCAAAATGAGCTGGAGTTTATGGCAGGACTGACATTAACACACGACTCGTTTCCAAAGCCAGTACAAAAATATGTGTAAACTGAAAAAGATACAACTAGGCCCTGATACAATGTATCCACTGAACCCATTTAGACTGAAAAAAATACACCGCGGCCCTGATCTGTCAGCTCCGCCTATGTGAATGAATCCATATTTATTTACATCTGTTATAAATATAGTTATATTTTAAACATGTAAACTCTATTTCGGATGTGTATACTATGTTTACATGTAATGTCAGTTAACCTAACATCAGCTGGACTGTAATAGAGCTATTGCAACCAATTTAAAAGTGATTGAGCATGTTTCTTGATATATGAAGTTGAATGTTTGGTTTCTAAAATATTAAAATGATGTAATGTAATAAACAAAGTCGTGGTTTACTTACAGAGGTAAGGCTGCATGAAAATGCAGTTGACATTTACTAGCCAGTTACCAAACCAGTTCTAGAAAGGTAAGTCCATTGTTTTGCGTATTGATGTTTGGTAGATGTAGGAAAGAATATAGAAACTTGTGTAAGTGCATACACTATATGGTGTCTTAACTGATAGAGGGAATAGTTATTTTAATATATATATATATATATATATATATATATATATTTTTTTTTTTTTTTTAAGAAGTAGGAAAATAAAATGAAAGAAAAAAAAAAAAAAGTAAAGAATTTTGTTGAAATCAGTCAAAGAAATGAAATGAATAAATGAACGGTTTCTCATTCCAGTAAACAAATAATATGTGAGTGAGCTGCATTCGGACCACGAAAAGAACCAAGAATTAAATGTGCCCCTAGCTGACCAGCATATACATATATCATTGGCCTGGTGTAATGAAGATTACCTGATAAAGATCACAATATGACAGTTTTCCTTTTGCATTGGCTGCTGAACAGCCAGAAACTGTTTTCCGCGGCCAGCCAACTATTGATCCAGTTCTCTCCTGTCAGTGATGCAGTTAATGGGAATTCCACAGGCAAATAAAAGCTACATTTTGTCTTCATTTTCATCTGAAATATGAGCTGGTCTTTTGTACTCTAGACAGTCATTTATTACTCATTTTCTTTTATTGATGTTTATGAGCTGAAACATAAAATGATTCTCAAATACAGTTTAATTGAGGCAGCAGTTGACATTGTGACCATGATTACTGATGCGCCATAAACTGCATTAAGACTGTGAAACAAGGTTGGGTTTCATTTGTGGTTTTGGGATTCTAAACTGTCTTTAACATTAAACTCAGCTAAATATGAAGAAGTACATTACTTTGTCATCGCAGCCAATATACAGTAACACATTCATGAAAGAAAAAAAAACATTAGGAAATAATCTTTTACATCTTGTTTGTTTATACCCCCTTCCTCTCTCTGTATCCCCCTCCTCTCTCTCTCTCTCTCTCTCTCGACATAATTTTAAGTATATATCCAGACATAATTTTAAGTATATATATATATATATATATATATATATATATATATATATATATATATATATATATATATATATATATATATATATATATATGCTTTCTAGCTGCATCTGCACAGATGGTGATGTCATCCATTTAGTTACTTCCTGTAATGAACAGGGAAGAAAGTACAATTTGTCTCCATCGACTATGAGGGAACATAATATCAGCCAGAACTGGAACATACATATTCCAGTCAGTCCAAGATTAGTCAGAGCTGCTCTGCTCTCTCCCAAGCTAAATTCATGGCAAAAAAGTATGTATGTCCTAGTACTTCCTTAAAGAAACACTCTGGTAATATATAGACATAAAATAAAAATATACATTTAGTAGATATGCCCCAAACAAAATATGCATGTAAAAGCTGCAGATCCAATATTTGCAGCTACTGCAAGCACTCATTAGCTTCCCTAGTCCAGATATTCTGTGCTGTCCAGTCACAGACTTTAAAATGTAGCTCCATGAGATGTCTTTGCAAAGCCGATGCTCTTGGCAATTGCCTGCCTCTCGAGTTTAGCAGCACTGAGCTGAACTGCCAGGAAATAAAAGGACTGGTTGTCTAATTGACAGCCGGGGGAGGGGTGTAATCAGGTACATCTTTAAATCTGGTTGAAATCTTCACTTTTTTGTAAAATGGAAAAGAGGACACGCTCTTCACACATAACGCACGCTAAAGTGCTATAGAGATCTGGAGTGTCCCTTTAACTTTTAACACCTCCACAAGAGTCCTACACAACATTAAACCTTGCTCTATCCCAAACCCTTACATTAACCTGAGCCCTAACACTAACCATAACCTTACACTAAAATAGAATGTAATATAAACAGTACATAGGAGACAATAGTAGGGCTCTGGAGACCCAAATCTAAACCAAATGTCACTCTAATAATTTATTATGGCTTTATTTTCCCTTACTACACTGTTCACCTCTATATATTCTGCATATAAATAAATAATTTTGTATTGCTATAATTTATGGAATACACTTTATCAAAGTATTATTATTTTTGCTTCGCTAGTGCATTTTAATTAGCCTGAGTAACTGTCTGTGGAACAGTTTCTATAAACAGCAATAAGGGAGCTTGAGGTAATCAATTCATTTGTAAAATTGTAAGTACAATCAATACTGCAGGGAAGTATTTTTATAAGCAGTTATTAACTCATAAGCTACACTGTATCTCATCTCATTTCAACAGCAGCTGAGGTCTCCATTTTACCCTCGAGACTCCTGCAGGTCCTATTATGAGAATCATAAATAATATGTGCTAATGAGATATGAATTGATTATGTTGGAAAAGCTGACATTTTCATCCATCATTCTAAATGATGTTTAACAATGGATTACCAGCCAGTAATTCCTCTGATATGAGATTAAATAAAATAGCAGGCTGTTTCAGTAGGCTAGCTGTAGGAGATGGCAATAAATCTGTTCAATTACTGTATTACCAATCCGTTTTTCACTGCTAAGGATATTATTATTTCATTTAGACTTGTTCATGCATCATAGATTATTTTATTTCAGTCAGTCAATGAAGGAAACAGCAGTATTTTATTCACTGAACCACAAAGAACTATGGTTGCGGAATATACAGTAAATGTTCATTGGACAAGGTTATTTCGGCATTGGGCACCGATGTCTATTCTATATTGCAGAAATATACATTCTTATCTTCATTTGTTTTCTTGATTACTTAAAACAGACCTTTATAAATAGTTTTAGAAGTGGATTATGTATGAGTAAATTATTGGATAATTCTAGATTTGTAAGTAGCCTGTTATCTAAGAAGTTTATTTTTTCATATCTTTAATGTATAGTCTTATAACCTGTTACTTTATTGAAAGCTCCTCTTCCAAGCCATTCTTTTCTTCTTTATGTTCTAAGTGTTTCCAAGTAGATTTGCTAAAATTGAAAATGTGAAGAGCTAAGGTTTCAAAAAGACATTCCAGATAAGACACCATTAATGTACACCATGATATAATCACAATTATCACTAACATAATCAGTGAACAACACCTGTAACATGCAAACAAGAGGAGAGCAGCATACAAGAGCTTGTCACAGTCTATTTAGACATTTCTCATGCATGCATGTTTAACCCCTTAAGGACACATGACATGTGTGACATGTCATGATTCCCTTTTATTCCAGAAGTTTGGTCCTACATTACAACTGTTTCACATTAATACTAATTTATAACGTGGTGGCTATCATGATGATAAGCACATCATAAACATGGTATTTGATAACTATTTAAAGTCTGCTACTCAGAATGACCAGAACATGTCTAAATACAAAGTTAAAAAGGAGGATGGTGATGAACAGATGATAATCCTGGAAATACATAATTTATAGATAATTATATCATAATTACTTTATCCATCTTTTCATAACTTTGCAACTTAAAGTGCAGCTTCCTAGAGGTATGACATAGGAGAATTTCCCATCATTCCATTGATTCATAACTTCATTAGTTCAAGCAATTGAGTCATATAAAAAGTTATAATAGTGATATACACTGCTACACAAACACCTGTAGAAATACTGTATTTATATAAACCAAGCAATTCACTGTCTTTTATTGAGCTCAGTCGGTCACCATGATCTCACAATCTGTCATAGTCAGGCATAATGTTTGCAAGACTTTCAAGGCACGATTTCTGCTGTACAGCAGGGTTTGAGCAATGCTTGACAGAATCAAACTTAGGTTCAGGCAACATTGAGTTGACCAAAATTAAACATAAACCTAAGTTAAGTGACACTACAAGCACCCAGATAACTTCATCTCAATTACCAGGTTCTGGAAAGGGTACCCCTTCTAGTGAAAGGAGGGAGTAGGAAAAATATTATTTTACAGAAAGAAGCCTGTTGGACATACCTGTTGGATACAGTGACCCCTCATGGTCTCAAAGAGAAGCTTGAATGGATCTGGTTCCTGTAGGTATGTCATTTTGCACCCACCGTATGTGAGTATTTTTCCTACTTTTGGTACTAGTATTTTGTACCTTATACTTGCACTGCACTTTGCACTTTTACTATCTGCACCTTATTTGCCCAGTTCAGCATTATGTATTAGTGAGCTGCTATACCAATGGGTTCCTGTCTTATATAATTTGAGCACTTGTTATTGTGCTATTAATATATATTTTTTATCTACTTCTGTATCAATAAATTACTATTTTAACCAGTATATTTATTATATGGTTCTTTTCCCCCACATATACCTATTTAGTGACTGTGGCGCCCTGTTAATCTGTATACATATTTTTCCTACTATTCTCATTCTTGTTAGGGAAATACATTTGTATATATTATGTGTATATGCAAACTTCACTGTACTTGTATCCACATTGTATTTGAATGGGAGGTGCTTCTGGTGCTTAGAAATTGTTTTACCTATTTATTCCTGCTTGCTTTAGTATAATCTTTCTTAGGGCTTTTCTTTATGCTATTTTTACTGTTGTTTGTGCTTAATTGCGTTAGCCTCCTACCCGGCTTCACATTTTAGTTTTTTGGTAAAGTAATATGCTCTCCAATCTCCTGTGCAGCTAAGAGATCGGTTTTAAGCATTTCTTTATGTTTGTTTATCGTTGCTTAGCAACGTGACATCATGACGCACAATGTTACATATGATGTCATCAGGCACAACGTGGGAAATGCGTCAAGATGGCGGCCGGCGCCCAGGAGGACTCCTATTCTTCACTTTGGGCAGAGAGGGGAGTGGCTTTGGATGTTTTCACGGTCTATTCTGTATATAAATGGGTAAGTGTTCTGTAAGGGGGAGGGACATAATGCATTGACAAAGTGATTAAGTCAGTAGCACCTTGGTTTGTGCACACAGCAACTACTTGCGCTGCCTCTATTTTTTCTATTTTGTACTCTATGTCCACCAACCTTCCTGTTATCCCTGCAAACAAAAACATTGTGGTTATGCAGAACAGCAATGTTTTCATAGCAGAGTCTAAATGCCTCTAGTAGCTGTCACTCTGAAAGCCACTAGAGGCCCTTCTGACAAAATAGCAGAGTAAAATTCTGCTATTCAATCACATGGACTCATCTGATTAGCACAGCATTTTGCTACTCATGCACACTAGTCCCCCAATGCTTTTCTATGGGAAAGCATTTGATTGGTTAAGTTCATCAATGGGGAGGGGCAATCCACCGAGACTGGCATTGAGAGAGTGAATAAGTAAGTAAACTGCCTATTTTACTCCCTACAGGTGTGGGCTGGAGATCTTAATGGACATTATAGTGATAGAAATACACATTTTAAGCACATTGACTAATGGTAGCCACTGAGAATTTGCACATTTTTCACTAAACAATCATGAGTGGTAAGTGTAAAGTTACATACAGGAGCATATTTCAAAATAAGTCATACCATGCTAATGCCGTTAGGGCGCTCTATGCCGTCCCCATTATAATGGTCTTTAAAGCCATTATGGCAGCATAGAAAGCCCCAGCACTTGAGGTGTACTCACCTCCACCACCATCCACTTCTGGGGGACTGCCTGACAACCCAGGCAATAACCCCTCAGCAAATTAGGCATTGCTGTATAGGCAGCAATGCCTGCCATGTGATTGCTCTGAAAGAGCACCACTTCTTACAATGTCATGATAATAAAGTACCCTACATGCAAAGTATGGATCATCTAAAAGATTAGATGTATGTTAACTATCCTTAGAGTACTTCATGCAGAAACTCCATAGAGGCAAAAGAGAGAGAGAGTGAGAGAGACAAGCCTAGGTCAGGGGAAGCCAAAGACAAACAAAGTCAATAAGCTAAGTCAGATCAGGGGCAATGAAGAATAACTAATGAAGTCAAGGTAAAAACCATAAAAACACCAAACAAATAAATGCTCTGTTAGGGCAAACAGGAATCACAAAAATACATCATAGAGGAATTATAAAGGAAGTCCAAGTAGCATTACTTCTGTGTCTCAGAAGTCCTGGTTGCTCTCAGGACGATGCATATATGGGAATGAATGAACTAAACAAGAAGGACTGCTCCCTGCATTAGAATTGACACCAGTTGAAGGATAGACAGCTGGATTGATGGCAGGATCACTGCTCGATGCAGAGAGTCTGAATTGGTCAAGGTTTTACCTAACATCACAAGTATGTTAGTGAATCCAACACTAATCTTGTAAAATTGAAGATTAACGGCATCCAAGATTGCCCTCATTTACATGATTAGATTATAATTTCACTGTAACTTTGTCCAAACAGAACAGCAGTGATTGGCTGAGAACACTAGGGTGGGTTAGTCTATCAACGTCTTCCAGATTAGAAATAAATTACATTTTGTAATAAAATGAGGCTCAGTAGAAAGTCTCCTCTTGGTGCTATGAAAAGCCCTTCTTTTGTCAAACTACTTCTAAACAGTCTGACTAAAAACAAAGGAGTAGTGCCAAGAGATTTTAGGCATGCTAACCATTACACAGAGCAATAGTAGTTTTGTAGCATGTCCCTGTAAACAAATGTTTGGCAGTTTTGGCCTATTGGAAGCCTTCTTATTACTACCTCTGCTAATGTATTGGCAAACAGTATGAATAACTCCGATGAATGCAGCAAACAAAATGGAAAGTCTCATGCTGGTATCACAGATTCGAAGGGTCTTAATGAATTAGTATAATTTCCAATAGCAGCTTTTACTTTCCATGGGAGGATTTATGTGCATTGCCTCAAGTTAAATTACTCCCATAATATTATACAGTGAGTATTTCTCTCTATTTTAGTACAATTTTCTTGTTTCATGCACAATTTCCTCTTTTCGTGTGTCCCACAATAAATGGAAGTTATTGTGCATCCGGGACTTGTTTTGTATTAGCTGCTACTAGTCTTACAGTTAAAATGGAGAAAAAGGAAGGAGAAATACCACATTCTATGCTTTCAACAGACTTCAAATGTACATATGCAAAAGATACTTAATATAATTCCCAAGCCTTATGGATGCTCAGTTTCATCTCCCAGCATAATTACACTGCCAAGTATTAAGCAGTGTTCCATCACTTGTCTTTTCCCCTGCTAAGCAAAGTGCTTTTTGCTTGTTGATTTTATTTATATAGCCATCGTTCATTTCTCTGTGGAAGATTAGGTAGTATAACCCATTAATGACCACATGCAAGATCAGGCAGTTTAACCCTTCAACACCTGTTGATAGCATAGCCCGTCATGCATTAAAAGCACCAGCAAGTCAAATCCCTGCTGGTACCAAGGAGCCCCAGGTATCATTGGATACCCAAGTTCCCTTTGTCAGATGGGGCCACAATTAGTGGCCCCAGACTGAAATTTGAGCTATGTGCTGCACTCAAAGTAAGAGCTGCACACATTATTTAAATCCATTTAAATACCATGGCTGAGCGATCACACCCAGTAGTGGTAACTCTGAATCTGTCCCCAACCAGCCCCAGCTTAAAACAGGGATACCCACGCATCTTTCAATATGTCATATGGGGCCACACTTGGTGGCCCCTTGAATCATTGTGGCTGAGCAAGATTGGTCAGCCATGGTGATTCTGAGTCTGCCCCCAATATGAGGGAGACCCAAGGTCTGAAAAAAAAACCTGACCAGGTCTCACCGGATTACTTTAATTCTCTACTAATTTGTTTCCCCAGAAGTCTGTAATTAATTCTGCTGCCAGCTTGATTTTTCTCTCCTGTCACTCTTCTCAGACTTCACCCCTCTGTCAATCCATACATTAGCTTCCTATATCCTATAGATGTCAATTCAAAATACTAACCATTACCTATAAAGCTCTAAACTCTTTCTTCTGTTATATTTCTCCACTCCGCTGCTCGCACCCATACTGCTAACTCACTCATGCAGGGCTTTTCGCAGACAGCTTCTTTTCCTTTGGAACAGCCTGCCTACCCCCATCAGACCCTTCACCACCCCTTGCCTGTGTGTGTACGTGTGTAATAGGGGCTATACTATATGTGTCTGTATAGACACTGTTTGTGTGAAGTTAGTCGCCAAAATCAAGATGGCTGACAGGCCATGTGACCATTGAACTTTTTGTCACAAAGTATATAGAACCCCATAGGTCGCTATTATTCTGCCATGTTTCAAGAGTTTGTTATTAGCTGTTTGAGTTTTACAGGCATTAGAAAAAAAATCGGCATAATAATAATACAAATATTAAAACATCTTAACAAAAACAATAGGTTAGCCACCTAATTCCACAAAATGAAAGTTCATTCCCCCTCACTTTTCCTTTCCTTTGCCAGGTAGGGGGAATTTTCTTCATGCTGGCCCATAGGACTGATCATTTGATTTCTCACAGCAGGTGCAGACCACCCTTGCTGCTCCCTCTAGCTGGTGCCACATAAAGTATCGGACTTGTGATAGACCATACACCTGGGTACAAATACAAAGAAACTAGTCCTGCGCTCAAACTCCCATTACTCCTGGGCGGCAGCAATGACTATAGTACACATCAGCCAAAATAAATATAGTAAAAACCAAAGGAAAACTAAGTTACCTGCGCTCTTTCCACATCCCTATGTATTTTGGAACAAATTGAGTTTTTTTATTAGTTACCTCCAATTCCCATGAGAAGGTATGCCCACCTGTCACGTCAAGGCAGACCTCTTAGGTGGGTCCTAACTCTAACCATTCACCTTGCTTCCTTGAGCTTCTGGCAAAAATATCTCTAATGAGACAGAAAGGGCTATTTTTTATATACATCCCTACATGCTTATTAACCCTTAATAGGGAACACATGGCATGGGCAGCAGCATTGCAACCTAGCTGTGTGATACAAAAATGAATACAAATACAAAGAAACTAGTCCTGCACTCAAACTCCCATTACTCCTGGGCGGCAGCAATGAATACACATCAGCTAAAATACATTTAGCAAAAACCAAAGAAAAAAAGTTACCTGAGCTCTTTCTACATCCCTATGTATTTTTAAACACATGTCTCATTAGTAGTGTTGTCGCGAACCCGGAATTTTCGGTTCGCGAACGGCGAACGCGAACTTCCGCAAATGTTCGCGAACCGGCGAACCGCGCGAACCGCCATTGACTTCAATGGGCAGGCGAATTTTAAAAACAACAGGGACTCTTTCTGGCCACAATAGTGATGGAAAAGTTGTTTCAAGGGGACTAACACCTGGACTGTGGCATGCCAGAGGGGGATCCATGGCAAAACTCCCATGGAAAATTGCACAGTTGATGCAGAGTCTGCTTTTAATCCATAAAGGGCAGAAATCACCTAATATTGGCACCTGTCCTCAAAGCCCAGCCCTGATACACACTGACACAGAGCAGAATAGAGACTGTTCCCCCTACATAGGGTCACTTGGCAGATATGGATTGACACCTGTCCTCAAAACCCCTGATACACACTGACACAGAGCAGAATAGGGACTGTTCCCCCTACATAGGGTCACTTGGCAGATATGGATTGACACCTGTCCTCAAAACCCCTGATACACACTGACACAGAGCAGAATAGGGACTGTTCCCCCTACATAGGGTCACTTGGCAGATATGGATTGACACCTGTCCTCAAAACCCCTGATACACACTGACACAGAGCAGAATAGAGACTGTTCCCTGTCCACAGAGACCATGATACACACTGAAAAAGAGCAGAATAGGGACTGTTCCCCCTACATAGGGTCACTTGGCAGATATGGATTGACACCTGTCCTCAAAACCCCTGATACACACTGACACAGAGCAGAATAGAGACTGTTCCCTGTCCACAGAGACCATGATACACACTGACACAGAGCAGAATAGAGACTGTTCACCGTCCACAGAGACCATGATACACACTGACACAGAGCAGAATAGAGACTGTTCCCTGTCCACAGAGACCATGATACACACTGACACAGAGCAGAATAGGGACTGTTCCCCCTACATAGGGTCACTTGGCAGATATGGATTGACACCTGTCCTCTAAACCCCTGATACACACTGACACAGAGCAGAATAGAGACTGTTCCCTGTCCACAAAGACCATGATACACACTGACACAGAGCAGAATATGGACTGTTCCCCCTACATAGGGTCACTTGGCAGATATGGATTGACACCTGTCCTCAAAGCCCCTGATACACACTGACACAGAGCAGAATAGAGACTGTTCCCTGTCCACAGAGACCATGATACACAATGACACAGAGCAGAATAGAGACTGTTCACCGTCCACAGAGACCATGATACACACTGACACAGAGCAGAATAGAGACTGTTCCCTGTCCACAGAGACCATGATACACATTGACACAGAGCAGAATAGGGACTGTTCCCCCTATATAGGGTCACTTGGCAGATATGGATTGACACCTGGCCTCAAAACCCCTGATACACACTGACACAGAGCAGAATAGAGACTGTTCCCTGTCCACAGAGACCATGATACACACTGACACAGAGCAGAATAGGGACTGTTCCCCCTACATAGGGTCACTTGGCAGATATGGATTGACACCTGTCCTCAAAGCCCCTGATACACACTGACACAGAGCAGAATAGGGACTGTTCCCCCTACATAGGGTCACTTGGCAGATATGGATTGACACCTGTTCTCAAAACCCCTGATACACACTGACACAGAGCAGAATAGAGACTGTTCCCTGTCCACAGAGACCATGATACACACTGACACAGAGCAGAATAGGGACTGTTCCCCCTGCATAGGGTCACTTGGCAGATATGGATTGACACCTGTCCTCAAAACCCCTGATACACACTGACACAGAGCAGAATAGAGACTGTTCCCTGTCCACAGAGACCATGATACACACTGACACAGAGCAGAATAGAGACTGTTCACCGTCCACAGAGACCATGATACACACTGACACAGAGCAGAATAGAGACTGTTCCCCCTAGATAGGGTCACTTGGCAGGTATGGATTGACACCTGTCCTCAAAGCCCCTGATACACACTGGGGGGAGCTACTGTCCTCCCCAACCCCTGCGCGGTGGGTGGGGGCCATAAATCACAATGGGGTGACCTACTGTCCTCCCCCCCTTGGCCCCCACCCCTGCGCGGTGGGTGGGGGGCATAAATCACAATGCGGGGGCCTACTTTCCTCCCCCCCGGCCCCCATCCCTGCGCGGTGGGTGGGGGGCGTAAATCACAATGGGACGGACCTACTGATAGGAGTGGAGTATTGTTCATATCAGTTTAATACCTTCCGCGTCTCCTATCAGTGGACGTGTAAATGGCAGAGATTTTTAATTGTTGAATCACCTCCCCTTTTTAGGCCAAGGTGGGAAGATGCTTAGACCACTGGTATATTGGTGCCATCTTGGAGGATTTCAATTTTTGGTTTGGTTTTTGAAGCCACAGTGCTGCACCAGTGGGCCTAAAAATTAGGCATGTACACATGCCTGAAGAATTTGGTATTGTTGCAGCCGCTGCTGTAGCAGCGGCCAGAAAAATTGATGTTTGTTTCACAGGCAGAAAGTGCCCTAAAACATGGCGGCTTGAACCCTAGTTGGTGGCGGATAAGTCACGCAAGTCAAACGTCATTCAGAGGTAAAATACAGCAGCGCGTGGACCATTTTTAGCCCAAGGCAGCTCATCTCATCAGCCCTTTTTTAATCGAATGTATCGAATGTAACTGACCAGTGTCAGTCCCTTCGGGATCCATCCCTCATTCATCTTAATAAAGGTGAGGTAATCTAGACTTTTTTGACCTAGGCGACTTCTCTTCTCAGTGACAATACCTCCTGCTGCACTGAAGGTCCTTTCTGACAGGACACTTGAAGCGGGGCAGGCCAGAAGTTCTATCACAAATTGGGATAGCTCAGGCCACAGGTCAAGCCTGCACACCCAGTAGTCAAGGGGTTCATCGCTCCTCAGAGTGTCGATATCTGCAGTTAAGGCGAGGTAGTCTGCTACCTGTCGGTCGAGTCGCTCTCTGAGGGTGGATCCCGAAGGGCTGTGGCGATGCATAGGACTTAAAAAGGTCCGCATGTCCTCCATCAACAACACGTCTTTAAAGCGTCCTGTCCTTGCCGGCGTGGTCGTGGGAGGAGGAGGAGGAGGAGGATGACTTCCACCTCTCCCCCTGTTAGATTCCCGTTGTGCTGTGACATCACCCTTATACGCTGTGTAAAGCATACTTTTTAATTTATTTTGCAAATGCTGCATCCTTTCCGACTTGTTGTAATTCGGTAATATTTCCGCCACTTTCTGCTTATACCGGGGGTCTAGTAGCGTGGACACCCAGTACAGGTCGTTCTCCTTCAGCCTTTTTATACGAGGGTCCCTCAACAGGCAGGACAGCATGAAAGACCCCATTTGCACAAGGTTGGATGCCGAGGTACTCATTTCCCGTTCCTCCTCCTCACTGATGTCATTGAAGGTATGTTCTTCCCCCCAGCCACGTACAACACCACGGGTACCAGATAGGTGACAACAAGCACCCTGGGATGCCTGTTGTGTTTGGTCTTGCTCCTCCTCCTCCTCCTCAAAGCTACAATCCTCCTCTGACTCCTCTTCCTCACAATCCTCTTCCAGCGTTGCCGCAGGTCCAGCAAGCGATGCTGATAAGGCTGTTTCTGGTGGTGATGGTGACCACAACTCTTCCTCTTCCTCTTCACGCTCATCTACAGCCTGATCCAGCACTCTTCGCAGGGCACGCTCCATGAAGAAAACAAATGGTATGATGTCGCTGATGGTGCCTTCGTTGCGACTGACTAGGTTTGTCACCTCCTCAAAAGGACGCATGAGCCTACAGGCATTGCGCATGAGCGTCCAGTAACGTGGCAAAAAAATTCCCAGCTCCCCAGAGGCTGTCCTAGCACCCCGGTCATACAAATATTCATTAACAGCTTTTTCTTGTTGGAGCAGGCGGTCGAACATTAGGAGTGTTGAATTCCAACGTGTAGGGCTGTCGCAAATCAAGCGCCTCACTGGCATGTTGTTTCGCCGCTGGATATCGGCAAAGTGAGCCATGGCCATGTAGGAACGCCTGAAATGGCCACACACCTTCCTGGCCTGCTTCAGGACGTCCTGTAAGCCTGTGTACTTATGCACAAAGCGTTGTATGATCAGATTACACACATGTGCCATGCACGGCACATGTGTCAACTTGCCCAACTTCAATGCCGCTATCAAATTTTTTCCGTTGTCACACACCACTTTGCCGATATCCAGTTGCTGTGGAGTCAGCCACTTTTCCACCTGTGCGTTCAGGGCGGACAGGAGTGCTTGTCCGGTGTGACTCTCTGCTTTCAAGCAAGTCAAACCCAAGACGGCGTGACACTGCCGTATCCGGGATGTGGAATAGTACCTGGGGAGCTGGGGGGGTGCCGTTGATGTGGAGCAAGAAGCAGCGGCACAAGAGGACTCAGCCGAGGAGGTTATGGAAAAGGATGGAGTAGGAGGAGTAGAGGAGGTGGCAGCAGGACTGCCTGCAATTCGTGGCGGTGTCACCAACTCCTCTGCAATGCCACGCATTCCTTGCTTGTCAGCCGTCAGCAGGTTTACCCAATGCGCAGTGTAGGTGATATACCTGCCCTGACCATGCTTTGCAGACCAGGTATCAGTGGTCAGGTGGACCCTTTCCCTAACACTGTGTGCCAGACATGCCATGACTTCCTTTTGCACAATCGAGTACAAGTTGGGGATTGCCTTTTGTGAAAAGAAATTCCGTCCGGGTACCTTCCACTGCGGTGTCCCAATAGCTACAAATTTTTTGAACGCCTCAGACTCAACCAGATTGTATGGTAAAAGCTGGCGGGCTAATAGTTCGGACAAGCCAGCTGTCAGACGCTGGGCAAGGGGGTGACTTGGTGACATTGGCTTCTTACGCTCAAACATGTCCTTGACAGACACATGACTGTGGGCAGATGAGCGGGAACTGCTCAAGGCGGGAGACGGAGTGGCGGATGGTTGAGAGGGGGCAAGAAGGACAGCAGTGGTTGACGTGGCTGAAGATGCTGGACCAGGAGGAGGATGGCGGCTTAGAGTAGGCGTGCTGCTTGTACTCATGTGTTGATCCCATAGGCGTTTGTGATGTGAGATCATGTGCCTACGCAAAGCAGTTGTACCTAGGTGGGTGTTGGACCTCCCACGACTCAGTTTCCTTTGGCACAGGTTGCAAATGGCATCGCTGTTGTCAGAGGCAGACACACAAAAAAAATGCCACACTGCTGAGCTCTGCAATGACGGCATTCTGGTGGTGGACACAGCATGCGTTGATTGGCGTGCTGTCGGGCTGACCCCGGGTGCCGATGCATGCTGTCTGACTGTGCCACTAGCTCCTTGCGACGACCCCCCCTGCTTCCAACTCGTCTCCTCCTCCTCTCTGTCTCCCCATCTGAACTTTTGCCCTGTTCTTCTTCTTGCCGGGCGGGCACCCACGTGACATCCATGGACGCATCGTCATCATCAACCGCTTCGCTTGTATCTGACAACTCAGAAAAGGAAGCAGCAGCGGGTACAACATCATCATCATCACACCGTACCTCCATGTGTTTAATGCTGCCTGCCTGAGACATATCCCTGTTATCTACATCCTCTAGCAATAATGGTTGCGCATCACTCATTTCTTCAAACGGGTGTGTGAATAACTCCTCTGACATACCAAGTAAAGCGGCTGTGGTGCTAGTTTTGGTGGTGACGGCAGGCGGGTGAGTGGTATCTTGAGAGGTGCCTGAAGCTAAGCTGGAGGAGGATGGTGCGTCAAGGTTCCGAGCTGAGGCTGTACAAGATTGGGTGTCCTGTGTTAGCCAGTCAACTAAGTCCTCAGAACTTTTCCAGTTCAGGGTATGTGGCTTCTGAAAACTGGGCATTATTCTAGGGCAAAAGGGAATCACAGCACCACGACCACGACGGCCCCTGCGGGGTGGCCTGCCTCTGCCTGTCATTTTTTTTGGGATTAGTGGTACTATGCGTGCAAGCTACTGTGAGACCAGATATGATTGGCAATGTGCACTGGAACAGTTCTGCAGAGCACACGCTGAAGGAAGGACTGACAGAGCCGCTTAAAGACAAGTAACTGCTATTCAATCTATAACAGTGAAAAACAAATTTTTGTTTTAAAAGCACGCTAAAGAGACACCAGATATGATTGACAACTGTCAAAGCACGCTGGCACAGGTCTGCAGAGCACACGCTGAAGTAGGCCTGACACCCAGATGCTTGCAGACAACTAACTGATCTTCTATTACAGTGAAAAAAAATGATTTCTTTAAAATCTAAAGCTTAAGCTATTGTTAAAACAGATATGAGTGGTGGCACTGGGCAAGTGGGCACAGTATCCAATGTGAACCTCACACAGAAGCTGGCAGGCAGGCAACTGCTCTTCTATTACAGTGAAAAAAAAATATTTATTTTAAATGTAAAGCTTAACCAATTGTTAAAACAGATATGAGTGGTGGCACTGGGCAAGTAGGCACAGTATCCAATGTGAACCTCACACAGGAGCTGGCAGGCAGGCAACTGCTCTTCTATTACAGTGAAAAAAAAATATTTATTTTAAATGTAAAGCTTAACCAATTGTTAAAACAGATATGAGTGGTGGCACTGGGCAAGTGGGCACAGTATCCAATGTGAACCTCACACAGAAGCTGGCAGGCAGGCAACTGCTCTTCTATTACAGTGGAAACAAAATTTTGGTTGTAAAAGCACGCTATAGAGACACCAGATATGAGTGGCAACTGTCAAAGTACGCTGGCAGGGTTGTGCAGGGCACACGCTGAAGGAAGGCCTGACAGAGCCGCTTGAAGGACACTGACTGTCTGCTATTAGCTTACACTGGAAACCTTTTTTCTTTGTAAAAGCACGCTAAAGAGACACCAGATATGATTGGCAACTGTCAAAGCACGCTGGCACAGGTCTGCAGAGCACACGCTGAAGTAGGCCTGACACCCAGATGCTTGCAGACAACTAACTGATCTTCTATTACAGTGAAAAAAAATGATTTCTTTAAAATCTAAAGCTTAAGCTATTGTTAAAACAGATATGAGTGGTGGCACTGACTGTTCAAATGGGCAAGGCATCCAACCTGACACAGAAGCTGGCAGGCAGGCAACTGCTCTTCTATTACAGTGAAAAAAAATAATTTATTTTAAATCTAAAGCATAACCAATTGTTAAAACAGATATGAGTGGTGGCACTGGGCAAGTGGGCACAGTATCCAATGTGAACCTCACACAGAAGCTGGCAGGCAGGCAACTGCTCTTCTATTACAGTGAAAAAAAAATATTTATTTTAAATGTAAAGCTTAACCTATTGTTAAAACAGATATGAATGGTGGCACTGGGCAAGTAGGCACAGTATCCAATGTGAACCTCACACAGATGCTGGCAGGCAGGCACCTGCAATTACATTACACAGGAAAAAAAAAAAAAAAAGCAGCCTGATGTTCTAGCCCTAAAAAGGGCTTTTTGGGGTGCTGTCCTTACAGCAGAGATCAGATGAGTCCTTCAGGATTGTAGTGGACACTGAATACCCTAGCCTAGCTATCAATTTCCCTATCTAATCAGCAGCAGCTAAACTTTCCCTCCTCTCACTAAGCATGCAGCTTCAGAATGAATCGAAAATGGATGCTGGGAGGGAGGTTGGAGGGTGTGGAAGGGAGGGAGTGCTGCTGATTGGCTGGAATGTGTCTGCTGACCGAGAGGCACAGGGTCAAAGTTTGCCCAATGACGACAAATAGGGGGCGGATCGAACTGCGCATGTGTCCGCCCGCCGTGGCGAACGCAAACATGCTAATTTCGCCGGGAACTGTTCGCCGGCGGACAGTTCGGTACATCACTACTCATTAGAGATATTTTTGCCAGAAGCTCAAGGAAGCAAGGCGAATGGTTAGAGTTAGGACCCACCTAAGACCCACCTAAGAGGTCTGCCTTGACGTGGCAGGTGTGCATACCCTCTCATGGCCATTGGAGGTAACTAAAAACCTCCATTTGTTTAAAAATACATAGGGATGTGGAAAGAGCACAGGTAACTTTTTTTATTTGGTTCATACACCTGGGTAGTCCCGTGAAGGAGATCTTTAATCACCCTACCAGCTGGGAAGTATCACAGTTCCCTCTTTGGTCGACAGGGGATATTATTTGATCTCCCCACCATGCATCTGCCATTTTAAATAGAGACCAATTTTTGGATCCTGCATTCCTTCGTCCCTGAGAAGAACAAATCGTTCCCACACATTTAGGCTGTAGCATCAGTGAATGTCCTTCATTGTGGGAAACAAAAACTGGGTTCTAGATGCAACAGGAGTAATTTAATTTGAAAAACACATTTCCCCAAAATTTAATGAGTGGAATTGGTAATATGGTCATCAATTGCCCACTCATGTTTTCCTTTCATTTTTGAAAGAAACATAAATAAATAAATAAATAAATATATTTTTTTATTATATACACTGCTCAAAAAAATAAAGGAAACACTTAAACAACACAATGTAACTCCAAGTCAATTACACTTCTGTGAAATTAAACTGTCCACTTAGGAAGCAACACTGAGTGACAATCAATTTCACATGCTGTTGTGCAAATGGGATAGACAACAGGTGGAAATTATAGGCAATTAGCAAGACACCTCCAATAAAGGAGTGGTTCTGCAGGTGGTGACCACAGACCACTTCTCAGTTCCTATGATTCCTGGCTGATGTTTTTGTCACTTTTGAATGCTGGCAGTGCTTTCACTCTAGTGGTAGCATGAGATGGAGTCTACAACCCACACAAGTGGCTCAGGTAGTGCAGCTCATCCAGGATGGCACATCAATGCGAGCTGTGGCAAGAAGGTTTGCTGTGTCTGTCAGCGTAGTGTCCAGAGCATGGAGGCGCTACCAGTACATCAGGAGATGTGGAGGAGGCCGTAGGAGGACAACAACCCAGCAGCAGGACCGCTACCTCCGCCTTTGTGCAAGAAGGAAATGGAGGAGCACTGCCAGAGCTCTGCAAAATGACCTCCAGCAGGCCACAAATGTGTATGTGTCTGCTCAAATGGTCAGAAACAGACTCCATGAGGGTGGTATGAGGGCCCGACGTCCACAGGTGGGGGTTGTGCTTACAGCCCAACACCGTCCAGGACTTTTGGCATTTGAGAACACCAAGATTGGCAAATTCGCCACTGGCGCCCTGTGCTCTTCACAGATGAAAGCAGGTTCACACTGAGCACATGTGATAGACGTGAGAGAGTCTGAAGACGCATGGAGAACGTTCTGCTGCCTGCAACATCCTCCAGCATGGCCGCTTTGGCAGTGGGTCAGTAATGGTGTGGGGTGGCATTTCTTTGGGGGGCCACATAGCCCTCCATGTGCTCGCCAGAGGTAGACTGACTGCCATTAGGTACCGAGATGAGATCCTCAGACCCCTTGTGAGACCATGTGCTGGTGCGGTTGGCCCTGGGTTCCTCCTAATGCAAGAGAATGCTAGACCTCATGTGGCTGGAGTGTGTCAGCAGTTCCTGCAAGACGAAGGCATTGATGCTATGGACTGGCCCGCCCATTCCCCAGACCTGAATCTAATTGAGCACATCTGGGACATCATGTCTCGCTCCATCCACCAACGTCACGATGCACCACAGACTGTTCAGAAGTTGTCAGATGCTTTAGTCCACGTCTGGGAGGAGATCACTTGGGAGACCATCCACCACCTGATCAGGAGCATGCACAGGCATTGTAGGGAGGTCATAGAGGCACGTGGAGGCCACACACACTAGTGAGTCTCATTTTGACTTGTTTTAAGGACATTACATCAAAGTTGGATCAGCCTGTAGTGTGTTTTTCCACTTTAATTTTGAGTGTGACTTCAAATCCAGACATCCATGGGTTGAAAATTTTGATTTCCATTTTTTAATTTTTGTGTGATTTTGTTGTCAGCACATTCAACTATGTAAAGAACAAAGTATTTCAGAAGATATTTAATTCATTCATATCTAGGATGTGTTATTTTTTTGTTTTCTTTATTTTTTGAGCAGTGGATATATATATGCATATACATTTAAATTCTACATATATATTTATGTAATATTTTTAAATTTTCAAGTAATTTTATTCATTACAATTTAAGGGACCTGCCTGTCAACCAGGCAGAAAGTCCAGATAATTTAGTTTGCCATCCCTATATTTAACTCTGTAGCTCTACATAATTTGTTTTCTGCACTTTCAGAGTGTAATGGTGTTGTGGAGAGAGGAACTGAGGGTAGTGGTGTTGTGGAGAGAGGCATTGAGGCTAGTGGTGTTGTGGAGAGAGGCATTGAGGCTAGTGGTGTTGTGGGGAGAGGCACTGAGGCTAGTGGTGTTGTGGGGAGAGGCACTGAGGCTAGTGGTGTTGTGGGGAGAGGCACTGAGGCTAGTGGTGTTGTGGAGAGAGGCACTGAGGCTAGTGGTGTTGTGGAGAGCGGCTTGGAGACTATGGTGAGGCCTAATAGAAAGCAGTTGTTGTTGGGGGATTCCATCATAAGAGGTGTGGAGATGGACAATGGTGGTCTTGTGAGGTGTATCCTGGAGCTACTGCTCACAGAGACAGGAGACGTATATGTAATATTGTTAAGCGAGCAAAGCAGGTAGGGGAATTGGATGTACTTGTCCATCTAGGGACAAATGACTTGGCTTGCAATGAGGTTTCAGAGGTTAAGGAAGTTTTTTGTGTTTTTGCCAATGATCTACGGCAGGTTGCTTCCACACTGTCATTCTCTGAAGTTCTGCCTGTGCATAACACTCAGAACGACAGGCAGATGCATATTTGGGACTTTAACTTGTGGCTTGGTGAATGGTGTCGGGAGCAAGGATTTGGCTGTATTTCTCATGGTAGCTCTGTTTGGAATGGAAATAAACTGTACAAAAAAGATGGTTTGCATCTTTCTCAAAAGGGAACAAATGTTCTCAGTGAGCAGTTCAGAGTTTTTGCTTGGATTTATTTAAACTAGGTGGGGGGGGGGGGACAAAAGGGTGATATAACATAAATCCAATTGTCCCCCAAAACAAGGACAGAATGTGCCTGTAGCAAGTGTGTTAAAAAATTATAAGCTTAGAGTCATGTTTACAAATGCTAGCAGTTTAGGGAATAAGATCCATGAACTTGTGGCAATAATGGCAACTGATAGTGTAGATTTAGTCGCTGTTACTGAGACATGGTATAATGAGAAAAATGACTGGGACATAGCAATACCAGGGTACACTTTATATCTAAAAGACAGGGAAGGCAGGAAAGGGGGAGGGGTGGCCCTGTATGTGAAGGATAGCATAAAATCTAGCCTAATAAAAGTTAGTGAGGCGAACATAGAGTCCGTTTGGGTTACGTTAGAATTTTGTAATCACACAGTAACTCGTATAGGTGTGATTTGTAAGGCCCCCAGGACAAATTGAAGAGTTAGAAAATCTACTAGTTGTGACAATGAAGGAGGAAGTTATCATCATGGGTGACTTTAATCTTCCTGATGTGAATTGGAAAACAAAAATAGCTGCTTGTGCCAGGAACACACATATTCTAAACTCCCTACTGGAATTGTCTCTAAAACAAGTCGTTGAGGAGCCAACTTGTCAAGAGGCCATACTAGATTTAGTGTTAACAAATGGAGATTTGGTATCCGATATTACTGTAGGTGAAAGTTTAGGATCCAGTGATCATCAGTCAGTGTGGTTTAATATAAGAACAGTGACTGAGTCACACCACACAAAAACAAAAGTTTTAGACTTTAGAAAAACAGACTTTTCTAAAATTAGAATATGTGTAAAGGAGTCATTATCAGACTGGAGCAATTTAAATGGCGTCCAAGAGAAATGGGATTATTTAAAAGTTGCACTACTGAAGGCAACAGAAAATTGCATTAGGCTTGTCAGTAAAAGCAAAAAATTCAAGAAACCACTGTGGTACTCCGCAGATGTGGCCAAAATAGTAAAAAACAAAAAGCTAGCATTTAGTAATTATAAAAAAAAACAGAGTGAGGAAGACAGAATGATCTATAAGATTAGGCAGAAAGAGGCTAAGAAAGTTATGAAGCTTCCAAATCACACACAGAAGAGAAAATAGCACAGTCAGTAAAAAGGGGGACAAAACTTTTTTTAGATACATAAATGAGAAAAGAAAAGTAAAACAAGGATTAGTTAGATTAAAAACAAAAGAAGGCATAAAACACTATCTTGTAACACGCTACTGCAACAACCGCATGCTAAAATACTTATACTAAGCTTGTTTTCTCTTGATAACCATCATACAAAAAAAAAAAATGTGCATCTATTTTATATGCCACAACTGTTATACTCTGTCTATGTTGAAACATGCTACTGCTGTTGGGGCATGGCATAAAAGCTTGTTATATTAACTCATGCACAGAAAAATAAAGAATTTAAAAAAAAAAAAAAAAAAAAGAAGGGAGGTATGTAGAAGAGGATAAAGGTCTAGCTGACTGCCTCAATGAATATTTTTGTTCAGTATTTACAGATGAAAATGAAGGAAAGGGACCTCAGTTAAGAAAATGATAAATGAGTCATTTATTACACGTGAGTTTACAGAGGAAGAGGTTCTAGTTCAACTGTCAAAAGTAAAGATAAATAAGTCAATGGGACCTGATGGAATACACACAAAGCTATTAAAAGAGCTTAGTGGTGTACTAGCAAAACCATTAACAGATTTATTTAACCAATCATTGATAACAGGAGTAGTCCCAGAAGATTAGAAGTTGGCGAATGTTGTGCCCATTCACAAGAAAGGTAATAGGGAGGAGTCGGGCAACTATAGGCCAGTAAGCCTTACTTCAGTAGTGGGGAAAGTGATGGAAACCATGTTAAAGGATAGGATTGTTGAACATCTAAAAACACATGGATTTCAAGATCAGAGACAACATGGGTTTGTCACCAGTGGGGTACCTCAGGGATCTGTACTTGGACCCATTCTCTTTAATATTTTTATTAGTGATATTGCAGAAGGTCTTGATGGTAAGGTATGTCTTTTTGCTGATGATACTAAGATATGTAACAGTGTTGATGTTCCAGGAGGGATAAGCCAAATGGCTAATGATTTAGGTAAACTAGAAAAATGGTCAGAGTTGTGGCAACTGACATTTAATGTGGATAAGTGCAAGATAATGCATCTTGGACGTAAAAACCCAAGGGCAGAGTACAGAATATTTGATAGAGTCCTAACCTCAACATCTGAGGAAAGGGAATTAGGGGTGAGTATTTCTGATGACTTAAAGGTAGGCAGACAATGTAATAGAGCAGCAGAATATGCTAGCAGAATGCTTGGTTGTATAGGGAGAGGTATTAGCAGTAGAAAGAGGGAAGTGCTCATGCCATTGTACAGAACACTGGTGAGACCTCACTTGGAGTATTTTACGCCGTACTGGAGACCGTATCTTCTGAAGAATATTGATACCTTAGAGAGAGTTCAGAGAAGGGCTACTAAACTGGTTCATGGATTGCAGGATAAAACTTACCAGGAAAGGTTAAAGGATCTTGGAGGAAAGACGAGACAGGGGGGATATGATAGAAACATTTAAATACATAAAGGGAATCAACACAGTAAAGGAGGAGACTATATTTAAAAGAAGAAAAACTACCACAACAAGAGGACATAGTCTTAAATTAGAGGGACAAAGGTTTAAAAATAATATCCGGAAGTATTACTTTACTGAGAGGGTAGTGGATGCATGGAATAGCCTTCCAGCTGAAGTGGTAGAGGTTAACACAGTAAAGGAGTTTAACCCCTTAAGGACACATGACATGTGTGACATGTCATGATTCCCTTTTATTCCAGAAGTTTGGTCCTTTAGGGGTTAAGCATGCGTGGGTTAGGCATAAGGCTATCCTAACTATAAGTTAAGGCCAGGGACTAATGAAAGTATTTAGAAAATTGGCAGACTGGATGGGCCGAATGGTTCTTATCTGCCGTCACATTCTATGTTTCTATGTTTCTATGTTAACTTTCCAGGACACCATAAAACCTATACATTGAAATTTGTGAATTTGGCTATATTGCTTTTGAGACTGTATGGTAGCCCAGGAATGAGACATACCGTTTGCAAAAGTAGACAACCCAAGGTATTGCAAATACCTCAAAGGGTATGTTGAGTCTTTTTAGTTTCCACTTAGTCACAAACGCTGGCCAAAGCTAGCGTTCAAATTAGTTTTTTGCATTTCTTACACATAAACAAATATGAACACTAACTTTGGACAGTGTGTGTGATTAAGTGGCTACTAAAAAAGACTGTAAATTCCCCATTTGTAATACCTTGGGTTGTCAACTTTTGCAAATGGTATGCAATCATGGGGAAAAGTTTCAATGTGAAATAAACTGAAATGCAAGCCTTATATTTGACTCTGTAACTTTCAAAAAAAATCACTATAACATCTGCATATGGTGGGGACTGTTATACTGTGTGAAAAATGCAAAAACAGTACTTTCACTGACGATATCATGGTTGTGATCAGTGGCGTACATACCGGGGTCGCAGGGGTCGCGGCTGCGACCGGGCCCGGCCCACCAGGGGGCCCGGCCGCCCTGCGACCCAGGTATGTACTCACTGGGCCAGCCTCTTCTCCTGGGGGGCCCAGGAGCCGGCCACCTCCGGGCCCCCCGAGGCTGGCCCTGCTTACACCCGGCGGGCAGTCAGGCTGGCGGGCGCGCGAGGGAGCACTCTCCCCTGAGTGCTCCCTCTTCAGCTCCCTCGCGCACCGCACTGAAACCGGAGCCGGAAGATGACGTCATCTTCCGGCTCCGGCATCAGTACGCGGCGCGCGAGGGAGCTGAAGAGGGAGCACTCAGGGGAGAGTGCTCCCTCGCGCGCCCGCCAGCCTGACTGCCCGCCGGGTGACACCACTGGACCCCAGGGAATCCCCTCAGCTCTCCCACAGGTAAGGAGGCTGGGGGGATTAAATAGAAAAAAAAAAAACCCCAAAAAACGCGTGTGTGTGTGTGTGTGTGTGAGAGAGTGTATGTTAGTGAGTGTGTGTTAGTGTGAGTGTGTGTTTGTGTGAGTGTGTTAGTGTATGTTAGTGTGTGTGTGTGTGTGAGTGTATGTTAGTGAGTGTGTGTTAGTGAGTGTGTGTTAGTGTGAGTGTGTGTTTGTGTGAGTGTGTTAGTGTATGTTAGTGTGTGTGTGTGTGTGAGTGTATGTTAGTGAGTGTGTGTTAGTGTATGTTCGTTAGTGTGTGTGTGTGTGTGAGTGTATGTTAGTGAGTGTGTGTTAGTGAGTGTGTGTTAGTGTGAGTGTGTGTTTGTGTGAGTGTGTTAGTGTATGTTAGTGTGTGTGTGTGTGTGAGTGTATGTTAGTGAGTGTGTTAGTGTATGTTCGTTAGTGTGTGTGTGTGTGTGTTAGTGTGAGTGTGTTAGTGTATGTTAGTTAGTGTGTGTGTATGTTAGTGAGTGTGTGTGTATGTTAGTGAGTGTATGTTCGTTAGTGTGTGTGTGTGAGTGTGTGTTAGTGTGAGTGTATGTTAGTGTGTGTGTGAGTGTGTTAGTGTATGTTAGTTAGTGTGTGAGTGAGTGTGTGTTAGTGAGTGTGTTAGTGTATGTTAGTGAGTGTGTGTGTGTGAGTGTATGTTAGTGAGTGTGTGTGTGTGTTTGTGTTAGTGTGTGTGTGAGCGTGTGTTAGAGTGTGTGTGTGTAAGTGTTAGAGTGTTTGTCTTAGTGTTAGAGTGTGTGTGTGTGTTAGTATTAGAGTGTGTGTGTGTTAGTGTGTGTGTTGGAGTGTGCGTGTTAGTGTTAGAGTGTGTGTCTGTGTGCGTCTGTTAGTGAGTGTGTATGTATGTTTGTCACTGAGTGTGTGTCTGTCAGTTAATGTGTGCGTGTGTGTCTTAAGCACTTACCTTTCTCCAGCGCTGGACTCCCTTGGCGCTGGGGATCTCTCCGCCCCGATCCGCCTCTCAGCTCCGAATGCGCATGCGTGGCAAGAGCCACGCGCGCATTCAAACCGCCAATAGGAAAGCATTACTCAATGCTTTCCTATGGACGTTCAGCGTCTTCTCACTGTGATTTTCACAGTGAGAAACGCAGAAAATCCTCTAGCGGCTGTCAATGAGACAGCCTCTAGAGGCTGGATTAACCCTCAGTGAAACATAGCAGTTTCTCTGAAACTGCTATGTTTTCAGCTGCAGGGTTAAAACTAGAGAGACCTGGCACCCAGACCACTTCATTGAGCTGATGTGATCTGGGTGTCTGTAGTGGTCCTTTAAGTGTATGTGTTTATGCATGCACTGGCGTACATAACGTGGTCGCAGGGGTCGCAGCCCTGCGACCAGGTGCCCGCCGCCATGTGTTGCGGCCCCAGCCCGCGCAGAGTAAGCGCGCGCGGGGGGGGGGGGGGGGGGGGCCACGGATCAGTTTTCGCACCGGGGCCCCATGGGTTGTGTGTACGCCACTGGTTGTGATACATCTAAGTGTTTTGAAACACTAATATATTTGTATTCAGCTAAATCTCCTGAATATAACAGTACAACAAAGGTAAAAGCAGGCAATGTATGTCTGTTGGACTGTGTCTCCCTCAATAGCTGCAATCAAAGTATCTGAAACAGTGGTGCCTAATCGGTATATCCCCAGATGTTGTAGGACTACAGCTCACATAATGCGTTGAATATAAAGCACCCCTTCCTGTCTCATTGGAGATTCTTGGCTGATATCAGCAAATCTAATGGCTAGTGTAGGACTCACCTTTTGGGGCTTGCCTTGACATGGCAGGTGAGCTTATATTCAAATGGCCATTGGAATAAAACTAAAGATTCTCCATTTTGTTTAAATGTACATAGGGATTTAGGCCTGAGCGCAGGTAACGTTCTCTTTGTTTTTACTATGTATTTTGAGCTGTTGGATACCAAGCTACTGCTGCTGTAAGCGCGGTGCTTTATCTTTGTGTTTGTTTCGATGTTTATATCACACAGCTATGTTACATTGCTGCCAGCCTCCCCATGTTTGTCTTATTAAGAGTTTATAAGTATGTAGGGGTAGCACCCCTTCCTGTCTCAACAGAGAAATTTGCCTTTTAGCTGATACCAGCAAGGTGATTCGTATGTGTTATAGCCCTATTCAGGGTTAATAAGTATGTAGGGGTTTATAAAACACCCCTTCATGTTTCATTAGAGATGTTTACACTTTGTCTGATACCATCAAAGTTTTTTGTATGTGTAGAAGCCCTATAAAGGGTTAAATGGGAAAGGGTTTATAAAATACCCCTTCCTGTCTCACTGGAGATTCTTGGCTGAAATCAGCATATCTAATGGCTAGTGTAGGACTCACCTTTTGAGGCTTGCCTTGACGTGGCAGGTGTGCTTATATATTCAAATGGCCATTGGAATAAAACTAAAGAGCCTCCATTTTGTTTAAATGTACATAGTGATTTAGGCCAGAGCACAGGCAATGTTCTCTTTGTTTAAGCTGTTTATTGTCCCTGCCTTAATTTTTTTTTTTTTTATCTGACTATTCTGTCTCTGCTGTGGTGTACATAAATAAATGCTTAATAAAAAAGGTCTAATAAAATATATGTGAATACTATTATCTCAAATTCAACAAAATATATAACAAAATACATGAAAAAAAACCCACACATCTTCATCTGTGCAAATCCAACATATCTCAATATCTATGTGTGGAAGTGTATATTTTAATAGGCATTTAACTATATACTGTAACTAACAGAATAGAAATTTGCATTTGTCCACCTGAGTAAATGCTTTTCATTTTTCTGGAGAAGTGGTGTCAGAACCTCTGGGTCCAAATGTCATATTGGGCAGAGAGCCCCTATGCTCTGACGTCATGCTCAGCCGTGTTAAAGGGATGCCACAGCAATTTTTTATTGCTCAGTAATTTTGTCACCTTGCGATACAAAGTTGCCATTTGAGCTCCCTCTTCACTGATATAATGTGAACCAGACCCTTGCTTGTTATACTGACTGCTGACTTCTCCAACCCTTTGAAAATCAGACTGTTACCTGACTAACCCCTTGCTTGCTGATTCTTAAAGTTTGCTTATTTCACTCTGCCTGCTGTTTGCTTCAATTTAATAAATACAAATACCTTCTGAAATTGCAATCACTCTCACTACAACTATCTGGGTAGTCTACATTATCCATATAAGTATAAAAAAAAAATAATTGATCTATATTATTAGATTTTTGTTTTATATACAATTAACAATTAGTATTCTATCTAAATGAAAACATGTTTCACATATTTATGCTTTTTTATAAATGTGATGAATAATGATAGAAAAAATACTAAAGTAAGACATGTAATTATTTAATGTTGTTGGAACTAATTTTAATTGTTTTGACAATGAATTGTGAAAGAGAAAAGTCTTCATTAAAAATATAAATAAAACAATTAATTAATAAAAAAAAAAACGTAAAGTCAACACAACCCTCCTTTCCAAATCCCAGAGAGAAATCAGACCTGAGAGTTCTATAACAAGTTTTTGACGTATGCGGTGATGAAAAAAAAAATCAATTATTTCCCTTGGGGATGGCAGATTCTATAGTACAAATAACATGACATTTTTGGGTCTATTTATCTAATTGGAAACAAAATTGTCAGTAATCATTGGACCCTAACAAAAAGTGGCAAGTGGCTCATTTTCATTTTTATTTGTTTTCCAATTCTAAAATTGTATTTATAATTGCTGCCTAAAGTTTAGAATTACACAAATAATAAAATTAAATAAAAAATAGGTATCCAAAATACAACTGGGTAGAAGGCATTATTTCACTAAATTATTATTTTCAAATATATTTTATTAATTCTTATTTAATATTAGCATAAAAATACTTACTAAAGAAATACCAATTTATTGTATTTATCACTTGACCTAATTATGTCCTTAAAACATTTTCAAAAAAATTAACTATTCTCACAAAACACTTTAAAACAGAAAATTAAAAAAAGTTATACAAACTGGTAATGAAATACAATATAAAATTAAAGGAAATTGTTGTGGAAATTATTTTTTCTTTAAGAGCCACTGCGGGTTATAAAAGCTAAGGGATGCATCTGACACAGCATCATGCACAAACATAGCCTTGCTGTTTTTGCTTTTATTTTTACATTATTAAAAAACATATATATATCTATCTAACTTCAAAATAATGTAAACATAAAAGCAAATAATAGGCAAGGATGACCAGTAGGGTGATAAATTATGGCAATTCTTAATGGAGTATGTTTAATTAGGCAGACAATGAACTTAAAACAAAGGAAAATATAACGTAGGGGTAGGAAAGTTTGAGTCAAAAGTAAATTGTGGGGAAGAAAGATGCTTACACTGCCTCCTTTACCGTTGTTGAGTCGAGGAGTATGGGATAGTTGTAGACCACCAAAGCATAAAGAAGCAGGATAAGCACTAACAGAGTGGGACAACCAGGTCTCAGTGTGTGCTAGTAGGGTAAGAAAATTTGTGTACTGGAATGAGGTTCATATGATTTCTGGTTCACTTGGTGTGAGAAGAAGAGGTGAAGGGCCCTGGCTTGGGATAAACATCACCAGCTGCTATAAGCAGGAGAAGAGACTAGATGAAAGTGGGTTTTGTATGGATGGGATGCATGCTGGAGCGTTGCTATAGCCATAGCTTTACTTGCTATATATGCATATAGGCAGCCTGGGCCCACTACTGCAGGCTACAGTGTACAGTGACAGCACTGGAGCGTTGCCATAGCCATAGCTTTACTTGATATATATGCATATAGGCATCCTGGGCCCAACTACTTCAATAACCATGCTCTTTCAACAACCAAAACACCCTTTTCACACATTTAGCTCTCTTCTTCGCCCCGGTTGCTACTAACTTAACTGCTACAAACTTCGCACATCACTTCACTTAAAAGATATCCAATATCAGGGAAGATATCTCTAACCTCTCTTCTACCCCTACCAATACTTCCCCCCAACCCAACTCCCTCCTCTATTTTACGTGTACTCGCACTCTAGAGGTTTTGCTCTGCTTCAGTCTTCCTGCCCCACCACTTGCCCCCTTGATTCTATTTACTCACATCTAATTCATGCTCTGTCTCCTTCTTTTGCTCTGCTCCTCACTAAAATATTTAATCTCTGCCTCTCCACTGGCATATTTCCTTCACCATTCAAGCATGCAACTGTAACTCCTATTCTACAAAAGTCCAACCTTAGCCATCCAACTACCGGCCTATCGCACTACTACCATATGCCTCAAAGATCCTTGAGTGAGTCGTTTACGTGAGATTGACCAACTTCTTGAATCCAACTCTCTTTTTGACCTGCTTCAGTCTGGATTCCATGCTCATCACTCTGTCGAAATGGCCTTGACTAAAGTATTCAATGATTTAATTGCTGCTAAATCCAGTGGTCACTACTGTCAGGATCATTAACAACTTCTCATCCTCCCTAATCTACAAGAATATGTAATTTTTCTTGGTTCTCCCCCTACCTTCCCTACCCACTCACTTTTTTAGTGTTTATTTTCTGGCTCTTCCTCTTCCCCAAGATTCTGTCCTTGGTCCCTTACTGTTCTCAATCTTTACTCCCTCCCTTGGTAAACTCATCAGCTTCTTTGGTTTCCAATTTGCATCTGACTGCCTTTCTGCTACTTCTAACTGGATATCTGTTCACTTCTTTAAACTTAACCTGTTTTAAACAGTGTTGCTACTCTCATGTCTGTCTCCTTCCAAGTCAATGGCACTACCATCAGGTCTACCTCGCAGGTTTGCTGCCTAAGTGTTCTCTTTGACTCCAGCCTCACCTTTATCCCTCATGTCCAGTTAGTCACCAAATCCTGCTGCTTCTATCTCAAAAACATAGCTAACATCCATTCCTATCTAAGGCCAGATGCAGCTAAGGTGGTGGTCCATGCTGCTATCTTCTCTCGCCTTGACTACTACAATACCCTTTTCAGTGGTCTTACACATTCACAGCTTGCCCTGCTAAGTCTATAAAGAATGTGGCGGCAAGGCTCATCTTCCTGTTCATCCACATTTCCCAAATCCCCACCCTGTCAGTTTTGAACCAGTGATGGGTTTTTTAAAGTTTTTAAAACTCTGGTACTTACTTACAAATATCCACATAACACTTCTCCTATCTTCCTATCCTCACTAATGTGCATGTACATCTCCTCCAGGCCCCCATGCTCTGCCAAAGACTTGTGTCTATCTTCTGATCACACTTGCACCTCTGATGTCCCCTTTCAAGACTAAGCACCCGACTCCCTTAGAATCTCACCCAATCCCCATTCCTTAAAAAAAATAAAAAAAAATAATAATAATTGAAAACTCTTCTCTATGAAAGCATATCAATTGAAAAGTTAACAGAATTCCCTCCCTGCACCTTGGTTTGTCACCTTGCTTCCTCTCCTGTAACTGTGTCATCCAATCCCTCCTCCCCAAAACGAAGAGTTCATTGTTAACTATTCTAGCAATATACTTATCCCATACATGAAATACATCATACCCTAAGCTCTTGTGTCACGTTACCCTATTCCTTCTAGAATATAAGCTGATTTGAGCAGGGCAATCATATTTAAATAATGAATATGTTGACTAGTGCTTCAGTTAAAAATGTTTTTAATAGGAAAACTCTGACGAACCTAATGGTGCTAACTGCATCACAGTTTGGAACAAATGTAACCAATTATTGAAACAATGGGCACTGATGTACTTGTCTTGGACAGATCACATAGTAGCACTCCAAATGTCCATACTATCCTGGCTGTTATACCTGTTTCGCACTCTCCCTCTCCGCCTACCATGGGCGTAGGAACCGGGGGGGACGCGTCTCCTGTACCCGGCCGGACTAACAGGAAGTGCACACTGAGTCAGTGTGCACTTCCTTTTCGTCCGGCCGGGTACAGGAAACGAAATCTCATACAGGGCTCTGCCATGCTACAACAGAGGTAGGGGAGAGTGGGGGGATAAATTGACGGGGGGGGGGAAGAAATTGACGGGGGGGAGGGAGGTGGAGGAATAAATTGAAGGGGGAAGAAGAAATTGACAGGGGGAGGGAGCGGGAGGAAGAAATTGAAGGGGGGAGGAAGAAATTGACAGGGGGAAGGAGGGGGAGGAAGAAATTGAAGGGGGGAGGAAGAAATTGACGGGGGAGGAAGAAATTGACAGGGGTGGGAGAAAGAAATTGACAGGGATGGGGGGAGGAAGAAATTGACAGGGATGGGGGTGGGAGAAATAAATTGACAGGGATGGGGGGAGGAAGAAATTGACCGCGATGGGGGTGGGAGAAAGAAATTGACAGGGATGGGGGTGGGGGAAGAAATTGACAGGGATGGGGGTGGGGGAAGAAATTGACAGGGATGGGGGTGGAGGGAAGAAATTGACAGGGATGGGGGTGGAGGGAAGAAATTGACAGGGATGGGGGTGGAGGGAAGAAATTGACAGGGATGGGGGTGGGGGAAGAAATTGACAGGGATGGGGGTGGAGGGAAGAAATTGACAGGGATGGGGGTGGAGGGAAGAAATTGACAGGGATGGGGGTGGAGGGAAGAAATTGACAGGGATGGGGGAGGGAAGAAATTGACAGGAATGGGGGAGGAAGAAATTGACAGGGATGGGGGAGGAAGAAATTGACAGGGATGGGGGGAGTAAGACATTGACAGGGATGCGGGGGAGAAATTGACAGGGATGGGGGGGAGAAATTGACAGGGATGGGGGAGGAAGAAATTGACAGGGATGGGGGAGGAAGAAATTGACAGGGATGGGGGAGGAAGAAATTGACAGGGATGGGGGGAGGAAGAAATTGACAGAGATGGGGGAGGAAGAAACTGACAGGGATGGGGGAGGAAGAAATTGACAGGGATGGGGGGAGGAAAAAATTGACAGGGATGGGGGCAGGAAGAAATTGACAGGGATGGGGGAAGATATTGACAGGGATTGGGGGAGGAAGAAATTGACAGGGAGGGAGGGAGAAAGAAATTGACAGGGAGGGGAATTAACGGGGGAGGGAGGGAGAATGAGAGTGGGGAGGGGGAGGGGAGAAGAGAGTGTCAACAGGGGGAGAAGAGAGTGACAAGGGAGGGAGAGGGCGGAGAAGAGAGTGACAAGGGAGGGAGGGGGGGAGAAGAGAGTGACAAGGGAGGGGGGAGAGATTGACATCCATCACACACACACACAATCACACACAATGCACCCCTTACACACAAAGACAATGCGCCCCTTGCACACAGAAACACACAATGCATTACACACACAATGAATTAGACACACACACAAGCAATGCAACCCTTACACACAATGCATTCCTTACACACACTCAATGCACCCCTTACACACGCACACACTGCATCTCGTACATACACAGAAACACACCTTGCAGCCCTTACACATACACACACAGATTCACACAATGCATTCCTTACACACATATCAGGACATCCCCTACACACTCCACCCCCTGTGAACAAACTTGGTGGAACATGAAGGTGGACCCTGGGACCCAGACCTTGAGCTGTGTAAAGGGCCCCCCAAAAATGGAGCTGCTTTCCGTTCTCCCAGAACATTGATTTTTGTGACCACAGTTACAAACAGCCTCCAGAGAGCCTGTTCTACACCAGACCAGTGGAGCCAGACTGCAGCTAGAGCCCATCATCATCCTCATCTGGTTGTAAGTAGGCAATCTAGCATATTATTCATGGCACTAATCTCTAATTTACCTCACATTAAAGAAACACTATAGTCCCCAGAACCACTGCAGCTTAATGTAGTGGTTCTGGTGTCTATATCCTGTCCCTGCAGGCCTTTTAATGTAAACACGGCGGCACTCCAGCACTGGCGTTGGTTAACATGGCAGATCATTTTGCCTAGGTCGGCAAAAATCCTTGCACCAGCCCTAGCCGGGTGTCACGTGACTACCCGGCGCTCAGTCTGACACTGCGCCTGCCGGACATCCAGAGGTCCCCCTGCTATGTCAGGTAAAAGGGGGGACAAAGGTAGAAAAATAATTGGAAGGCTTTAGGGGGGCTACTAATATGGATGGGGGAGGGGGAGGTAGAAAAATAATTGGGAAGGGTTAGGGGGGCTACTAATAAGGATAGGGGGAGTGGGGTAGGTAGAAAAATAATTGGAAGGGTTTAGGTGGGCTACTAATATGGATGGGGGAGGGAGGAGGTAGAAAAATTATTGTAAGGGGTTAGGGGAGTACTAATATGAATGGAAGGGGTAGGGTGGGTTCTAATATGCATGGAAGGGGTTAGGGGGTACTAATATGCATGGAAGGGGTTAGGGGGGTACTAATATGCATGGAAGGGGTAGGGGGGTTAATATGCATGGAAGGGGTAGGGGGGGTTCTAATATTCATGGGAGGGGTAGGGGTGGTTCTAATATTCATGGGAGGGGTAGGTGGGGTTCTAATATAAATGGAAGGGGTAGAGACGGGTAGTAAAATGTATGGAATGCATTTCTGACAGTGTCACTGAATGGCAGTTAGGAAATGTGGTCACCCTAAGTCAGGGGCAGTATTACACAATCTGTATATGTAGAAAAAAAATATAAAAAGTAATCTGCAAAGTACAAAATGTTTGTGTCATATGTCGTGCTAAAAATTAAGCTAGGAACGTGCATATTTTTTTTTTAAAATAATTTTTAGAATAATGATACAGACATTTTATTTCTTACATTTGTGATGATTCTTTTTTCCTCTCTATATTCAAGGGATACTATAATCACCAGAACTACAACAGCTAAACACAGTAGTTCTGGTGTCAATAGCATGTCTTTGCAGGCTTTTTAATGTAAGCACTGCCATTTCGTAAAAAGGCAGTATTTACATTACTGCTGAGTAATACCTCCAGTGGACACTCAGATGGCCACTAGAGGTGCTTCCTAGTCGAGACATAAATGCCGCCCTATGAAATATCTGTGCATGTGCGGCAAAGCTGCGCATGCGCAACAGAGAGCAATGACACTTCTGAATAGAAGCGTTTTATTGCTCCCTGCTCGCACCCTCCTATTTCGTCATTTTGACGAAATAGGGGGTGCGGCATCAGGAGGATCCCGGCGCTGTATCCGGGTAAGTAAAACCCCTTCCCTGTAGTGACCCTTTAATGTTATTATTTAATCATTTATATAGCGACTGCAAATTCGTAGCGCTGTACAATGAGATAAACAACCCCTAGTTTACAGAATAAGAATATACCCGGCGAGTAAAAATGCTATCCCCCCCAGATTTTTTTAGGTTCCTACGCCCATGCCGCCTACCCTCATCCTATTTTAAAGCGGTCCAATCGGACTTGGAGAGATTTGTAAGGACAGGGTGGAAAGCCCACGTGCCTCTTAAACTGTTACAATCCCCCAAACAATTATGTCCCCCAAACAGCTCCTGTTTCAAATCTGGGCTAAATACCAACTCAGATTGGGTAGCATGCCTACCCTCTCTCTGGTGACCCCACTCAAAGCTTTACCATATTCTATCCACACGTTCAACCCATTTCCATGGCATTGTAGGGGCATAACGTACCTTTACCACCTGTTCGAAGTTGACAAACTGTGAGATTACCCAGACCTCACCGCTAAATACTCACTCCCACAGTCTTCACTATAGTCATATCTACAGCTAAAATAATACTTAACCAAAACACTGAGTCAAAACCCAGCCTATTATCCAACCCACTTAAACTACTCTGATCATCTTCCCACTTAGAACAGCATTGAAAAATCCTCTACAGGTTGTACTTCATGCCAACCAGATTACATAAACTCTTCCCTTTCACCTCCCCAGATTGTTGGAGATGTCAGGGACCCAACGACACGATGCATCATGTGTGGTGGCAATGAGCAAAGCTTGGTCACTACTGGACGGAGATCCATGATTTAGTCTAAACCATAATGAACATCACCCCCCCCTTTACCTCAAAAACATACCTGCTGTTAGATCTCCTAGTGGAGATACCCCAGTACAAAAGAAAAACGATTTTACACATCGCTCTGACGGCACAACAATTAATAGCAAGAAAATGGAAGTCCCCTATACCTCCCATGAACCCTTTTTTTCAACCCTCTTTGTGGCCATACTGCTGATGGGGGGATATTTTCTAAACAGTAAGCAGTTAGTGGTTGCTCTTTGTAACCAAAAACTGTTATCAGTTTTTGGTTACAAAGATGCTCAGTAGCTAGAAAGGCCTCATACGTTGCACCAGGCAAATATTGAGACATTTTAATCCAGAAACCCAGACCAAATTCAGCTTGCTTGGACCCTGCTCTGTAAAATCTAGAGATTGTTAAATAGTGTGAACAGTGTCTGGGTTTTGCATTCTGTATGGCTCAGTACAGCTCTGGATGGTCTTGTCCCATTCTGTCTTTAGTGAATAACCCTGTGTAACGGCTCCCGGTCCCTCTGCCAACGTGGCTGCACACAAACTAGCAGCCACGCCGACAGAGATGTTTCAGACTTACCTTGGTCCCGGCAGGCAGCTCCCCAGTGGGTGCGATGTTCTTAGGAACGCAGGCCACTGCAGTTCGGACTTTTATAAGAAACTTACCTTCGCCCACATCAAAGATGGTGCCAATGTGCGTGCGACGTCCCGTCATAGGCGCAAACACACGTTTTGGGGTCAGAGACAGCCAATTACTGCCTAAGGAAGGTTATTTAAACCCAAATTACCTTTTCATTAGTGCCCTGTCATGGTTTTCACTAGCTGGTTATCCTGATTGTGTTTTTTCTGGTATTTGACTTTTGGCTTCAATGATTTCTGGTATCCTTGACTTTTGGCTTGTGTTTTTTCTGGTATTTGACTTTTGGCTTTCTCCAACACTGTGTCTCTTTTTGTGTCCCTGACCACAGCAAGTATTTTGACTATTCTCAGGTACGTTAAGTCCAGCCATTATAAGGTCCGGTTAAACATTATCCTTAGTCCTAGGTGTGATACTATTCTGCGTGCTGGATCAACAGTAATCCTGACACCCTGATGGAGTTAAATTAAGGTAAATTATGTGGAGTGATCTGTTGTGGCTATGAGGATTGGTAACACGACCTGAATTAATATTCCTCCCTCATGGCTTATTATTTGTAAAACTAGATTCCCAGGATATATCATACATGATATTTTAAGTATTTGCAGTAGTCCATTTAACCACTAATTTCCACCAAGTTTCTGAAAAGATTTCAAATGCAGCTTTGCATTTTCACTTAGAATTTCATATATCATCCCATTATTATATCAATACAACACATATTAGTGATGTGCATGGGCAAAAAATTTGGTTAGGCACTTCCGAAATTTGGGACTTTGGCAATTCCATAACCCTAACCCTACCCCCAACCCTAACCCTTTTAACATTCCCTTAATTTTTCCTCCCTCTCCTGTTTTGCCACTTTTCAGAAATCCAAAGCACTTCAGCACTTCTGAAATTCAGCACTTTGGCAATTTGGTTCGGCACTTCGGAAATTCGGCAATTCGGACATACGGAAGCATCAAAACTAATTGCACATGTCTACCACATATATGGTCAAGTGGTGTTAAAGTAGAGATGTCCTAATGTAAATAAGTTTCCATCTCGGGTTCCAGCAACACTATCTGAGAATATGACATTACACTGACCTTAATCAAACTCTGCTGTAGTGGTTTCATTCCATTCCATTCATCGCTTAGCTGAAAAAAACCTCAACCAAAAAAACATGAAAATGTAACTTCTCAAAAAAGAAATTTCTTAAATAATATTTTTGTTGTTGTTGCAATAAAAGGACCAGCTGACTTTGCAACATGTTAAGCTATAAACCCATTCCATGACAACTTGCAAGGTTATTTACTAAATAATCTTGGACAATTTGGTACAGTCATACTGCAAAATCCAGACATTCACAAGATCTATTAATGAACAGATTTTGTAAAAAAAAGTTTTTGCAAAAAATCTAGAACCAAATTTTACAAATCCAGGCTTTTTTCACTTTGTCAGCACTAGTAGAGACATGCGAAAATTCAAGTAAACCATCAGAAGTGCAAGGGTTAAAGGATTCAATATGTGGTGGATGGACAGCTTTTGTTATGTCCTGCCAAAAAATAAGATAAAAAAGGCCTATTGGAGTCAATATGCCATGGATGGGGATACATTCCCTAAATGGTGAGCAGATTGTAGCTTTTCTGCCATCACTAATAACCCATCCCATGAGCCATGAGATAGGGTATTCATGAAGAAAAAAAGATGGCGCTGTCTGTGGTCCTCCTTATTCCTCACTCACTGCCAAGCAGTTAAGGGATTAAATGCTCAAGCTACTGAGCTCCTACATCTGTCCAGTCATTAAAAGCCTCATCCTATTAGTGATGGCAGTGGGTCTGGAATAATTTTAAGGGGGGTAGGGTGCCACTGGTTGGGCCTAACTCAGCCAATCTGTCCCCAATTCCTTTTGCAACAGGTGGAGTTATACATATTATGGCTGGAGAGACAAGCCATTGTCACCCCCTAGCCCCCCTCCTCAGGGCCGGTGCAAGGATTTTTGCCGCCCTAGGCAAAAGTAAAGTTTGCCGCCCCCCATCCCCCTCCCGATATGACATCACAATGCCCCATGTTAACTAACGCAAGTGCTGCAGTGCCACCATGTTTACATTAAAAGGCCTGCAGGGACAGGCTATAGACACCAGAACCACTACATTAAGCTGCAGTGGTTCTGGGGACTAAAGTGTCCCTTTAATGTGAGGTAAATTAGAGATTAGTGCCACGAATAATATACTAGATTGCCTACTTACAATCAGATGAGGATGGTGATGGGCTCTACCTGCAGTCTGGCTCCACTGGTCTGGTGTAGAACAGGCTCTCTGGAGGCTGTTTGTGTTCTGGGAGAACAGGAAGAAGGCTCCATTTTTTTTAAGGCCCTTTGCACAGCTCAAGGTCTGGGCCCCAGGGTCCACCTT